>NC_143020.1:72961853-73275186 GCF_055824585.1 Amblyomma mixtum | reverse complement strand
AGTGTTTTGGGGCGAACAATGCCTTACTGCGTGAGCTAAGGGGGGGGGGGGGGGGGGGAGAGTGAGGTGCTTTTGGCTGTGGCCTTGCATCCCGCTTCCTTTTGGCACCAGAAGCTCGAGAAAAAAAAAGAAAAGCAGAAATCCTTTCCAACTACAGCCCAAGCAAGAAAAAAAGGAAAGAAAGGAATACAGTTCGTCCAGGTTATAAGAAAAAAGTGTGCGCATGAACACAGACAAGCAAGAAGTTTGTGGTAGAGTGTAGTAGCGACAAAATAAGTTGTCGCCAGGTGGAGCCACGTCGCACTAGTAAAATTTTAGCGCGAAATTCAAATCACCGCAGAAAATACCTACACAACTTTCAGAGCCTGTAAAACGCAAACACTAGGTTCGATACGGATAGAAATTGCGGCTTAACAATCAAGAAAGAAAAAGGGAGGAAATGTTGCGGGCGAAATTTTGATATTTGGCTTAGTTTTTTCCCGAAATGACAGGAAAGTTCGACATATCTAAAAGCAGCATTTTTCTGGAACTTTGCGTCTAATTGGTAAAAAAATGCAACTTAAACAATAAAATCTGCCCGCAACATTTCCTCTATTCACTAAAGAAAAAAACGCTGCCACAAACCTCGTGAAAATCGAGCCATGTTTAGACACGGTATACTGTCACAAAGTGCGCGCATGCTTTATTTTTCTTCTTTCTTCTCCGACCAAAGTGGCCACGGCTGGCCACGGCGCCGGTAGTATGCGGGCATGTCGCGACGCAGCGGCGATGACTTTGCCTCCCCCCGCGTGGGCATTGACCCCTCGCGACGCTGGGGGGGTCAAGACTACGCCGCCCCCCTCCTCAGGATTATCGCCGGGAAGAGAGTGCTTTCACGAGGGGGGGACGGGAAGCGGCCGGTGAAGGCCCTAGCACCCGTCCCAACCTTGAGAAGTTAACATCCCTCCTCGTTAGGACCATACCTTTCCTTCGCGTCCCCTTCAGTTTCTTCATGCTTCTTCTCCCCCCTTCTCAACATCTGTATATCGTTGGTGCACGGGGCCGAGAGGATTCGTTTGCTTTTATTTGTTTTTTTGTGGTTTGTCACGTGAACACGGTGGCGGGAAAATCACGACCGAGTTAGTTGGTTTTGACTTTGAGATTTCGGTGCGTGCCGACGTGTGTAGGGTCAGCCAGGGCAGTGGTCGGCAAGCGAGCCTAGGCGGTGTCTGACGCGTAGAGCGCGGCGACGGCGGCCCCGAAAGACGCGTGGAAGACGCGTAACCCGGGGCCCAAGTTCGCCCGTATCCGCACCACCCCCCATCAGCACCGCGCGCTTCCGCAGCCCGACGCTCCCTGCGACCGGACCTTGCCACTACGCAGCTAAGTCACCGATTCTCACCACTCGCTCTGCTCTTTTTCTTTGTTCTGTCGCTGTTCTCGTCCTATTCCTTTGTATATTGCTTTAATCATGTAACTTTGTTGTATAGTTCTCGCCCTGTTGTTTTCCTTCTTCTTGTTAATAGTTTGTGTTTGTGTTCTGATTTTGTGCTTGTTGTTCGCATCGCGCCTGTGCATTACCTCTATTTTGCTTGGTTTGTTTTGTAACCGTTTGTTCGTGTTCTTGCCCAAGTAAAGGGGGTTGCTGAAGAAACTTGCCTATACGCCTCATGCCTCCGGTCAACGGCTAATCAGGCGTGGCACCTATCGCCGGTCAGCAGTCTAACCTCATCTTCCGCACGCGGGGTGGAGAAGTTTGTCGCTTCACCCCCTCCTAACTTACGGAGAGTGCAGTGGTGGGCAGGTTGGCCGGATTAATTATAACTTCGGCGCCAACCAACACCAAGCCGCCCACCATATCGTGACATATACCTTCTGAAAGTTGTTATATTAAGCAGCTTTTATTCAGCCCCCTTACAGCACGTGTCTCATTAAGGAAAGTATTTTTTTCACTCATTTTACACCATGTTTCATTTTCGCACACTGCCACAAAGGCCACAAAGTAAACTGGTCGCGAAGGTTTCGCCTAAAACTTCAGTAACGTATCTGCCATTGCGCCATTGTTGCGTCGACATTCTGTTTTCACGTATTACTCGACAACCCATTACAAAAGGTGAGAGTTTGTGCTGGATTATTTCGCAGCCTTCATTTTCAAACGGAACTGCTGTCAGCCAACACAGGTTGCGGAGAACGTAGTTTCATTGACCTTGAAAAAGAATTGGCCTCCGCTGAAATGGTAGCCATGCATCTATAAAGGCCTCTCTGTGGAAGGTGAACACACAGATCGCGAGAACAAGTGTCACAAACAGTAATAAGCCAAACCATACGTATTCGAGACATCACTTTTTAACTTCCGTTCAAAAAAAATTGCTCCGCCTTCCCATTCGTCTGGGAGCCCGTGTGCGCCCTTTGTGCCGCCTAGTTTTCCAAGCAGCACAGCCAATCGGCCAATATTTGAGGTGGATGGTCTCACTCTGGTCCTTTGTAGGACCGGGCTTTGTCAATGCGTTTCCAATATTGGGCCGGTTACTTGTGCTGCTTGGGTTAATACCTATGAGTTTCTATGAAAGTTTCGCGTTCAGTGTTTTAAAGCTATCATCGCGGCGTGTCATCCCTAGTGAGCGGCGGTATATTTCGACGCGTGTCATTTCGCTTCTCCGCCGCACCTGCGACGAGAGTCAGCCCATGCAGTCGCGATTGTCGCCTTGACGAGCGCCGCAAAGGAGATAAGAGCGCGCTCTGAAGGGGCGGAAACAGCAGTTCCTGATGCGACCGGCGCAGCGGACGCATACGTGGTGAACGATGCCTCCCTCAAGCACTCAGCACACGCTGGTGGGATTTTCCCCGGAGCTCGACTGGAGGCCCCTGACTTTCCTCAAGCCTGTTCCAGCCAACCGAGTCTGCAGTGCCTGCGGTCTGGTGCGAAAGAAGACCGCGTTGCTGCCCTGCATGCACGTGCTGTGCGAGTGTTGCTACGAGCATTGCAGCCAGGACGGGTCGAAAGAGTGTCCTCTGGACGGCAACCGCTTCGAGGAGGAGGACGTCGGTCTGTTGGACTTCACTGCGGACGATCTGCTGAGAAGGGAGGTAATTACGAGAGGGGGTTTTCTTTGTTGCTTTTAATTTTCACCTTGCAATCTGCCGCACAATATTTCCCGCATGTCTACGCATTTCGCATGAATCGGTGGACATAATCACACTGTAATTTAATGAAAGAGCCCTGTTAAATGTTCTTATCTTTGCGGAGCCCCTTTAACGGAATAATGTTGCGCTGGGCGGGCGTGGTATCCGTACAATAATGCCGCTGCTGTGGCTCAGTGGCTACGGCGCTCGGCCGCTGTTCCGAAAGACGCGGGTTAATTCGATACCAGCCGAGGACGTCGAATTTTGATTTCGGCGAATCCTAAAGGCCCCTGTACTCTGCGATGTCAGTGCTTGCTAAAGAACCCCAGGTGGTAGCAATTTCCAGAGCCCTTCAGTACGGCGTCTCTCATTCCCTCAGACGCTTTTGGACGTTAAACCTCCATAAACCAGACACCATATCCGTAAATTAATGAAGGCGCAGAAGCTTAAAAATTCGAAATTCTAGCCACCTTATGCAGTATCTCAGCTGCAAAAATATGTGCGCGGCTATGCTAACTAGCTAATGTGCTAATGTGCGCGGTTATCAGTATCCCTTGCACTAACACAGCGCCTTGGTTTAACAGGCATCTACGTCGCCTTAATAACAAGAAAAAGCGCCTTTACAGACAAGCCGACAAGAACAGACACTCCGAATCTTGGCAACGGTACAAACTATATGATAAGGAATACCAGTCTGAATTGATATCTGCACGTAGGCACTTTTTTACACACGATCTACCGGCAATGCTAACAAACAATCCACGGAAGTTCTGGCAGATAATAAACCCCGCTAATCATCCTGACATTACTCTTACCGACGCGGAAGGCAGCAGTGTTCCAGTGGCCGAATGCGTCGAACTTTTCAATAACGCATTCACATCCGTTTTTACCCGTGAAGATCTCCCTCTACCTCCTATTTCTGTCAGCACTTCTAATACATCAATGTACGAAATATTTATCAGTGAGACCGGTATCTTATCCTTACTAGGGAAGCTTAAAACAACATCAGCAGCAGATCACCTTGGCTTTAATAACAAAATACTCAAAAATTCATCTGATGGTATTCATCGCATCTTGTCCGCTATTTTTTTCACAATCTCTATCATCAGGCGTGATTCCGCTGGACTGGCGCCTAGCTAAAGTTGTGCCAATTTTCAAGTCTGGCGATCGTTCCTCACCACTAAATTACCGACCCATTTCATTAACTAGCACTGTTTGCAAACTTCTTGAACACGTAATTCACTCGCAGGTAATTAACTATCTTGAAGAACATAACATTATCTTTAAATATCAACATGGGTTCCGTAAAGGCTACTCATGCGAAACGCAACTTGCCGGATTCATTCAAGACATACATTCATCGATTGATGCTGGCATTCAAGTAGACTCCATATTTCTTGATTTTTCTAAAGCTTTTGACAGAGTACCTCACAACCGGTTATTAATGAAACTAGCACTGCTTAATATTCACCCTCTTGTCATTGCATGGGTTAAAGATTTTCTTTTTTCCAGGTCTCAATTTACAACTGTCAATAACCACAATTCGTCTTTCAGCCAAGTACAATCTGGCGTCCCACAAGGAAGTGTGCTTGGCCCCTTACTTTTCCTAATATTGATCAACGATTTACCGGATTCCATTTCTTCCCATATCAGACTTTTTGCTGATGATTGTGTAATTTATCGCAAAATTTATTCTAACACCGATTGCCAATCCCTTCAATCTGACCTGGATTCAGTAACAGCATGGTGCTCAACCTGGCTTATGTAACTTAATCATTCAAAAACTAAATTGATGTCTTTGACTAACCGAATGTCTCCAATTCAAACAGCATACTCCTTAAATAGCTCACTCGAGCTAGTCACCACGTATAAGTACTTAGGACTTCACCTTCATTCAGACTTAGCTTGGAACCACCATATTAACCTTATGCTTGCATCTGCTAATCGGTCATTAGGTCTCTTAAAACATAACCTAAAGCATGCTCCTCCTCACCTCCGTGCTCTAGCCTATACCACTCTAATTCGACCTAAAATTGAATATGCCTCGGCTCTTTGGGACCCTTACCAATCTTACCTAATAAATAACATTGAATCATTGCAGAACCGTGCCGTTCATTTTATTTGCTCCGATTATTCACGTAACACCAGCATCACAGCCATAAAGAAACGCGCAGATCTCCAGGATTTATGTCTCCGCCGTAAAATTGCACGTCTATCACTTTTTCATAAACTTTATCATCATCCATCACTTCATAACGACTTTTTTTCTTTGCCTCCTTCGATTTTTGACCGCCGCGATCATCCCTTTAAAGTTAGACGTTTCACGTGCAGAACTTTTATCTATGCGCATTTATTCTTACCACGCACAATATCTGACTGGAACACTCTGCCTTCACATGTCGCAACCACCACTGATCCTGATAAATATTTTAAACTTAAATCTTCAATAACTACTGCTTAACTATTCGCAGACATTGTTATTTTATTTGTTCATGGCTTCTTTCTTGCAGGGTTTGTTACTAAAAAGATTCATTGTACTAGTGTTCTGTTTGTATAATTTTAATACTGCAGTAATCTTCGTACTTTGCCGCGCTGCCATTGTTTTGATTCTTTTGCTTACTTATGTCATGCAAAGTGTCTTGTTTGTGCTTTTGTTGTTTGTTTTATATTTGTGGTTTTGTTTTATTCTGTTCAATTGCCTGTGCCCCCCCCCCCCTATGTAATACCCTCTCGAGGGCCTTTAGGGGTATTCTGTATAAATAATAAAATAAATAAAAGGATCGTCCAGAGCCGCTGCGAGAAATAAGTTTCACTTGAAAGCCCTGATATGATGCGTGGGGTTGGATAGGGGTAGATAAACACGTTCTCCCCGTTTTACCTTCGCTGACACAGTTCAAAGCCGCGCGGACCCCACCCCATGGTCGCGAGCGCTACCGAGCGCACGCCGATCACGGCGGGCCGTGCTCCGCGGGAACAAAGGAACGACACACTGGCTGACACAAACAAGGCATTTATTGCTATAACAACAATAACGCCAGCTAGCAACAAAATACACTGAGGAATCGAGGATGTCCGACTCACCAGCACGGTTACGAGCGAACGTTCGCCCACGGTAGGGCAGAGGGAATAACTCCGAGGCCGGACAGGACGAGCTGAGGGGAACACGTTTCCACACGAGGTCGCCCGCCGACGAAGAGCGAAACGTCTGCTCGCTTCCCGGTCCCAGGGAGAACAGACCCCGTCGCTCCCCGCGAGTGCGCAGCAAAACGCCATCCGTGGCGTTGGTGTCGCTGCGACGCGAGCGCCCTCCCCTGTTAGTTACAGTAACCTAACTGAGAAGAGTGCGTCGCGGAGGAGCTAACTACAGTAGGGGGTGCAATGCGGGAAAGTGAACGCAGGCGACGAAAGCGTCCCCACAGATGACAGAAAAACTCCTCAGTCTGCGCTGCTTTCCACTGCTGCAGATGGTATGCCTATTGGAGAGCTCCGTAAGAAACTCGGTGGTATCGAACTTTTCGACGTAAACTCGGAAGTCTCGATGATGATTGAAGCATGCAGTTGCGGTTTTAGCTTAGGCTGCGCCTCGAACGTTGACCTGTCCACAAGATAAAGCTCGGTTTAACCACTGAGGCTGCTCAGCAAAGAGATACCATATCGAGATTTCAAAGAAATATCCAATTTTTTCTAATTTACCTTTCCACGAAGAGACAATGAGTTCATTGATTTTTCATTACTGTATCACACTTCCAAAGTATTCAGGTAACCAAAAGCGGAGACATAGTTATCTCGGCCTGCTGGTTGCGTTTAGAGTTTCCATGGTTAGCATGTGATTAAATACAGGGTGGAGCCTTGCGTTCCCGTCGCGTACGGCCGACGTCTGCCTGTTTCTGCCTTCGCCACATATGCTTACCAGGGTGTCTTGCTCTGCTTCGACTGAAAAAAATACATCTTAGATTTCAAGTTCGCATGCCACTCTACCGTGGGTGACTGAATCCGCCACTGTGAAGTTGTCCTGCAGCTCCTCGATGCAGCCTAGGATGCAGTGCTGGAGCGTTGCCAAAGCTATCAGGGGCAGGCCATGGTAATCTTCGCTGAACAAAACAGAGTGACCTCCCACCTGTTGCCGGGCTGCTGGGAGATAAGTTACGCGCCTTTCTCGAACACAATGTATCAGCTCTCACTAACATTATCATCCTTTCGAAAATTCGCGACGAATGGTGAGGCAAACATTTTTTAGTCTTTACGACAACAATATTTTTGTCCGTGATTTCCGTACGACACACAGATTAAGGTACACACTGCAAATTCACTAAACACAAAAAAATTTCAAATGTGATTGCCATGGTAAATGTTAGTCACGACCAGCGTTTAATTTCTCAAAATCAATTCAAGGAAGAATAATGAAAAATATTCTACCACCATCAAACTCCCACAACCGGGTGGTTATTTCCGACTAACCTACCCTAGAGAACGTCAGAAGTCCCTCGCCACATAGTCACAGCATCTCTCCAAGTGACTTATTTTGTATCCTTGCAGGTGAAATGCTGGAATGAAAGTAGTGGCTGCCAGTATGCGACAGCTGCTTCAGAGATCGGTCGGCATTTCCAGCTGGAATGCGAACACCACTCCGTCCGTTGTCCCAAGTGTTCGGCCACTGTCCTTTGCAGAGACGTGTGCACGCACCTCCGATCGGCCTCTTGCAACACTTCGACATCCGTGGCATCCGAAAGCCATGTTCCACCGGCTCAAGCGGAGGAGGCAGCATCGTTGGCTTCTTTCAGAGGAGCCTTCGAAAGGCAGGCGGGTGAAATCAAAGCATATCTGAGGCCAATGGCTGTTGATATAAGCACGCATGGGGACCGATTAGGCGAAATCTCTCATGGCATAAACACACTGAAGGAGACACTGCGTCAAGAAATAACGTCTTTAAAAGGCCAGAACCACGAGGAAATAACGTCGTCCAACGCTGAACTGAAGCAATGTTTTGCGGCATGCAGCGATACATTTAACACTTTTTTCAGAACCGTGGAAAAAACACTGAGCGATAAATTGAGCGCAACACGAGACGACTTGTCCGAGATTGCAGCTAGCATTGAACAAGTCAAGTGTGAATTGAAGGACAGAGTTCAAAAAATGTTGGAATCCGTCTCCAATCTGCATAGAGTGAGTGCACTACAAAAGACGCACTGTGAGTTTTTTGTAAAAGGAGAGAAATCGCTTCAAGACATGGTGATGCAGAATGAATGGGCTGACTATGACAGCCAGAAGGTGTACCTTCGCGGCTACTGCATGACTCCTGGAGTCTGGTTCTTGGGTGGCGCGAGAACTATATAGCTGAAATTCAAGTACACCCTGCACAAGGGCGACATGGATGACGAAGTCCAGTGGCCTTTCAAGCACAAGGTCAGGATGAGCGTAATTCATCCGAGAGGAGGGGAAAACATTGTGCGGAAAAACAGAACACATCCATCTAACCCACTTAATGAAAAGCCAAGAACATCAAGAAACGAGCCTTGTTACTTTATGATGAACCTTAAACTCCAACATCTCATCCATGGCGGGTACGTAGATAATGATCAGCTTCGGATAAAGTTGGAACTGCTGCCTTGAACCAAACTTGAGCGCGGAGACGTGCCATCCCTTACAATTTCGTGTCTGTGAACGCCCTTGTACGCTCCATTTCTTTGTTCACTTCTCTAGAGAATAAATTTCCGTTAGGTAGAAATTCCTCGTAAAATACTGGTATGAAAGCTCTTTCCCAACAGCTTTCATTAACAACGCTGTAAAAAAACTGGTTCTAATTCTATTTTATTTCCGACCCGCACATGTCCGCTACCGTGAAATGTAAAATGTAAATAACTAAATAAACAAATGTCATTTCCCCTCTCGCTGCGAATCCTGCGTGTTTCTCTAAATTTTCGTAAACGAATGGTAACCGCTTATTGCGTCCATTTTTGATTATATCCTTTCGATGCGAAATAAAAACGCCGGCCGGCATTTGCAATTTATTTACGATGTCCAGTCTTTATATTCGCGAAGATATAATGGTTGCTGCTTCATCGTAATTGTGTTAAGTGTTACCTGCTAACAGCACACAGCTAGAGATACTTTTGACATCTTAAATAGAAACACTTCTAAGCTATGACATATTCAAAATTTTATCAAGAGCTTTTTTTTATATTCGTGTATTTCTATAGTAACGATCAGAGCAACTCTGCCAAAACAACGGCAGCCTCATTTGCTCTGTTATGCACGTTTTATCTTCGAGCATTTCTGCCTCACGCGGACAAATACAGCAGCGTTGTTCTGTTCCCAAAAAGGCCTTGTTTAGACGAGCGACAGAAGGAAGGCTGCCCCTCAGTAACTTGTTCCAAACTAAGACAAATGTGGTCCACGGCTCGGAAATGGACATCGCCCCCCGTCGGAAGCTACGCATTCCCCATCTTTCATTCTTACCTGGATACTGAGTATGCTGCCGGCTCAGCTTGCAGCCTCGACTTTGGCTTCGTGTCGCATAGGGATCATTTCGCTGTACACTATTTCGCAATTTATGACGATGTTCGACCGCGGAAAACTGCCATTCTTTCTTTTCTTCTTTAGCAGAGGAGTTCGCCTTGTTATCGGTGGAGTGGTTGGTTGGTTGGTTGGCCTCAAGTAGAATGGCACATACCCACTACGGGGGAGTGGCCAAGACACAGGCGGTGAACTGTTGGAAGGATTAGGAGCTTTAGAGGAAAAGGAAAATTAATAGGGTATAGGCTGACAGATTGGACGACGCAACGAAAGGGGGCCTGTTAGCTGGGAGAGTGACCTACCGTGGTCGAAGATACTGGCTTCTTTTTTTGGAAACCATGCACACGTCATGCATGGTAGAACAAATTTTGTCAGGTCAATTTCTTCTGAATTCCTGGAAACCCAGCAACTCTTCGTATACTCGATGCTTTTCGGTGTTTCTCTTCAACCTCTGACTATCGCTGATACGGAACAGCTTCGTGCCCACTTTATTCTGTCGCTTCCAAGCGAGCAATTTTTCGAAGGCGATAAAGCTGAAGCAAAAATTACGCGCCTTCATCCTCTTCGGAGATCTACACGGACCCGGTCGCCACCTTCGCTGCCATCGCGGATTTCGTTCTTTCTATTGTCATGAGGCACTGCAGCACCTTTTAGCTGGAGTTAAAATAAGATGCATTGTTTAGTAAAACCAACAATGCAAACAAAATTATGATTGTGTACCGTCATACCGTTACTGTTACCGGAGTACCGGGAGTCCGCCCACCGTCGGTGAGCACTCGCTGATTGGTCCCGATTCTGCAGGTGCGCGCGCATCTTACCGGTACCTGGCGCCATCTGGCGCTGTCAAAGAGGTTTGCGCATGCGCATGAGCTGGATGAGCTCACGGCACCCCGGTACCGGTAACATTGTCACGGTACACGGTATCCTAAACGTGTGTGATGAAGGGTGCAGCGAGGCGCAGCAGTCCCTTACAACTTTCCCCTGCTCGTACAGGTCGCAGTATACAGGCAGGCATCGATCTCCGTCACAGGCTGCGGCCTGCCTGACCTTCACTCCTACGTGGCTGAACAGCAATCAACAGGTTTCATACATACATTAATCCTTCCTCGTTCCTACGTTTGCTAGTGAGCATCATTCACACAATCATTTATTTTTCTGAGCCCCCTTGTAATGCATAAACAATTTACACACCCTTCATCGCAGCTATTCGCACCTTGAAAATGCAGGCAAACTCGCTACGAAGTCAGAAAAGGTGAAGAGTGAGGTCATTATTTTCTAGTCCCGTCCTTTTTCACTGTACGGCGGTTCTCTGTCCCCGCGGAAAAATCACGAAATTAAATCGCTTCTCGTCCACTATTTGCACATATGTCTACCTGCGATCTCATGGTGAAGCCTGGAACCCGCCGTGGTGGCTCAGTGGTTATAGTGCTCGGCTGCTGACCAGAAACACGCGGGTTCCTTCCCGGTCGCGGCGATCGCATTTCGATGGAGCCGAAATTCCAGAGGCCCGTGTACTGTGCGATGTCAACGCACGTTAATGAACACCCGGCTATTTTTCCAGAGCTCTCGCTCCAAAAGTCCTGGCATTGAAGTTGCTATACATTGCGGAGATATTAGGCGCCCCGTATAGCACGTGCCTTATTAAGAGAAGTAACTTTTTCACTCATTTTACACCATGTTTTCTTTTACGCACACTTAAAAAGACAGTGTTTCAACTTGAACAATTCTAGTGAGTTAAAATAGCGATGGATGTAAGGATTCAGTTCTCGTGCGAGAAAGTCAATGTTCGCGAAGGTTTCGCCTAAAACTTAGAGCGAAGCTTTAGCATTTTTCGTAAAAATTGAGTTTCCTGCGGCATTTCATAGTTTTTAGTCCACTGAAAAAGAATACCTCGTTCAAAAAGGGTGGAAATAAACGCAAAAAGCTGTTTTTTGGAAGAAAACGGGCACCGGCGCCACAGGGCGCCGAGTGAACGACGCTGTTGCCCGCGATTGGCTGGGACTGCCGTGACGTCATCCACGGGGATCTCCGGCCAGCACCGACTGCGCTGCTGCGTAGCGCGTTGCTTCAGCTGGCTTGAGAAATGCGGTCTGCAAATTATGGATCATTACAGCGGTCTTGAACAGTTTGGTCTCTCACCCTACATGTTCGAGCCATCAGCGTGTCCAGAAAACGGCGGAACCAACGACGGCGCGGAGTGCGCCGGCTGATAAATTGAGGTCGCGACATTTTCACGTGCTGGAAATCTCAACTGGTACGCATGTTTTGCGTACGTGCGTACATAGCGTTTGAGTAGGTGCATGTGCGTTGTGCGTACATAGCTTTTGCATAGGTGCGTGTGCAAGTGGCAATAAAAAAAAGGAAATCACGTCGAAACGTTGTTGTCTACTCAATGCTGCATAAAAACCGGACAACTTGTAAGACGTGTAAACATGATCGAATTCAAATCGCCGGCAGGCTTACATGAGTCACGTGAGACAAAGCATTTGTTTGTTCATTTATTTATAGTGAGGTGTATAATTACACCCAAATGCCTTTTAGAACTACAAAACAATGCTAAACTGGACGAGTTGAAGTGGGTTCACTGTTGTACGGCAGCACGAAGAGATCGGACGACGGAGCAAGCTCTCGCGTGCGCTATTCCTTCTGCCCTAAGTTCGCGCTCCGGTTCAACCGCAAAACATCTGCACTTAACCCCGCACATTTTGTTTTCTTTTCTTCGCATTCTGAACACGCATCTGAACAATAATTATGGCTGCGTTTCGGAGCAGTGCTGCTTGTCAAGACTAGTGTGCTGCGAGATACAGTTGCTCCAGTTTCGCATCGAGGTAGCCAGCACAATTATTTGTGTCAGATATATGCGTACCGCGAATCGGCGACTTCGCCGTTCTGACCCCAGAAAAAATTTGAAAGAAATCTGAAGCCATTGTTAATCGTCAGCCATGAACAAGCGTTCATGAGTGCAAATGGTGGCATTGTTCAAGTATACTATAGGCTGATATAATCGGTTTTTTTTTTTCAATTAGGTGCAGCTGCGTGTAGTGCGCTCTGATGAATGATGGAGAGTATTACTTGTGCTTGGAATGACTCAGGGCTACAGTCGTGCCGATTAAATTGCAATACCGAGCGCCCGCATCGTTCCCAAGCTTCGATATAGTCAAGAGGATTCTGGTGTGGGCTAGTTGGTTCATGCTTAATAAACAGATTCACAACAGCGCTACGGAACAAGGACAGAAGGAACACGAGCGCCCGTCCTGTGTTTTTCGTGTTCCTTCTGTCCTTGTTCTGTAGCGCTGTTGTGAATCTGTTTATTAAGATAATAGTCACTGTCGCGGTAATGGTAGGAGCACACGGCAGTTGATTTCGTAGGCACGATAATTTTTCCTTTTCACGGCAGTGGAATCACCGCGCAGAAACTTTCCTATCCTGTGGGAACGTGAGGAACACCACGTCTTCTCGGCCGCCAGTGTTCGCGCTACCGAACGCTGCGCAAAACGAGGGCATGATGACGACTCGTCGGTGCACGCACTCGTCACAGAACGCCCGAACCAGAGATAGCAAACGGCACTGGCAGAGGATAGCGTTGATCCGTCGTTCACCGAAGTGCGGGCCGAAAAGGGGCAAGCAAAGCAGGACGGCCGGCAGACTACCCGTGAATGGCGTCACTTCCGCCAGTTCTCCCTTTTTGCCGTCCCCCTACCCTGCGCTTCCGGAAGCGAGGAAGGCGTGTCGGCGGCGGGTTTTTAATGAACCATTGCGGCTATTTTTGCAGATAGAATCGAGAAAATTTTTTACACAGATGATTTTCAAGGCCCCTTCGTCCCAACCACACGTTTCATGCAACTGGTCGCGAATGTTTGTACTAAAACTTTAGTAACGGATCTGCCATTTCACCCTTGTTCCCATGACATACTGCGTTATCCTCCACCGTCGTTTTCACCCCTAACTCGACAGCAATTAACAAAAGATAACATTTTTTTCCAGAAGCACTACGTAGCCACCATTTTCAAATGGAACTGCTGTCGTCCAGCCTACACTGGTTCCGCAAAACGTAGATTCGTTTACCATGAAAAAAAGCTAGCCTGCTCAGAAATAGTATCCCTCTATAAAGGCCTTTCTGCGGCAGGTGACTATATCGATCGCGGGAAAAAAGTGTCATAAACAGTAATAAGCCAAACCATGCTTATTATAGACATGACTTTTTCTCTTCCGTTAAAAAAATTGCCCCCCCCCCCCTTCCAGTTGTCTGGTAGCACGTGTACCGCCTAGTTTCCCCAGCAGCATTAGTTATCGGCCCAATATTGCAGATGGAGGATTTTACCCTGCCCCTTTGTAAGAGTGTACTTTGCAAATACGTTCCCTTATTGGGCTCATTGACTGTGCTGCTTGAGTTATTACGTATCAGCTGCTATGAAAGTTTCGCGGCCAGTTTATTTAAGCCATCCTAGCGGCGTGTCATATCTCAAGTTAGCGGCAGTACAGGGTCAATCACAATTAAAGGGAACACGGCTTCGCGTGGCCACGTGCCTGCCGAGTGCCATTGCATCTAATCCGTTCTTGAATCGATGCAGAGCGACGCACGAGAAGAGAGACTTCGACGTGGTGTTTCGTGTCGTGCCCCTTTTCATGCGTTTGCTAAGAGCTTGGTCTTAATGGTACTCTGCATGTGCCCAGCCCAGTGGCGGTCCTAAGGGGAGGGGGGGGGAGGGGGCGGTCGCCCCCCCCCCTTCCCCCCCAAAATCTATTGCACATTTTCCTAAACGTCCGTTTTCGGGCTCTCATAGGGTGAGATGAGATTTTTGACGTAGAACTGGAAAGCTTTTTCCTGCGTGATGCGTCAAGTATTCCCCTACTTTGTACGTTCACCGTGTTAGTGGCTGCCTTATTTCACACAATTCCAAGTTCTACACGTTGGTAGTTATACGAGCACAGCTCGCAGGGATTGTCTAGGTATCGTGGTCCTGCCGTGCCCCCAACGTTGTCTTGCCATGCCGCCGGCGCGGCGACGACGGCGGTGCCATTCACCTGCGGTTGCGGCGGCCAGCAACCTCGTCGGGCGGCAAAGAGCCACCCATTCATGTCTTTATCCCACCATGCGGGACAGCGACGCCAGCGAGGAGATCATTCCTTTTTGGCTTGACAATAAGCGCCGACCGGTCGCCTTGAAGGAGGGTACTCCGGGCCGAACAAAGCCACTTCTCAGAACTGAGTAATGAAGGCCGCTTATCCCACTGGTGAAATGTCCGGTCAGGTGCTTTGACCTTCGTGGACATGCCGTGGCGGGATATCTCAGCCGTCGGCTTGTTTCCCCTTCTATCCAAATGAATATTGCTCGCGTAAACGTTAACATTCAAATACTGAGTAATGGTATAACATCTGTACCGTTAGCCATTTATTTTTCAACAACAAAGCGCACAAAATTTTTTGTTTGAATAAAATAAATTAAAAAATCGTTGCTTCTATGTTTTTTTTTCTTTTTTGATATACGGAAATCTGTCACCCCCCCCCCCCCCCCCCCCCTAAAACCACGGTCTGGGACCGCCACTGGCCCAGTTACGCGGAGCCGTGTTCCTTGTAAGTGTGATTGACCCTGTACATTTCGAAGAGAGGAATTTCGCAGCTCCGCTGCACTTACGACGAGAGCCAGACCACGCAGCCGCGATTGTCGCCTTGACGATCGCCACGAAGGAGATAAGGCCACGTTCTGAAGGGGCTTTGGAAAAAGCAGTTCCTGATGCGACCGGCGCAGCGGACCCATACGCGGTGAACGATGCCTCCCTCAAGCACGCAGTGCACGCTGGTGGGATTCACCCCGGAGCTCGACTGGAGGCCCCTGACTTTCCGCAAGCCTGTTCCAGCCAACCGTGTATGCAGTGCCTGCGGTCTGGTGCGAAAGCGGACCGCGTTGCTGCCCTGCATGCACGTGCTGTGCGAGTGTTGCTACGGGCAGTGCAGCCAGGACGGATCGAACGAGTGTCCTCTGGACGGCAACCACTTCGAGGAGGAGGACGTCACCCTTATGGTCTTCTCTGCTGACGATCTGCTGAGAAGGGAGGTAATTACGGGAATGAGCTTTCTTTGTTTCTTTTCGTTTGCGCCTGGCGATTCCGTATGTCTGCATATTACACATGTGTCGGTGGCCAGAATAAAAGCAATGAAAGAGCTCTGTAAATATTTGTATTGTTGAGGAGCCCCTTTATTGGCTTAATGTTGCGCTGGACAGGAGTGGTATCCGTAGAATAAGGCCGCCGCTGTGGCTCATTCGCTACGCCGCCCGGCCGCTGATCCGAAAGACGCGGGTTCGATACCGGCCGCGGAGGTCAAAATTTGATAGAGGCGAATTCTAGAGGCCCCTGTATTTTACTGTCTGTGCACGTTAAAGAACCACAGGTGGTAGAAATTTCCGGCCTCTTTAGTACCGCGCCTCTGATAGCCCCCGGCGCTTTTGGACATTAAACCCCCATAAGCCAGAAACCATATCCGTAAATTAATGCAGCCGCAGCAGCGAAAAAATTCGAAATCCAAGGCATCCTATGCAGTATCTCAGCTGCAAAAATATGTGACTCTCCAAAGTGGCTCTCCACAGCGGCTCTGGAGAGCCGCTGTGGGAGATATGTTGCACTTGAAGGCCCTGATATAGTGAGAGGAAAACTTCTCAGTCTCCGCTGCTTTCGAGTGCACCATATTGGAGAGCTCCGGAAGAAACTCGGTGATATCGAACTTTTAGTCGTAAACTCGGAAGTCTCGATGATGATTGAAGCATGGAATTACGGTTTTAGCTTAGGCTGCCCCTCGACCGTTGACCTGTCCACAAGCTAAAGCTTGGTTTAACCACTGAACCTGCTCAGGAAATAGATACCATACCGACATTTCAAACCAATATCCCAAGTTTTCCAATTTACCTTTACACGAAGACAAAATGTGTTAATAGATATCTCATTACATTATCACGTTTACAAAGTAATCGCGTAACCAAAAGCGGGGCTATAGTTATCTCGCACTGCTGCCTGTGTTTAGTGTTTCCATGGTTAGAATGTGATTAAATTTAGGGTGGAGCCTTGCGTTCCAGTCGCTCACGGCTGACGTCTTCCTGTTTCCATCGCCGTATGTGCAAAAGCAGCGCATCTTGCTTTGCTTGTACGGAAATAACCCCTCTTAGATTTAAAGTTCGCATGCTGCTCTACCGTGGGTGTCTGAAGCCGCCGCTGCGAAGTTGTGCTGCAGCTCCTCGGTGAAGCCTAGAATGCAGTGCTGGAGCGTCGCCAAAGCTATCAGGGGCAGGCCGTCGTAATCTTCGCTGAACACAACACTGCGACCTCCCACCTGTTGCCGGACTGCTTGGAGATAACACAATGTGTCAGCTCTCGGTAACATTATCACCATTTCAAAAATTCGCGACGAATGGTGAAGCATCGTGATTTCCGTACGACAGACTGATTGATCAAGGTGCACGATGCAGATTCAAGAAAACACAGAAAATTTAAAATGTGATTGCCATGGTAAATGTTGATCACGAGCAGCGTTTAATTTCTCAAAATCAATTTAAGAAGAATAGTGAAAAATATTCCCCAGCCATCAAAGCCCCACAACCGAGCGGTTATTTCCGACTAACTTACCTTAGAGAAAATCGCAAGTCCCTCGCCACATAGTCGCAACATGTCTCCAAGTGACGTCTCTTGTCTCCTTTCAGGTCAGGTGCTGGAATGAAGGCAGTGGCTGCCAGTTTGGGGCAGCTGCTTCAGGCATAGTCCGGCATTTCCAGCTGGAATGCGAACACCACTCCGTCCGTTGTCCCAAGTGCTCGGCCTCCGTTCTTTGCAGAGACGTGTGCGGGCATCTCCGGTCGGCCTCTTGCAACACTTCGACGACCGTGGAATCCGAAAGCAAAGTTCCACCGGCTCACGCGGGGGAGGCAGCATCATTGACCTCTTTCAAAGACGCTTTAGAAAGGCAGGCGGGGGAAATCACAGCATATCTGAATCCAATCACTGTGGACATCAACACACATGGCTACAGATCGAACGAACTTTTTCATGGCACGAGCACAGTGAAGGAGACGTTGCACCAAGAAGTAGAGTTTTTAACTGGACAGATCCACGACGAAATGGCGTCGTCTCAGGCAGAACTCAAACAGTGTTTTGCGACATGCAGTGATACATTTCACACTTGTTTCAGAACCGTGGAAAAATCACTGAGCGATAAATTGAACAGAACGCGTGACGAATTGTCGCAGATCTCAGCTAGCATTGAACAAATCAAGGCTGATTTTAAGGACAGCGTTCAAAAAGCATTGCAGCCCGTCACCAATGTGCGTACACTGAGTGCACTACAAGAGACGCACTGTGAGTTTCTTGTAAAAGGAGTGATATCGCTTCAACACAGGGTGATGCGGAAAGGCAGGGCTGAGTATCACAGCGAGAAGGTGTACCTGTGCGGCTACTGCATGTCTCCTGAAGTCTCGTTCTTCCGTGGCGGGGCATCTGTTGAGCTGCTCTTGAAGTACACCCTGCACAAGGGCGACATGGACGATGAAGTCGAGTGGCCTTTCAACCGCAAGGTCAGGATGAGCGTAATTCATCCGAGAGGAAGGGAAGACATTGTGCGGGAAGTTGAACGAGATCCGTATGACCCAGATAATGAAAAGCCAACAACATCAAGAAACGATACTCGTCGCATTTATCCTTGCATTGTACTCCAAGATCTCTACCGTGACGGGTACGTCGATAACGATGAGCTTCGGATTAAGTTTGAACTGCTGCCTTGAACCCAACTTGAGCCCGGACACCTGCCATCCCTTACAACTTCGTGTCTGTGAACGCCCTCGTACGCTCCATTTGTTTCCTCAGTTGTTTAGGGACTGAGTTTACGTTAGGAAGAAATTAGTCTGAAAACACTGATATGAAGACTCCTTTCGCAACATCTCTGATTAGAGACATGCACAAAAGCAGGTTCCAAGTTTGTGTCATTTCTGAGCCTCATATGTCCCCTACCGTGAAATGTGAAGTGTAAATAACTAAATAAACAAGTGTTATTTCCCATCTCGCGGCGAGCGAGGCGTGTTTCTCGAAACTTTCCTGAGCAAATAGTAACCGCTTATTGCGTCCATTTCTGATTATATCGTTTTTATAGGGGAAAAAAAATTCAGGGGGGCGCTTTGTTCACCTAAAGCGCGGAGAGGCGAAAGCCTTAAGCGCGGTGTTGCTGCTTGTGTCACTGATGTGTTGTTAAGATGTTAAGCTTCGCCTCTGAGTGCGGAACGCGATAGCGTCTTGCAACGCTGCCACGGAGTCCACAGAATGCCATCGCTCGTTAGGCTCTACGCCTTGCTCGCCGGCAAATTGGATGTTGAGTAAAGGAACTGTATCTGTCTCGCATCTCTCGGTGGACACCTAAACCTCGCCTTAAGGGTAGGAAGGAAGATGTGAGTGAACGAAGACACTGTATTCACTAGACGCGCCTTTGTTCATTCCAAACCATCGAGCTGGCATGGCGGAGTGGTTACCGTGCTCCCCTCGCACTCCAGAAACCCTGGTTAGATTTCCAAACTCGACCAAATACCTTCTCGGTTTTGTTTATTTATCTCGTCTGACTAGACAGCTTAATTAGGCTAACTGGTTAATTAAGCAATGAACTAAACTGAGTCCCACTTAGTTGGAGCATCACTATATGATGCCTTTAATCGGTTGCATGGTTACTAGCAAAGTACAGAGGGCAAAACGCATGTCTAGAACACGCTCTGAGCGTGTTTCCGGCGTAACACGCGATAACTAGCCATAAGATTTGGTTAAAAATGGTCTAGATGTAAACATGTGCTATTAAACTCATAGAATTTCATCGCCTTTTTTGGCTTTCTTGGTCGCAGCGGCTTTGGGAGCTCCGGAACACACAGTTTGGTTGTTCTAGGCATGCGTTTTGCCCTCTGTACAATTGGCCCCGTTTGAAATTCGCGCACTGTGACGTCACTACCATTTCGACCAATTGAAAAGCCTGACATTTCTGTCGACAACTCCTGCTTACAACGAAGAGGCATTAAAGGCTTCCGCCTTAAAAGACGCCGGCTGTCATTTGTAATTGATTTACGAGGCCCAGTTTTCATATGCGCGAAGACGTAATGGCAGCGACATCGTCGTAATCGTGTTAAGTATTATCTATTTATTTACAGGTACTGCCTACGTCGTCTGGGAATATTGCAGGAAGGGAACATATAAGATTGTGGAGTACATGTAACGCAATGGAATGAGCCAAGTTTGGCAACATCTTAGTGTTAACAGCAACGCGGTTTGTGTAACAGGGTAATAACGCGCGAAAAGGAGAATGGGTTTACAAATACACAAAAATGTATTATCTATACATTTTGAAAACAAAAGGATGGACTATATAAGTATGGATTATATCACACACAAAGCTCCAAAGAAATAAAAAAAAGGAATCACATGGCTTTTTTAACGATTTCTTATTAATGATTCACAAGCAATGAAGCAAAGCTATCAGTTAAGAATTGATGGGTATAGGCTATTCCGATCTTATGGCTCATGGAAAAAAAGAAAATTTGAAGCAGTCTGTACGAGACAGTTGTTCGGTGAGTGTTTGTGAATGCTTATGCCTTGTTATCTTTGTTCGTAAGTAGTGCACCTCATAGTATCTCACGTTCATCTGCTTGTCAATTAATATGGTTCTAGTACGGCTCTGCTTTGTAGAGTTAAAATGTTAGCGTTCTTGAATAGCCCATTTGGAGAATCTGTTCATTTTTATTTTCATCATCATCATCATTTTATTTTGGGAAACAAATACATCAGAACTTGATTGGACCCATACCAGCTCGGCTAGTGAAAGGTATTTAGTAAGGATAATTACCACTGTCTTCCTTTCCACCCGCTCTGGTTTGTGTATGTGCCCTTTAGTAAACGGAGACCAAGTTATGTTAGCGTACGCTAGGGTGGACCTGATGGACGTGTTGTAGGCTAGTAATCTTGCATCAGGGGGTTTCTTGTCCTAGGTGTCTTTACAGTGGGTACAGGGGGGGGATTATAAGATATCGGGACTTCGGCTGAAGTCTCCAGTCTGTTGTAAGTTCTCAAAAAGCGTATTAAAAAAAACTGTAAAATTTTAGGTGACGCGCCCGGTATATAACCTCCTTGGCTGTCACTGGTTGTCACCGTGTGTTCCCTCGCTCCTCTGTTTTCTTCTTTTGGCGGCATGTCCTAGTGTTGGGACTTCGTGTCACCCGTGCAGGCGGAGACATAGACGCTCTTTTTCCTACTAGAAGGAAGGAAGAAGAGGCTGTGGTTTATTTGGTTGCTCTTGTGTGTCTGCCTTTTTTGCAGTTTCACGGCCTCTTGGGACATCCTGTTACTCGGAGGGGCCCTGTAAGACGTCGGGGGACCCTCCGAGTGGCCTCCCCCTTTGAGGTCCGTGTTTTCTTTTCGCAGTTTCGGCGGCTTGTGGTCTCTGGCGGCTGGCTGGTTAGGCCTACCAGCTGCCAGCTTGGCCATGGCCGATCGGGTTACTCCAGATGGCCCGCCACCCTCGAGCGGCTCTTCTTCGTGTGCGGCAAAACCTGAATCTACCTCGGACAAGTCTTCGGACCATCACACGGACATCCCTTTGCACGCTGGCGTGCCTGAGGATCCTGCCCTTGCACACCATTCCGGAGGCGCCTCCTGTGGCCCCGTAGAACCTGGAGTCTCCCAGGTCTTGTGGTCCCCTGGTCTCTCGCAGCCAGCAAGGCTTCCGGAGTCGCCTCAACCCGCCCGTTTGGAGTTGGGCACGGACGCTGTTGCCATGCGGGCTCGCGAACAGCTAATGACAGCGATCTTGGACAAGGACAATAAGATAGGCCCGGCAGCTCGCGCAGTCCTACTGTCTCTGGTTTGCGACCTGTACCGCCAAACGGCGCATTTTTTTGCGTGCGCGGTCGCCGAGACCAATTTTTCAAGGACGCTGCAGACCTCATTGGAAGCCAGAGAGCGCGAGCTGGACGCCGTTAAAGTACAGCTTGCGGAGATGTCTGCTAGGGTCACCGCGGCTGAGGCGGAACTTCGCGACCTGAGGCAGGAGGCATTGGTCCCCCGGACTTTCGCAGATGCCCTGCGTGGTGCTCCTGTTCCGGTTCAGAGGGACATCGGAATTTCAGCCCTGGACGCGACCCCTGGCCAGCCACAGCCTCCACCTGCTGGGAACACCCGACCGAACCCCCTGCCGCATCAGATGTTTTTAACTTCCGTCGCGGCTTCAGCAGACGTCGGCCGTGAGGTGGCTGCATTGATTAGGGAAAACATCGATCCCGAGGCCGAGGGAATCGGAGCTGTTGCCCTTCGGCCTTCCCCTCGTGCCCTCACGGTTGCCTCCAGTGACCCTGCAGACCTGGACCGTCTCAAGGCCGCCATTACCCGCATCGAAGCCACTAGAACCGCGATTAAGGTCCGTGTCCCGCGACAGAGGAACCCGCACATTCGCCTGGCAGGGGTCGACCCCGACGTGCGGCCACAGGACCTAGTTACGGCACTCAACCGCCGGAACCCTAATCTTCATCTGGACCCATCCTCCTGTAAGGTCAGACTCTCATTTCCCCAAAAATCCGGACAGTTCGTCCACGTCCTCGAGGTGGATCCTCCTGCTTTCGTCCGTTTATGCGAGGCACGTCGCGTGACCCTCGGGTGGACTTCAGTTGAGGTGCGCGAAGACCGGCATGTGCCGCTCTGCACTTATTGCGCTCAATATGGCCACGCTTTGACGGCTTGCACGTTGAAAAATGACCCTTCAAAGGCTTGTTGCACCCGCTGTGCGGGGTCACATGCCTTGGCCGCCTGCCCAATTTCCATCCAGGATCCCCAACGGAAGTGCGCCCCTTGCGCGGCCGCCGGTCGCTCGTCCGATCATCCTGCCGGGCATGTCTCTTGTTCACTCTTGCGTGAACGTACGGAGAGAATCCGTTCCCGCACTAATTATGGCTCGTAGCGCTCCTCATGTAACCCCGTGTCCTCCGCCCGACCACATCAATTTTCTCCAAGTCAATTTGGATCACACCCGGTGTGCGACTGCCCCGATGGTTAAATATATTTTGGACAATAATATCACAATCACCACTGTCGGAGATCCATATATTAATACCCATAACGAATTTGTAGGAATTCCCTCCACTTTTTACAAAATCCTGTCTCCCGAAAATCCTCGGTGTGTCATATTGCTACACAATCCTACCTTTGATATCTTCCCTACTTTAATTTCTCCTGAAGTTGTTTCCATCTTATGTTCGACATCGACTGATCAATTCCTTTTTGTAGCAGTATATGTACCGCCTCGCGCCGATATTACAGTATCTCTGGCTTTGCTCACCACTTGTATTCAGACTTCACCCACTGACAAAATTATCATTTGCGGTGATTTTAATGCAAAAAACATTTTATGGGGTGGCAATACCACTGATGCTAGAGGAACTCATGTTGAAGCTTTTGCGGCTTCTAATGCCCTGGTTGTTCTGAATAATCCGGACTCTTTACCAACTTATGAAACTCCATATGCTTCCAGTTGGATTGACATTAGTCTCGCTTCACCTAGTTTGCTTGCAAAGGGCTACTCCTGGGAAGTCATTCCTGATTTATCTCTTTCCGAACACAGATTTATTACATACTCTTTTCTTTCCCAACCGTTGTCGCCGTTCAAGCGGCTTACCAGAGCCAGCTCCAGCCGCTTAATTGCCCAGTTAACTTCGTTGCCTTGGTTCAAATCTTTTTACAATTATCAGTTTCATTCGGCGTGTGCTCTTGATCATGTCCTCTCAAAATTTAACGCCACCTTTATGTCACTTTACAAGAAAAACTTGCGTTTGGTTAAACCACATTTTCCCGAGGGTTCCATTTGGTGGACGGCTGATTTGAGCATGGAGAGGTCCCGTGTGCGCGCTCTTCGTCGCCGTTTTCAACGCATTTCAGACCCACAGCTGAGAATTCTTCAGCGTTCAATTTATTATAAAGCTCTTGCTCAGTATCGCTCTAACATCAGAACCACACATGATAGTTATATAAAAGAGATCTGCTCCACAGCTACACGTAAATATCTCTTTGGTAAGCCATATAAACATGCTTTTGGCAAGCTCAGGTGCCCTTCCATTATCCCTCCTCTACGGTACGCTGATGGCACATATACTGAAACGCTTCCTGACGCTATACAGTTGCTCCTTCGTACTCACGTCGCTACAGATGATTCTTCCCGTGATCTCCCTTTTCATACTCATGTTCGGGACATTACTGCGCAGCCTTACAATAACCCAGTCCAAGATTTACCGTTCACTGCTGCGGAGATCGAAACTGTCATCAATTCATTAGATTTGTCGTCTTCTCCAGGGCCTGATCTTATCTCTCCCCGTTTTGTTGTCGCCTTGTTTAACGCTCATCCCTTGTTTTTCGTCTCCCTCTTTAATTCTGCCTTGCACTTGGGTTACTTTCCGCAGACATGGAGAATTGGCAGAATTACTTTCATTCCCAAACCGAACAGACCAAAGCACCTTCCAAATTCTTACCGACCGATCTGTATTAATTCGTCTTTCGGTAAGGTGCTCGAGCGTTTAATATATGGTCGGCTGTATTACTTCCTGCGCCAAAACAAATTACTTCATAGAAATCAGTATGGTTTCACGCATGGTCGCAGTTCTGTTCAGGCTCTATATCATTTGCGGGAGTTCTTACATAGTTATAAACAACAAAAAATTCCTGTGGTTCTAATTTCTCTGGATTTCAGAGGAGCATTTGATAGTGTTTGGCACCCTCTGGTTTTACATTTTTTACGAAAGCATCGTTGCCCTCGAAATCTATATTCCCTTCTGGAGTCTTTCCTTCATAACCGCCAATTGACCTATCAATCTCCTTCTTGTACTCTTTCTGTGCCTTCTTCCCTCGGCAGTCCGCAGGGTTCACCACTTTCGCCACTGCTTTGGAACATTTTGCTATATGATCTCCTAAACCTTCCTGTGCCCTCACCTATCCACATTCAGGCATATGCAGATGACACCATTGTACTCATCCCTGGCAAAACTAGCCGCGAGTTGTCAACGCTGGGCTCAAATGTTTTAACTTTAATCCAAAACTGGTGTACCACGTCCCGCGTTCAGTTAAACCCAGAAAAGTGTTCTTATGTTTTGTTTTTTAATGGAGCTCCGGCGTTACATAAGCGTAAGCCGACTATTCGACTAGACACTTACAGTCTCAAGTGTGAACCGAGTATTAAATTATTCGGTGTTGTCTTTGACTCTTACTTAAGCTTTATACCCCATGTTAATTATTTGCAAACGAAAATTCTTGCATCTACCACCAAGCTCCTTAACTGGTTCCATTTCCATTTTCTTGTTTCTCCTTCTCATATGCGCCAAATTTATCATCAGGTTATTGTCCCTACAATTACCTATGCCGCCCCAGCTTGGTGGTTTCATTGCCCCCTTTCTCGGCTAAGAGATCGTGTTCTATCGCTTCAACGAATTCCCCTTCTGGCTCTTACTGGTGCCTATCATACTACGCGAACCGCTGCTCTTCATGTTCTTGCGAACGTTCTTCCTCTGCCTATCTATCTGGATCAGTTATGCGCAGAGTTTATGCTTTTCACGTTACGTCAATCCGTAGTGTACGGCAATACTTTTTATGATCCCTCTCACATTCAACCTTTATTTGATCCCTAGTCAGACCATCCCTCATTAATATTTAAATTTTCTTTTGTTCAACTTAGTTCTCAAGAAGCTGTATTCTTTTCTTGTCAACGTGCCCTGCATATTTACACTGCTGGGTCTTTCACTCCTCGCTCAGCTGGTGCAGCATTTGTTGTTCTTAGCTCAACACAAAATATTGTCCATGTACACCGTCTATCTTTAGAACCACCCTCTAGCGCCTATGCCGCTGAGCTTGTAGCCTTTCATTCTGCTGTTGTTTATGCTATTCACAACCCTCCCTCTACGCCTGTTCATTTTTACACTGATTCTCTGTCTCTGCTTTCTGCGCTGTCTTCAGTTACTTCTTACAATCCGACTATTATTGCAATTAAGAAAGATCTCTATCGTTTGTCTTCTTTAGCCCCATTTCTTTTCTTTCATATCCGGGGTCATTCTGGAATCTTTGGAAACGAGTTAGCCGACCAAGCTGCCGGTAGTGCCGGCCAGTTTGGAAGTTTATATATTTCTACCCTTTCACGCCGTTGCGTTCGTTCCCGTTTGCATCATTCTTCACTTCTTTTATGGAGCATTTTTTGGCGCGAGAATAATGGTGGCACTGAACTATTCAACTGGGTCCCTGATACACTTAACATTCCCCTTATTCGTCTACACAGGAATCCTCTAATAACGTTACTTACTGGGCATGGTAGATTTCCGTTCTATTTTAAAAGATTTGGCCTCTCTCCGTCTTCAACTTGTTCCTGTGGATTGTTATGTGAAAATATCCGTCATTACTTCCGGGACTGTTCCGTTACTGCTTCTTTAGTTTCTCGTTTAAAATCTCTTTGCTCATCGGACATCACACCATCTGTTTACCCCTCCCTTCTCTGAAACCCTGCTGCTTGTGCTCTTCTTCTTCAAATGGTTCACCTCATAAGTAGTACAATTCCAAATTACTCACGCTGATTTCTCTCTTTCCTCTAATCTCTCTTCCCCAAGCTTTGCACAGCGGAGCGCCCCGTGCTCCTTTATTGAGCATAGGTGGCTTTGTCGTGGCGTGACTGTGACTACGTCCTTGACTGTGTGACTGCGACTCTGTATTGACTGCGTGACTGTGACTGTGTCCTTGTCTGAGTGACTGTGACTTCGGTTTTTTTTGTCTTTTGTCTTTCTTGATTATGTTTTTATTTTTGTGATCTTTATTTTGTGGCCGGCGCTCAGTGCTTTCTTTGACTGTTACGGTGACAATGACTTTGCAGTGACTTGGGTTTTCTTTTTATTATTATTTTTATTTATTTCGCGGACTGCACGCTGTGCTTTGGCTATCTGCCTGCGTCTAACTTACTCTGACGAGACTTTTGTTTTCTTTTCTTATGAGTTTTTTTTTATGCTCTGTTTTTCGCTTAATTCTTTTTTTCTTCTTTGAAACATTTAGTTATTTTTCATTTATTTTGATTGGCGTTAAGCCTGGCAAAGCATTGCTGGTCCAGGCATCCTCTCTCTTTCTTTTATGTTTTTTTTTACCTTTTTTTTGAGAGGACCAATAAAAGGGTAAAAGGGTGCGGAGATGAAATCATCTCACCCCTAAAACACTCAAGGACTTTCTTTCAGTTCACTGTGTATCTGGTGAATACACAGGCTGTGCTTAAGTTTCGCTATTGCAACAAGCATTGTAGAGAAAACAGAGAAAAGCAAATTAAAACAGCTTTGTTAATAGCCGCTTCAAGGCACAAGCTGACGCATTTCAAGCGTCTTCCATGCCCTGAACGCTAACTACAAAATTAAAAAAAAATAATTGTTAATCTGAGCTTTCTACGAGAATTTGGTGTAGTTTAGAAGAAAAAAACACCCCATGTTTTAGCGCGTGGCGTTTGCAGCTTCCGCTACAGTCCCAACGAGAGTCACCTCATGCGGCCCCTACTTTCGCCTTGACGACCGCCGCTCAGAAGATGAGCTCACGCTTTCAGAAGCAGAAAACGCAGATCTTCATGCAACCGGGCGCATAGACCGCATGTGTTAGAGAATGCCTGCTGCAAGCCCGCAGTACATCCTGGTCGGGTTCTCCCCGGAGCTGGACTGGAGGCCACTGAGTTTCCCGAAACCTTTTCCGCCGAACAGGGTATGCAGCGCATGCGTACTAGTGCGCAAGAAGACCGCGCTGCTACCCTGCATGCATGTGCTGTGCGAGTGTTGCTACGACCAGTGTGACGAGGACGGTTCGCACCTGTGTCCTCTGGACTGCAACCACTATACGAGGAACGGGACGTTGATCTTAAGGACTTCCGTGATGAAGATCTACTGAGCAGAGAGGTAAGCTAGAACTCCCCTCCCCACTATCATCATCATCATCAGCCTGACTATGCCCACTACAAAGCAAAGGCCTCTCCCATGTCTCTCCAATTAACCCTCTCCTTTGCCAGTTTCGGCCACCCATCCCCGCAAACTTCTTAATCTCAACCGCCCACCTTAATTTCTGCCGCCCCCTGCTCCGTTTGCCTTCTTTGGGAATCCACTGTGTTACCCTTATGGACCAGTGGTTTTTTTGTCTTCGCATTACATGGCCTACCCAAGCCCATTTCTTCCTCTTGATTTCGACTAGGATGTCATTAACCCGCGTTTGTTCCCTCAACCACTCCGCCCGCTTCCGATCTCTTAACGTTGCACCAATCATTTTTCATTCCATGGCTCGCTGCGTTGTCCTTAACTTAAGCTGAACCCTCTTTGTTAGCCTCCACGTTTCTGCCCCATAGGTGACGTGAGTACCGTTAAGATACCGGTAAGGTACCGACGCCCCTGCGCAGCTGCTTTATTTGCGTTCGACTGTGTGCGGAGTACCAGTCGTTTAGGTTGGAATACATCACAGAATATTTGTAAGGAGGTTTCTTCCGCAACAGTCTACACTGATAACACTTCATAAAAAATATTATATAAATTTATATTATTTCGGACCTTGAATTGAATCCCACCATGAGACGTAACATAAAAATGCTTAAATAAACCAATGTGATTTTTTTTCCGTTGCCGCGGCCTTTGTGTTTCTCGATAAAGTTTTATCAAGCAATATAAACGGATTATTTTATATGCTTCTTATTACTATTTTTCCCTCACAACAAATGCGGCGGCTTTCACCTGCGACTTGAGCACCCGACCCAATCTTTATTCCAAACTAAAACGCTGTTGTTGCGAATGTATTATTGTGCGGTTAAATATTAATTAGGTAGATAATGCAACAAGGGGCAATTTTGTCACCACATATAGAAACACTTCAAAAGCTACTCAAGTCTACGAATAAAAGTAAGCAATCGCATATATTTCTTTCTGAAAGAAAAAGTGTTCTTTGAGTGTCACAATCATAGCAGCTCTCCCACACGAGCAGTATATATTCACTCGCGTTTTTGTACATCTTAGAAGTTCAAGAAGTTCTACACCACGCCGAAACAGACAGCAACACAAGTAACCGGCGCAATACTTGAAATGGATAGTTTCACTCTCGTCCTTTGTCGGACCGACATTTGCCAACACATTTGCAATATTGGGCCGACTAGCTATACTGCTGACGTCATGTGGCCCAGGGCATTCGCAAGCGGGCATCGTGGCCGCCGGAAGTGACGTGCACACCATCCCTCATGCACGCTTGAGGGAGTGTGCTGCAGCCTTGACGTAGTCTCGCAGTTGGCTTCGAGTCTCACACTAATTGTACACTACAGGCAAATAGTTGACGAAGTTAGACCACGGCATCCTGCCGTTCTTTATTTTTTCGCTTGAAAGGAGGAGTTCCCATTCTTGTCGGAGTGACCCGCCGTCACCGAAGCACCTGTCTTCCTTCTTTAGCATGTACAGAGCTTGCTTGGTTGAAGGAAATTCCTTTCGGAGTCAGTTTTAACGTTCAGCGGAGAACACGGCGTATAGTTGACGTCATTTCGGAGTCAGTTTTAACGCGATAGCGTGAGAGTCCCGTTCAGCGGAGAACACGGCGTAGTCGGTGTCGTCGCCGGTGCGTGTGCAGAAGCCGGAGTGGACGAGGGGAGGTTAACGGCACACATGGAGCTGTGGAATGAAAAGTGATTTTGCAAATAGGTCATTATCATGTCGCAACATGGATCAAACGTCATAATGACATGTAAATCCGTAAAAAAATTAATTGCGCTCCAAATATATAGATTAATTAGTCGGAATTCCAACCCCTTACTAACGTCCTCAATGCTCCTCTCTTGCCCCCTTTTATCGTCTGCTCAATACCTAACGAGGGCCTCACTTCTGGCAGTCTTGGGGGCGTGGGTAGCATAAAAGGGTTTTCTCACAGCTTGCGCCCTCATTGTTCCGTCACGTTCCTACTTTGCACTCGTGGTAATGCTGGACGTACTACGGCGGTCTGCCGCTGTGGACGAGGGTGGCCCCGGTGAACACTCTCAAGGTTCGGTTATAGTGCACATAAATATCCCCGAAAGCAGAAGGTCGGATAGTCGTTGCCGTATAACTCAGTTGGTAGAGCACCGGATGCGAAATTTGTAGGTCGTGGGTTTGGATCCCGCCGGCGGCATGTGATTCTTTTTTATGCGAAGCATACTACTTTAGCTACCACTTCAGCCCTTCACCGTGGTTATGCGCCTCCAAATCACGTGATACATGACGTCACACCACGTGAAACGATGACGTCACGACAGTAGAGAAACGGGGGCCCACCTCGCGCCGTAGCTGTGGTTGTGCGCCTCCAAATCACGTGATACATGACGTCACACTACGTGACACGATGACGTCACGACAGTGGATAAACGGGGGCCCACCTCGCGCCGTCGCTGTGGTTGTGCGCCTCCAAATCACGTGATACATGACGTCACACCACGTGACACGATGACGTCACGACAGTGGAGAAACGGGGGCCCACCTCGCGCCGTCGCTGTGGTTGTGCGCCTCCAAATTACGTGACACGATGATGCCACACCACGTGACACGATGACGTCACGGCAGTGGAGAAACGGGGGCCCACCTCGCGCCGTCGCTGTTGTTGTGCGCCTCGAAATCACGTGATACAGGACGTCACACCACGTGACACGATGACGTCACGACAGTTGAGAAACGGGGGCCCACCTCGCGCCGTCGCTGTGGTTGTGCGCCTCCAAATCACGTGATACATGGCGTCACACAACGTGACACGATGACGTCACGACAGTGGAGAAACGGGGGCCCACCTCGCGCCGTCGCTGTGGTTGTGCGCCTCCAAATTACGCGACACGATGATGCTTCGCTTTCTCCACGCTTAACCAAGTTAAGCCTCAGCCATTTTTTTATGCGAAGCATATTGCAAGAGCTACCACTCACGCCGTCGCCGTGGGACCCCTAGACGTGAAACCACGTGACACCGTGACGTCACATCACGTGACATCGGATGAGAGAGCCGGCCTCCACCTCGCGCCGTCGCCGTGGGACCCCTAGCCGTCACACCACGTGACACCGTGACGTCACACCACGTGACACCGGATGAGAGAGCCGGCCTCCACCTCGCGCCGTCGCCGTGGGACCACTAGCCGTCACGCCACGTGACACCGTGACGTCACACCACGTGACATCGGATGAGAGAGCCTGCCTCCACCTCGCGCCGTCGCCGTGGGATGCTTCGCATTCCCAAGGCTTAGCCAAGCTGAGCCTCAGCAATTTTTCTTCTGCTTTCTAATCCATTACCTTTAAAATCATTGCCCTATTAATCTCACGTTCACGAACACCATAAATTAAAAAGAAGGGGAAAAGCACAACATCCCATGCGCGCCTTGATTTCGATGGCTGTTGGCTTCTGGCACGTACTATTGTTCTATTCAGTTTCGTTTTCATTTTCAATTCTTCATTCCCCAGGGGGCGGTTCTGTTCTTCGTTATATATATATGATTGCATGTTTCAATTAAGGGGTTGTGTGTGCATCGGGACGGCTGTAGTCCGACTTTCACCTTCGAAAATATCACATTGGCGACGAGGATGTTGTGAACGTACCCCCAGCCTCGCTGCACCATCCGGATCCGCCCACCATGAGCTTCACCGGGCTTGCTCCGCCACCGTTTTTCCTTCCGACGCCCGGCCGTCCGTCACTGCCATGGGAGCAGTGGGAGCGGATGTTTAACGTTGGCTTGCTGGCATCCGGAGCCGCCGCATTCAAGCCGGAGCAACGCAAGGCTATTGTTTTGCATTGTTTGGGGGCGGACGGCCAGCGTGTTTATCAGACGCGATAGGTTGTTACCTGCTAGCCCTGTAAGAGTTAAGCGGCAACCTGTTGATGTCATGTTTCTCGCGACGCGAAGTACGTTAATCACGGCTGTCACCTACCGCCGCCTCTGATGCACCTGCGCGAAGCCACGATATTAGGCGACATAGCGGCGCATATTCACTGCATGCAGCAAGGGTTGTCGCTGCTTCAACGACACCGTCTCAGTCACCACGCTAGCTGCCTGCTTTTAACACTGAACAGCATAAGGACTGAAAAAAGTGATCAAAATACCATTTCATTTCTAAGAGGCACACAGGATTGTCACTAAACTATATATTTTGCGGGGCCGTCTAGCAGGAAGTGATCGAGACATACGCCACTACATCCTACTTGCTACTTGTGCTTAAGCTCTCTCTCTCTTCTGCTGCATTGTTTGGATTTATTCTGCCTGATGTTTTGTTTTTTTTCTTTTTTCTAGCTCCAAACGTTCTGACAAACCTAAAACAATCATGCAAACAAGCACACAGAACCTACGACGTAGCGCTTGTGGTATCCATTGTTCCTAGCTTGCAACGCATGGTGGCTCTCGCAAAGGCGTTTCCTGCGAGCTACTTGGTTCGGTAGCATCATAAGGCACAAAGCAAGAGACGAGAGATTAGCTGCCAAGGGCTCCAGGGTACTAATCAAGTGGAAACGATTACAACACTTCTCCTGGCCAGGTGTTCTGCTTCACTCGAATAGCCGGTAAAGTTTCTCCTTTACCCCGCCCTTTGAACGTCAAACACCAGTAGTTGTTGACAAGTCACTTTACGCCGCTGAGTCGGCTCGATGGCTCAGTGGTTAGGGCACTCGGCTGATGACCCGAAAGATGCGCTTTCGATCCCAGCCGCGGCGGTTTTATTTCCATGGTAGCTAAATGCTAGACGTCGCTGTACTGTGCGATGTTAGTGTATTCCACGTTAAAGAACCGCAGGTGGTCGAAAATAACCACAGCCTTCCTGCGTCCCTCATAGCTTGAGTCAGTGTGGGACGTTAACTTCCATAAAACCAAAACCCCATTACGCATTCATGCCACTCGTTTTAGACGCCTGAGCTTCTTGAAAGCTTCGTTATCAGCTTATACATAGACTGGCGCCGGCGGATGAACAAGCGTGAACGACAGCTTATATCGGCGTTTAGGATACAGTTCAGTAAACTGTCCGCCAATCTTTGGACGATAGGCAGCTCGTCCAGTCGCGATCGTGGCCTTGGCAACCGCTGCGAGACTGATAAGAGCACGCTGTGAAGGGACGAAAGTAGTTCCTGGAGCACTCGTCGCAGCGAAAACACTTCAAGAGCGATGCCTCCCTCAAGCCAGCAGTACACACTGGTGGGGTTTTCGCCAGAGCTCGACTGGAGGCCCCTGACCTTCCTGAAGCCTATTCCAGCAAACCGGGTATGCAGCACTTGCGGTCTGGTGCGCAAGACAGCCGCCTTGCTGCCCTGCATGCACGTGCTGTGCGACTGTTGCTACGGGCAGTGCAGCCAGGACGGGTCGAACGAGTGCCCGCTCGACGGCAATGCCTATGGGAAGGAGGACGTCCATATGATGGAATGCCCTGCCGACGAGCTGCTGAGAAGAGAGGTAAGCGAAAAGGAAACAGAAAATGTGGTTGCACTGCTACAGTCAACTTTTTTTTTTTTTTTGCGCGACAGCGCTGAAGGCCTCGTTACCCAGAAAACCTGGCTTCGGCATTGCGAGCGTGGAATCACGAGCATGGCTCTTGCAGGTGGTCCTTAGAGAGCAGCCAAGGAGGCAGGCGGGATACTTAGCTCACACGACCTTGCGGTGTCATCACAACCTGCCCACCGGGGTAGGTGGCAGTTAAATTAATAATTGGTCGCTCGGGGAGAGCAACCTGGGGCTCATTTGGATACTAACTTATTACGCTATGGTGTCAGCTTGAATATCCCTTCAGTTTTTAGAGCCTTCCATATTTTTAATCATATCGGGTGGTCGCCGAACGCCAGGTGTGTTGGGGCCTTATAACTGCGACAAGCGGTGCAATCGGCGAGACTTCGCGCGACCCCCCCCCTCCCCCTCCCAAAAAAAGAAAGAAAAGATGTGAAGATGTCCAGAAAAGCTTCCTTGAAAGCTGTGTTGCTTTATTTTTAATTCAGAGCCCCGTGACTGGGTTTCCACTTCGCAGAGCGCTGTGGCAAATCAAAATTCACATCGCATGGCATTAATCTTTCTGGCGAGCTCGTGAGTTTCCTTTCTTGACTATTTCTTTTTTAAATATTCACTCCATTTCCTGAACCCATGCTCCAGTCATACGAAAGAGAAATTGATTGATTGAAAACGAGCTTGACCAATTTTCTTGCGCTTACACACGCTTTAACAACAAAAAAGGTAAAGCGCGTGGCAGCGACTGCCTTTACTCACGCACGTCCTCTGCTTGGCATCTATTTTTTTTTAACATAATATTGTAGAGCGTGTGTTTTTCGGAACAGAACAGCTTAGCAGACGGCGTTCCCGCTACAAGGATTCCAAACACTTACACGAACCTTCACCGATTTCCCGGTTTATCGCCGTCATGAGGCACTTCTATGCGAAAGGGTCGACAGTCACGCGATGCTATTCAAAATCAGAAAGGCTGTACTTGAATTTGCTTCGCAGGAACGTCGCCAGCGCTATCAGAAGCAGGGCGTTATCTTTTTCGCTGGACAATAGCGTGCGATATCCCTCCTGTTGCCTTGCCTATGGCTGCTACGCCAAGGATCTACCCTCGAAAGCGCCTAGTCGGGCCAAAGTTTCCAATTCAACGAGCAAAGCCATAGTTGACGACGAGTTAGGCGAACAGTTTGCTGTCCCATGAAAGACACAAGTTGGTCTAGTTCGACTCATCGCCTGGCTCTAACGACCACTTAGAGGAAAATTTTGAATATTGGAATACTGTAAGATACTGTTTTGGAAATATTGAAGGTTATGGTCCACCCTTCCAATGCGGAGCAAATCTTTTCTTTTAATGCTTTTCAATCGCTCGCGACGAGTAGTTAAAACTGCCATAGAAAACCATTGGGGAACGTCATTTACAGTGGCAAAAAAGGTAACAGCAAAAAATTACAAACCTGCCGAATGGAGATGTGCGGATATATTGCTTGTTGTAGTGAAATTTTATTATGCGTGAGCAATTGCATTCATGAACTTTTTCACGTTAAAAAAATGCTTTTGTGTAGAATTTTTGGGTGTGAGAGCACACTTTCTCTAATAATTAACGGAACTTCCATACTCCAGAAAAGGCTAAAATTTTAATTACAAGCATCGACACTCCCGCTCTCCCGGCTATTTCGTAAAGGTACCTGCGAAAAACTTTATACTGTTTCAATTTCGAATCTTTAAACCAATGCCACAGTGTCCTTAACTTCTCGTTGATGATGTCGGTCTCATTTTCTTATTCTACGTCCTGAGATTCAGTCAACGGGAGCGGAGAAACATTACGTTTTTAAATCCTGTTATACCTGGAATAAATGTTAATCTGCTGCCGAAAAAATTATCAACGAAGCTACAAAGAGCGCTGCAACCAATTTCTTATTCGAAAAAAAGTTGTATGCAGCTGTACTCAGCGTCCCTATGTTGCTCCCGAAGTTGAAGATTCTTGTGTTGCTCCATAGTGGTACAAAGCGGGCTACACGAAACAGGTTCAGTGTATAGTACTAATAAAAACACTTTTGTGAACCCAAAACTAACTGCAGCTATCCAGCCTTGCATTTCCAAAACTCAACTAAAGAAAAAAAAAGAAGCAGAATGTGACTCTTATTCTTTAACCTTGAACAAAGCGGGTACATAAGCCACGTAGATTACTATGGCTTTGGCTATGGTGCTATGGTGCTCGGCTGCTGTCCCGAAAGACGCGGGTTCGATCCCGGCCGCGGCGGTTGAATTTCTTTGGAGAAATTCGAGGCCCGTGTACTGTGCGATGTCAGTGCACATAAAAGAACCCCAGGTGGTCGAAATTTCCGGAGCCCTCCACTACGGCGTCTCTCATAGCCTTAGTCGCTTTGAGACGTTAAACCCCATAAACCAAACCAAACCACTGGATGTCTTAACGTCTCAGCATCCTCCTCTCGGCCTGACCCTATCACCTGCTAAGTCGTGTTTGATCTGCAATGGAAACAAAAATGTTTTGCGCAAAGTTCCTCGGTTTAATTTTACGTTAGGTGATCCCCCATCCCTCATGTATATACTTTTCCGATTCTTGATCTTTTTCACAAATCTGCGACCGGCAGTCCGTGGCTAACAGCCTTCCGTAAATCAGCTGACGCTATGCTTGGCATTGCCCGCCGTATATCTGTGCGCTCTTGGCGCACTTGCTCATACGGCTCCCTAGTTAGTTTGTGCATTCTATCCGACAGCCAAGGATAGTACACCACGTACAATTTCATCGCCACACCCGCTGACGGTGGGACTCCCTCGAACCTATTAACCGCGAGACTATGCGCGTCATAATTTATCTTCCTGGCCTTGCAATCATAGCCGTCCTTCAGAAGTACGCAAAGGTAAATACCCTGACTGAACTCACCAACCAGCGTGAGGAAAACAGAGCTTGCGAACTTCCTCCGAACACTTCCCCTTGTCGTACTGTGAGCTGCAGACAATCGATCCACACTTGTCGAGCCAGTGTCACCATCTCCTCTACCTCAGATGTACAGTCTTTGCCAAAAGTAACCCGGCACAGGTGGTTCGCTTCTTAGCCACGTAGCGAAGCACTCATGGCAGCCCTTAAGCCCTGATTCTGTGTAAAGAAAGGTGAGACCCTGTCCTTACATTATGGCACCGTTCGGTCTTTAGGGCTGCTGTAAATGCTCCGTTATACGTTTGAGAAGCAAGAACCTGTTGCTCGGTTACATTTGGCAAAGGGGGTACATGCTTCATATCGATGCATCACATACACCACAGCGGGGAGTCATCGCTAAGTTACAGCCGCTCCCATCCTGATATTAACTCTCGTGCAGCGAACACCGCGGATACGGGCATCCGTTGGAACTTGAACGTCAAGCGATGTACAGTGTCATAGCTTCTCTTTCATTCATCCCCACTTAAAATGGAGGGAGACAGAGAAGAAAAAAGTAATTTAATGAAAGGAATGGATGGAGAGGTCGGCCGGCGGTAAGGTGACCCTTGCCTGCTACTCCACTTGAAATTTAGTTCACTTATAAGTACCTATGTTCTGTGAGCATGCGCTGGATTATCAGCCATGCTCATGATCCTCATAATATTCATGTTGATGTTTTGTCACAACCAGACGCACGAGATGACCCGCCGACTTCCCCATTTCTCCCCAACTGCGTTCCTGTTCTGTGTATCTTAACCACATTCGAGCGCCAGCGAACACGCGCACTAAATTGTCGTGCTCGCATCCCCTCCCCCTTAGTCTCGGGAGAAGAAGGTAACCATGCGCCGTATTCGGTCAAGGGCGACTCTATCCGTATCCATCTATTCGTATTCCAAATCTATTCGTCGCGGTGCAACAACCAGCAACTGCAAGTCCTCACCGGACGTGTGTAATATGCGTCGCTTGTGCACATGCCTAGCCACGGCTTCCGTACGCAAACGATTCCTTGCGGTGGAATTGGGAAGGCTCTCACAAAAAGTGGGCAATGGAACATTGGTACATCACCAAACATCGCGGCTTTCAGAGCGAAACTGCCCTCCACTCACTCTTCTAATAAGTCAAACACAGCGGCCATAGTTTGGTTAAACATTTTTTTTAAATAAACGCCCTTCTTAGGACACCCTTCTTAGTGCACAAATCGACGGAAGGGCGCACTTTCTCTAAATAATAAAAAAAAACTCCGCCCCTCGGCATGTTGTCGTGGCTTGTCTTCAAGTGTTGCATATTCCCGCCTTGCAGGTCAAGTGCTGGAACGAAGGCAGTGGCTGCCAGTATGCGACGCCTGCTTCAGGGATCGCCCAGCATTTCCTGGAGGAATGCGAACACCACTCCGTCCGTTGTCCCAAGTGCTCGGCCACCGTTCTTTGCAGAGATGTGTGCTCGCATCTCGCATCACCCAGTTGCAGCTCTTCCTTTGCATCCGAAAACCACGCTCCGCCGGGTAAACTGGATGGGGCAGCGTTTTTGACTTCTCTCCAAGCAGCCTTCGAAACGCAGGCGGTTGAACTCTCAACTTATCTGATGCCAATGGCTGTCGATATCCGCGCACATGGGGAAATATTAAGAGAAGTTTCCGACAGTATAAACACACTGAAAGAGACACTAAGGCCTAATCTGGCGGTCTCAACAAGACAAAATCCCGATAGTCCGAGAAAAAGTGTACGTGACACAGTTGCGCCCAAAGTGGAACTTAATGAAAGTTTTCCCGCATGCACCGATAAAAGTGGCATTTTTTCTAGAAGCGTGAGCAGCTTACAGCAAACACTCAAGGATGGTCTGCGCAAAACACGGGGCGGACTGACACAGATTGCAGCTCCCGTAACACAACTGAACGCGGACGTGAACGAGAATAGTGAAAAGGGATTCGACCGTGTCATGCTTCGACTCATGGAACCACAAGAAGAGCAGTGTATGGTGTTTTTTGTCAACGACGTGAAAACGCTTCATGACACTGCGACAAAGGAAGGCTGGGCTGCGTATGACAGCGAGCAGCTTTACCTTCGGGGCTACTGCATGTCTCCTGGCGTTCTGCTCATAAAGAGTGAGGATTCTGCTACACTGCACGCCAGGTACACTCTGCACAAGGGTGACATGGACGACTTTATTCAATGGCCATTCGAGCATAAAATGCGGATGAGTGTGATTCATCCCAAGGGACGTGCAGAGCTTGTGCTGGAATGCAAGCCGTGTGGAAGACAAGAAAGACATCAAAAGCCAAGGGAATCAAGCAACTCTATTGGTTACATTCCTGGTTCTTTTAACCTCGGTGATCTGATCAAAGACGGATACGTAGAAAATGATCAGCTTCGTGTTAAGTGGGAGCTTTTGTCTTGAAACAAACTTCAGCACACAAAGAGGTCGTCTCCTTCGTTTTTCTGCGCCCGAAAACCATTGTACTGCTGCGTTTTTTTTCCTGACAATTATTTGGTCCACAGTATGAAATTGGGCAGACGGTTAATAAACAGAACTGGTGTGGAAGCCTATCTTGCAAGTCTTCTTACTTACTGTGTCTGATTTTCTTGTACGTTACATACTTCGATTTTAAGCCACGACGACTTGTTCATTTCTGCTCAGATTTTAGTCCACAAAGAGATGTAAACGAAAGGCGTACAAATAAGTATGGGTTATTTGAAATGGCAAAAGCCTGTTTTTCATTTGTTAGTGTTTTTTTTATTTTACTGAGTGAAGTTACACCTGCCTGCATTTAAGATGGTAGCACCCAACCCTGTTTTTATTTTCAGCAAATGCAACGTTTCTGACCAGCTGTTCTGCTGTGTGCTTCTTCTGTGTCTTCATTTTCTATGCTGGCGCCAAGTTTAACAGGATGAATCATAAACTCGCCAAACGTTATGCATTACTCTTAAAGTTTCCGTTTTGTTACCATAATGTTGTCATTATATATGCACGCAGGGATAACTTTAGTACCATAAACAAAATAGGTCACAAGGTAGAGACGAGGCGCGAAAGAACTCGAGGTGAAATAATTCATTTTTTTTTAATGTAAGGATTGCTTTAGGGGCCATGTCAGCGCAGCTCTTCCAAAGTTCCAACTGTGCCCCTTGAGATTCTGTACCTTGGGCTTTAAAGGTGCTCTAAAGAGGAATCTGAACTCGTCTTTTTACCGCGGGAACTCGATCTATAAGTTCCGAGCATTCTTAGAAACTTCGAATTGTTGTCCTCGTTTAAAATAGTACATCGCCATGTTGTCTCGGAAGTAACCCGTCGTCGTCGAGGCATCTCTTTGTCCCTTCTTTGTTTACCGAGCCAATAATATTGTCACGCAGTGGTGACGCAGTCACGCGAGCAGGAAGACAGTAAAAAACTGGCTGGGGTTCAACGAGGCTAAACCTAGTTTAGAGAGCAGAAGCTCGATTAAGCATGATCAGGCACGGTTTGCAGTGGTTCAAAATTTCCTCGCCCTATCCTTCTCCAATGCTCCCCGTCGACGTTCTCGATCAAAAGAATCATGCGATTCAATCAGCTGTCTGCGATTCACAGCCGGAGCACTGCTTCCAGAGCATGACTCCTCCATGGCTGTCTGCGAACATCGAGGAATGTTTCTCATTTTTTATCTTATCATAATGAACGGCGAGTCAAGTGGTTCAGCAAAACTTGAGATGAGCGTTGAATGAAGTTCAACGCAGCTGCGAAGGAGAGCGAACACCGCCGGCTCCGTGCGCCGCGGCTACGCCGAGGCGCGGCGCGTCACGTGGTATGACGTCACAGCCACACCCCGCTCGGCTGTTTGAAGGTCATTCTTCGGAACGACGTGACCTTGAGGTTTTTGCACGGGAGAAGTAGAGCTGCCGCTCTAAAACGGCTTATGGAAGAATCGGTATATTTGGCAGAACTGCGCCCGCAAAGAACACAAAGAAGTTGGCGGCGCCGTAGCAACAAGCGTGCTCGGCGGTCGACGAACAGAATTCCTGGCGCTATCAGCTGCGCTCAATTAAAAGCCGCAACGAATTTTCGAGATACGGCGAGCAATGCAATCCCAACAGCCTGGAACAATGTCGAATCGGCTCCGCCCGGGCGCGATCAATCGAAATAAATCTGGTCGTGTCTTGCATCACAAACAGAGCAATGAAGCCGCGTGCAGGCAGCTTTGAAGAATGAAAAAACAAAAACTTTAGAGATCGCTGCGGCTACTTGCATTAGAGGAATGAGAAAGCATTGGCGCCTCCCCGGAACTCGTCGCCGCTCTTTGCCTCTGATTCCCAATTGCTCTAATTATTAATTTAATTAATCACATTTACTCTGATTATACCATTTTTTCCTCTCAAACACATTTTCGGCTTTCAAATTTGGCGCCAGGGTTGTTTTCCCGCCCACTTACTGTATACCCGTCCAGCCTATTCAACCGTCCATTGACTTTTGCTTCCAATTAACTAAGTCATATCACTTAAACTTTTTGTTCAATTAATTATCACTCACCAAACATATTTCAATCCACTTCAGACTTTACTTTGACTTCTTTGCCTATTTTTCCACAATTTTGCCACCCACGGCTGTTTTCCCGTTCACTCACTATATCGACGTCCGTGCTATTTGAACTTTTTTTGCATTATTTTCTGTAACTAATTAACTAATCATCCTATTGACATGAAATTTTTTGGCACATTATCCTCACATCGCCCTCTATTGATCACAATCATTCATTTGATGTTATCTTTTCTGAGAACGTCATAATCGCAGCGGGCACGTTTTGGTGACATGCTTTGGTGACACGACCGGTCGACATAGCTTAGAATTGCTTTTGCATTAATAAAAAGCTTTGCTTCAGTATTGCGTGATTTAGTCGTTTACCTCTTGCGGTCAATTTCGTCCTCAAACCTGGAAACTCCCCACTTTTTTTCTTCAATCGCAGCGCTGTTCGTACATCCTTTGTAGACCTCACGCTATCGCTACTACAGCAGTTTCATGCCCGCTTTCTTATCTCGCTTGTACAGAGGGCAAAACGCATGTCTAGAACACGCTCTGAGCGTGTTTCGGGCTGAACACGCGATAACTAGCGATAAGATTTGGTTAAAAATGGTCTGGATGTTAACACGTGCAGTTTAAACTCTTAGAATTTCATTATCATTGTTTGCTTTCTTGGGCGCAGCGGCTTTGGGAGCGGCGGAACACACAGTTTGGTTGTTCTAGGCATGTGTTTTGCCCTCTGTACATGCAGTTCTATTTCGTAGGCGATGAAGCTGAAGCGAATGTTTGTCTTCTTCATCTTTCGAGAGCTGAAGGACATGAATCCGGTCTTAATCTGTATTGGACCATGCGAACGCCATGCACATTAATGGCATGAGGAATTGCGACGTAGCAGTACCTGTACCAAGTGAGCTAACCCGGACGGCAAGCTTATGGTAGGGGGAGAGCGACTTGATCAATAACTCGAAGTGAGAACAGTGTTCATGAAATGTTTAGGGGAATCCCCCAAGTTTCCTTTGCAGCCGTATGGCTGCGTTTGTGTGGACGTTACAGAGTAATTACTCCCTTATTACAAATCAACTCCGGCTTGGGCGATTCTCGTAAACAATCGACCCACGAAAATTTCATGGTCAGTTTTTATCCAATGGTAGCGGCTTCTCATCAGGTGTGAACAGCATTATATTTCTACGCTCGGCCTCTCGGGGCATCTCCTTCGCTTGTGACGAGAGTCGTGATTGTCGCCTGGACGACCGCAGAGAAAAAGATAAGACCTCGTTCTTAAGACGCAGAAAAAGCAGCTCCTCGTGCGACCAGTGCCGCAGACGTAATACGTGGCGAACAATGCCTCCCTCACGCACTCAGTACACGCTGGTGGAATTCTCCCCAGAGCTCGACTGGAGGCCCCTGACTTTCCTCAAGCCTCTTCCAGCCAACCGGGTATGCAGCGCCTGCGGTCTGGTGCGAAAGAAGACCGCTCTGCTGCCCTGCACGCACGTGCTGTGCGAGTGTTGCTACGGGCAGTGCAGCCTGGACGGATCGAACGAGTGTCCTCTGGGGACGGTAACCGCTTTGAGGAGGAGGACGCGAACATTATGAACGTCTCCGCTGAAGATCTGCTTAGGAGAGAGGTAAGCGGGAATGTTGAGGACTACAGCTGCTTGGGGTTTTTTACCCCGAACAACAAAGGTGATCGGCTCAATATTGGAAACAGATGTTTTCACTCCGGACATTTGTAGGGCCTGCCTTTGCCAGCGCGATTACCGGGGCTGCTTGCGATGTTTCTTTTTACTTGCGCCTTGACTCTTCCCGCGCAGAGAGTGTCAAGCGAGTCTGCACGTTGCGCAACCAGCGGAGAAGAGTATCGAAGGATAATGCAAATAAACCGCGTAGTAAACTATTGCTATTCATCCGGAGCCCCTTTATCGGCGTAATGTTCATCAGGATAGGATGGTTACATGTCAAATAATAGGCCCCCAAGACCTTATAGTTGGAAAGGTTGAGTGTGTTATACGGTATCTCAACTGGATTAAAAATATCCACGTCAACTTTCTCACTGATTAACCATGTAGAGCCACTTCATGGTAGAGCCACTCATTCACCATTCATGCCCTTTAAAGGCCTTATACGGTGAGCGATAACTTCTCACTGTGCAGTGCTTTCGAGGGCTGCAGATGCAGTGCGTACCCAAGCAGCACATTTTATTGACCCAATATTGGGAAAGGATGATTTTACTCTGGCTCTTTATAGGACCGGTCTGTAGCGATACATTTTCACTATTGGCCCGATTAGCTGTGGTGCTGGGGTAGTGTACTGCTGACATAGCCAACAAATCTGGGCAAAGGCATTTTTAAACGGGAAAGAGTTTATGAACACAATTTTTTTATGCATTGCAAGATTTCACTCTAACAATTAATATATGTGCAGCTCTCCCCTCGTAAGGCTTGAATTTTTCTGACATGAATATTTTTGCTATCCACAAAACCATTCCGCATTTCTTTTCTGGGGGAGTTTTACCCGCTTGACGCGAGCGAGGGAAAAACTTGAAAAGAAAGATTCTGCGACGCAACTTAAGAGTGGGCCATTAGTTCAATAATTCCATAATAGACGAGTTGCAAAACACGGTTTGGAGCAGCGCCATCTGTATGCATGCACACGAACTTCGTTGCAGCCGCCATTGTGCAGGAAAGGTGCTCCGTGCTCGCCGTGGTACGTCCGTGCGTCCGTGCACCCGCGCGACGCTTCTCCGCTTCTGGCTGCCTTACTTCAGTGGTTATTTTTCACTGCCTGGCTGCACTGAACTACCTAAAGTCATGCCAGTTAACTGCTGCGTACCACTGTGCACGCAGTATGGCGGTTTCGACAAGCTGGGACGAAAAGTAAGTGCTTTCTGCATTGCGCTTCCGTAGTGTGCATGCCTTCAGTACGCGCGTGTGTGCAAGGCGTGACTTTTCGAGTTTAACGTCCCAAAACAACTCAGGCTATGAGGTAAACCGTTGAGAGACGCCGAGAGCACCAGATTAGTGATGCAGCCCACTTTCGGCCCTTTTAAAGTCCGCCGGCATCGCACAGCATACGGGCGCGTACTCTGCTTCAGTAGCCGAGCGCCCCAGCCGCTGAGCCACCGCGGCTGGCCCTATCGAAACGGAGCGCCGCGGCTGGGGCAGTGCGCGTAAATTATGTGTTATCCCGCTCCCACAGGCGCCTCGCCGTGTTTTTCGTTGGCACCAAGCGTAGATAGCCCGACGACGGCGACGTGCTGATTGCGAGCTACCCGAAATAGGACTCTAGGCAGGTGTGCGAGGAAAGTTGATGAATCTCGTTCATATTTATCGTAACTTTTTTTTATAAATAACAGCGTCAACCAGCGTAGCAAGAAGTCTACAAGGACTGCATTTCAAGGCACAGTTCGTATGATTCGGCAAGAGATACAAGACTGCTAAGGCAGAGGTTAAGAGAGGTTTCGGCAGTAGTAGTGCGTTGCTGGATTATGGCCAGGGATATGGAAAGCTTGACATATGGTACCCTATGTCAGCATGCTGAAAAGTACAGTGCATTAGCTGACTGGCAGCCAAATCGTTGGCGGGTATATGCAAGATGGCATGAAGGCTTACTTAAAATAGCAGTTGTCTAAAATGACATGCATGGGCAGCGTGCAGCTGCAAGTCACAACAGTGCACAGTGTAAATGTGGAATTTTATTTTCAGGTCTCATACCACAGATTTCCGAGGAAACCAGACCTATACCAAAAATGGATCGTGGCCATTAGGCGTGACGAAGGTGCACTTTTTAAAGTGTCGAATGCAAGAAAGGTCTGCTCTCTTCATTTTCTCGAGAGTGACTATGTTGCAAATGTTGCAAACGGACAACGGCACTTGCACGAGTTTGCTGTGCCATCAGTGTTTCCATTCAAAAATACCAAGCCTCCAAGGAAGCCACCAGCTCCAAGGGTCCCTTTCCAGAGTGTGGCACCATCAAAGAGGAAACGATGTGCGATGGACACATCACCTCAGACAGTACAGCATATGCCTCTGAATGTTGATCACGGGAACCTAACGGATGAAGATATCCCTGCTTCCGAGCATAGCAAGCAGGCAGCCAATGATGACAGGCCAGGAGATGAAAACTGTGCCAAAATTATCAATAGCCCAAGAAATACAGAAGGCAGACAGGTCTCAAGTACTGAAAATGAAGGCGTCCAGCAAAAATTCCCTTCGAATGTACACACAAACACTGTTTGCTCTTGCGGAGAAGCTATTGCACAGTTAGAACAACAACTAGCTGTCAGCAAGGCAAAAGAACTGGAAAGCAAGAAAGAATTAGAGTATTTAAAGCTACAGCTAAAATCCAAAGACAGTGAACTAAATTTGCTCCGTAGTGAGCTAATCCAGGCACAAAAAAATGTAGAGAAAGCGGAAGGAACTCTTGCATTTGATGTCGAAAGATTTAAAGATAGCACAGAGGAAATGCAGTTTTATACCGGTCTTCCTAACTATTCCCGTTTTGTTACCCTCTTGGAGTTCCTAGATGTAGGTGAAACTGGTGAGAACATCTCGCGCAGTGATAGTACCAGTACTGGTCTCAGAACCGCAGCAAACACTGGACGACGACACAAAATAAGCATAGAGAATCAGCTTTTCCTTGTGCTAGTGAAGCTTAGGGTGGGTCTTTTTCACCGGCACCTTGCCCATTTGTTCCACATTTCAGAGAGCACAGTTTCAAGGATCTTTTCCACATGGATAGATTACATGTATTTACAGCTTACAGAGCTTTCTCTTTGGTTGTCACGACCAGCTGTAGATGCGACCATGCCACCTGCATTCAAAGAAAAATACCCTTCAACGCGCGTTATTTTAGATGCCACTGAAATAAGATATGAAGTACCTACATCTTTTGTTACACAGTCACAGGTTTATTCTTTCTATAAGTCGACACACACACTTAAGGGACTAATAGGAATTGCACCTAGTGGAGCACTGACATTTGTGTCCGAACTTTTTACGGGCTGCACGTCGGATAAAGACTGCGTCATCAAGAGTGGATTCCTGGAACTTCCCTTTGAAACAGCAGACTCAGTCATGGCTGACAAAGGCTTCAAGATAGAAGAGGTCTTGAAAAAAAAGAAAGTGCAACTGAACATTCCTCCATTCTTAATGAGAGGACAGTTCACTGCGAATGAAGTGAAAGAGACACAGGAGATTGCTTCCATCAGGATACATGTGGAGAGGAAGATAAAGAGAATCAAAGGCTACCACATATTCGACCGCCTTGTTCCTATCTCCCTGGTGCCTTTGGTGAACCAAATGTGGACAGTGTGTGCCATTCTGACGAACTTTCAGCCTCCCCTTCTGAAAGACAACGAGTGATGGAACATTTAATAAGTGCTGGTTCTGCAGGATTCATTTACGCGGGGGGTACCCAAAAGAAACCGGACTGAATTTTTTGGTCGCCAAAGCTTCTGTGGTACCGCGTTTCGCCACTAGTAGCGCATACAACGAACATTCCAGAGTCAGTAAGCCGAGTGCCGTCGTTGAAGGAGGTCAGACTAGTTTAGGCAGAGTTTTAGAGTGACGACTGTTTTGTGTGAATGTCGTTTTTGCAATGGCTGATTTTCGTGAACAGCATGCGCTGGTGAAATTCTGATTTTTGCTCGGAAAAAGTTGAATGGAAACTCTCGAAATATTAAGAAAGACGTACAAGGACGATGCTATGGGGAAAACTCAAGTGTTGCTGAATCGAATCCTGAATCAAAGCAACAAGCATGCCAATGGAAAACATCAAATTCACCTCGCCTCAAGAAAGCTCGTCAGGTGAAACCAAACCTCAAAACAATGCTGATTGGTTTTTTCGACGTGAGAGGAGTCGTCCATTGAGAATTTGTTCCGCAGGGTCAGAAAGTTAGCCAGGCTTTCTACTTGGATGTTTTGAAAAGATTGGGCAACAGTGTGCGGTGGAAGCGGCCAGATTTGTGGCGGTCGGGTGACTGGTTTTTCCATCAAGGCAATGCCCCTGCTCACACAGCCCTGTCTCTACGACAATTTTGGACCAAAAATGGCATGACCCCTGTTCCTCAACCCTCATACTCTCCAGACCTTGCCCCGTGCTACTTTCTTTGTTTCCTAGAATGAAAAGGCAGGTGAATGGAAAGCGTTTCGCTGATGTTGCTGAGGTGAAGAAAAAAACGACGGAGGCACTGTCAAGCATCACAAAAGATGAATTTAAACAATGTTTTGAAAAATGGAATGAAAGATTCGACAAGCGTATCATTGCAAGTGGGGAATACATTGAAGGTCTGTGCTTAAAATGTGGACAAATAAGTTCAAACTGTAGTGTGCCAACTGTGACAGGTTCCGCTACCGCCATGCGCCGACACTGCGCTGCGCCTGACGACGACGAAGTTATGCGCCGACTACGCTGCGCCTGACGACGACGAAGTTCCCCCGCTCTCTTGGTGCTGGCTACGCCCGTCTACGCTGCCAGACCCTGCACAGCGGTTCGGTCTCTTGAGGACGCCTAATAAACGCACCCCTACAATTGGTGGAGGTGCTGGGTTCGTCCCCTACCAACCTGGAACTCCGGAGCCGTACGCTGCCGCCTGTGTCAACCATGCCAAATGAGACTGCCCCAGCACCGGCGGCCAGTTCAACCACCGTCATTTCTTCTGGCGCCATCCGGCAGCGTGACCCTGCCCTCTTCAGTGGCACTGCCGACCAAGATGTTGACGACTGGTTGTCATCGTATGAGCGAGTGAGCAGCTACAACAAATGGGATGACACTATCAAGCTGAGTAACGTCATCTTTTATCTCACGGACGTGGCGAACCTCTGGTTTCGAAACCATGAGGCAGACCTACCCACTTGGCCCGTATTTAAGAAGAGTTTTGCGGACGTATTCGGCCGCCCTGCGGTGCGCAAGCTCCGTGCCGAACAGCGCTTACGGGACCGCGCTCAACACACCGACGAGACCTTCACAAGTTACATTGAGGACATCGTTGACCTCTGCAAACGTGTCAACGCCGCCATGCCAGAAGCAGACAAAATCCACCACATCCTCAAAGGCATCGCTGACGACGCATTTCAGATGCTCCTCGCGAAAAATCCTACCACCGTCAGTGAGGTTATTAAGCTTTGCCAGAGCTACGACGAGCTCCGCAAGCAGCGCGCTTCCACACGGCGTGCCGGTGTCTGCGACGAGGCCCTCTCTACACTGGCCCTGGGCGGTACTTCTCCTGAGGACTTCCCTCTTCTCAACCAAATCAAAGCCTTCGTTCGTGAAGAGGTCGCTCGCCAGCTGTCCCTCATATCACATTTTCAAGACCCCGCCCGCCAAGTTCCTGACTCGACCCCGTCTTTGGCTCCTACCATTCGCCGTGTCGTGCAAGACCAAGTCGCTGACCTGCTACCGTCAAGCCCTGTGCTCCCGCCTGTGACAGCACCCCTGACGTACGCCCAAGCAGTGGCCAGGCCACGACATACGCCGGCACCCGATTCCTACCAGGCCGCCCCTTCTTTCCGTCCGCCGCCGCCGTCTGAGCCCCCGTCTCAAGCTCCGTTCTCAAGAGTTCGCCCACATCCTACGAATCCCTGGCGTACTGCGGACAACCGACCCATCTGTTACGCCTGTGGTCGGCCCGGCCATGTCGCGCGGCTTTGCCGCCAGCGCCTTCCGCCTTCTCGACCTGATCTGCGCTCCTACCCGTACGATGCCGAACTATCCTCGCCGAGAAGTCCACCTGGTCCCCCCTTTGTTTCCCCTGATCGCCAAATTTACACCACTCGCCGATCGCCTTCCCCTCGACGCCGTTCCCCTTCTCCGATGCTGCGACGTTCTAGCTCCGCACTTGAGGGAAACTAACAGCCGCAGTTCCGGGGGTAAGAACTGCGCTTGTTTCGAACTCCTCAAGTCCTCCGTGTCGTCCCGCTAATGTAATCGTAGTGTTCGTGGAAGGTGCCAAGGTTCTCGCCCTCGTCGACACGGGCGCTGCAGTATCTGTTATAAGTGAAGCTCTCTGCCGCCGACTCCGCAAAGTGACTACCCCACTTTCTGACTTTTCGCTTCGCACCGCCTCATCACAGCGCATTCATCCCTCAGCCGCATGTACGGCCCGTGTCCTCATTCAAGATGTTTTGTACACCATCGAGTTTATTGTGCTGTCTCACTGCTCACACGACATCATCCTGGGATGTGACTTCCTTTCGACCCATCGTGCCGTTATTGACTGCGCTCGAGCTGAAATCGCCTTTTCTCCGCTGTGTGACGCTGCCTTTTGTGACGTACCTACGCAGTCTGCCAAACTTGTGGTCGTGACTGATACCGACATTCCTCCGTTTTCTGCTGCCCTCGTACCCCTCTCCTGTGCCGGCGTCACTCATTCAACTGTTTTCTTCACGCCTTCCGAAACCGCTTCCCGCCATCCCTGCCTCCTGCTTCCCTTTGCTGTTCTGACGATCGACCATGGACAAAGTGCAATTTACGTCTCGAACCCATCTTCGTGCCCGTCAGCAGTGCTCCGAGGTGAATGCCTCGGGCGTATTGAAGAACTTGATTCCTGCCTTCCCTACCCTATTCTTGATACCACCGCTTCCTTCGATGTCGATGTGCTCAGCTCCTGTGATGTTCAGAATGATCCACCGCCCTCCGGCGTCTTCCACCGTGCCATTGACGCTGACCTTCCACCCGCGCTACGTGATCAACTCGTCGCCCTCCTCCAGCGCTTCAGGTCTTCTTTCGATCTTCCTCAGACTGCCTTGGGCCGTACGTCTGTCGTTGCGCACACCATCGACACCGGTACACACGCCCCTCTTCGCCAGCGCCCCTATCGTGTCTCGGCTTCTGAGCGCCGCGTCATTTCTGATCACGTGGACGACATGCTCCGTCGGGGTGTCATACAGCCCTCTCACAGTCCCTGGGCGTCTCCTGTTGTGTTGGTAAAAAAGAAACATGGTTCCATCAGGTTCTGTGTTGATTACCGCCGGCTCAACAACATCACACGCAAGGACGTCTATCCCCTGCCACGAATCGATGACGCCCTGGACTGCTTGCAAGGAGCTGAGTATTTCTCCTCGCTGGATTTGAGGTCAGGTTACTGGCAGGTGCCTATGGCTGACACTGATCGCTCAAAAACTGCCTTCATAACACCTGACGGCTTATATGAGTTCAACGTCATGCCGTTTGGCCTTTGCAACGCCCCGGCAACTTTCGAACGCCTGATGGACACCATCCTTAGTGGACTCAAGTGGGAGAGTTGTCTTTGCTATCTCGATGACATCGTCGTCTTTTCTGCGGACTTTTCTTCTCATCTCATCCGCCTGGAGCGCGTTCTGACTTGTCTTACTGACGCTGGGCTCCAGATGAATTTGAAAAAGTGCCGCTTTGCTGCCCGACAACTCACCATTTTAGGACATGTAGTCTCTAAAGACGGCATTCTTCCGGACCCCGCCAAACTTCGTGCAGTTGCCGAATTTCCGAAGCCCACCTCACTGAAGCAGCTCCGTAGCTTCGTTGGCCTTTGCTCGTACTTCCGTCGCTTCATCTTAAAGTTCGCCTAGATCATCGCTCCTCTGACCCAGCTACTCGCAGGCAGCTCCAACCTCTCCGCTTGGACGCCTGCTTGCGATGACGCCTTCGACACCTTGCGCCGCCTTTTGGTTTCGCCTCCTATCCTGCGCCACTTTGACCCGACTGCGCCTACTGAGATCCACACTGACGCCAGCGGTATTGGACTGGGTGCCGTTCTCACCCAACGCAAACCTGGCTTCCGTGAATATGTGGTCGCCTACGCCAGTCGGACCTTGAGCAAAGCGGAGGCCAACTATTCTGTTACCGAACGAGAATGTTTGGCCATCATTTGGGCCATTGGAAAATTTCGTCCCTATGTCTACGGTCGCCCGTTCTGTATAGTAACCGACCACCATGCCCTGTGCTGGCTGGCCTCTCTCAAAGACCCGTCAGGCCGCCTAGCTCGCTGGGCTCTGCGATTGCAGGAGTATGACATTCATGTCATTTACCGCTCTGGCCTCAAGCATAATGACGCGGACGCTCTTTCCCGCTCGCCGCTACCTAGTGCTTCATCGCCTGCTCCTGTGTCTGCTTACGACTTGTCCTCGCTTGCCACTGCCGACATGTCAACCGAGCAGCAGAAAGACCCTTGGATCGCCAGTCTTATTAACTTCCTTTCGAGTCCTACGACTGATAATTCGTCCCGTTCTCTCTTACGTCAAGCCCGTCACTTTTCTATTCGGGACGGTCTCCTCTACCGTCGCAATTACCTCTTCGACGGACGCAAATGGCTCCTAGTGATCCCCCGCCATCTACGCACCGACATTTGCGCCGCTTTTCATGCGGACCCACAGTGTGCCCACGGCGGCGTGTTGAAAACCTACACGCGTCTGCGTCTTCGATTCTACTGGTGTGGCATGTACCGCTTTGTTCGCCACTTTGTGCGATCTTGCCCATCCTGTCAACGGCGTAAATGTCCGCCTCACACCTCGCCTGCTCCACTGCAGCCGTTACCCTGCCCTGCCCGCCCGTTTGACCGCGTTGGCATAGACCTCTACGGCCCCCTCCCTCCCACTCCCGCTGGTCACCGCTGGATTATCGTGGCCGTGGATCATCTCACACGTTATGCTGAAACGTCTCCATTAGCATCTGCCTCCGCCCGCGACGTGGCTTCCTTTCTTCTAAAGAACCTGATTCTTCGCCATGGTGCTCCTCAAGAACTGCTCAGCGACCGTGGACGCGTATTCCTGTCTGACGCTCTTGAGGCCCTCCTCAAGGAATGCCGCATTATCCATCGAACCGCTTCGTCTTACCACCCTCAGACCAACGGCCTGACCGAGCGTTTCAACCGAACCCTCAGTGACATGCTGTCCATGTACGCCGACGCCAACCACTCCAACTGGGACCAAGTTCTTCCCTTCGTCACCTACGCATATAACACTGCGACACAAACCACCACTGGATTCTCTCCCTTCTTCTGTACGGCCGCGAGCCCCCCTGCACGATGGATACTCTTCTTCGCTACCGACCCGACATTGCCGAGTCCACGCCACTGTCCGACGCTGCCAGGTACGCCGAAGAATGCCGCCAGCTTGCTCGCTCGTTTACCACGCAGACCCAGTGGCAGCAAAAACATGACCGCGACACTTCCGCGACCTCTACCTCCTACCCTGCCGACTCCCTTGTGTGGCTCTGGGTGCCTCCCACAACTCCCGGCCTTTCGCGGAAACTGCTGCATCGATACCATGGTCCCTACCGGGTTCTCAAGCAAACATCTCCGGTCAATTATATTGTTGAGCCTGTTGCACCCGCTGCGGACTTACGTCGCCGTGGCCGCGAAACCGTCCACGTCGACCGACTGAAGCCGTACTACGACCCCTCTGTTCTTCCTTCCCCTTAAGACGCCAGGATGGCTCCTTTTCACCCGGGGGAAACTGTAGTGTGCCAACTGTGACAGGTTCCGCTACCGCCATGCGCCGACACTGCGCTGCGCCTGACGACGACGAAGTTATGCGCCGACACTACGCTGCGCCTGACGACGACGAAGTTCCCCCGCTCTCTTCTCTCTTGGTGCTGGCTACGCCCGTCTACGCTGCCAGACCCTGCACAGCGGTTCGGTCTCTTGAGGACGCCTAATAAACGCACCCCTACAAAACAAAAATAAGTCCGGTTTCTTTTGGGTACCCCCTCGTAGAACTTGCATACGTTTCTGAAAACATCTGCTTCGAAAAATAAATACCATAAAAATTAAAAAAAGGTATTGCATAAGAGCATGGCTAGTTTTGTTAGCGTGATTTCTCCATGGTTACGGCACTTGGCTGGGGCAGATGGGTGTTTCAGAGCTATCTTGGGGCGATGAAGGCGAAATTCTATAGCCCCGTGTGTAGCTTGCGATGTCAGTGCACGCTAAAGAACCCCAGGGGGTCGAAATTTCCGGAGCCCTTCACTACGGCGTCCCTCATAGCCTTAGTCGCTTTGGGACGCTAAACCCGAATAAACCAAACCAAACGTGATTTCTCCCCTATTCCTCAACAGGTCAGGATTAGTTGTTCATGGGAATAGATGGCATATAAATAGCCTTGTGTTAGTGGCAGTGAGCTTATATCGTAATCTCAGATAGATATGGCAGCAGAGTATTAAAATAAAACTGATCTAGGGCCCTTTTTGTACTGTCCCATACACTCTCCTGAAATCTTATTCTCTCTATCAGGATAAACTCTTCTCCATACACAACAAAATCGCCCCAAGATAGCTCTGAAACGCCCATCTGACCCAGAATCTGGTGGTAATAGTCGTGATCCTCTTTCAAGTGTGGCAATCCGTTAAGAACAGTGCTGCAGAACTCTGCTGTTGTCAGATCATCTGCTGTGAGGCCACGTAAGCTGTAGGGGCATTTGATTTCTACGATGCCATGGGACCCTTCCACAGCATCGTAGACAATTCGGTCTGGAGAAGCTCCCAGCCATGGAAATGCTGGGTTCACCAGGAGTCCACACGTAGTTATGACAGGAGCATGGCCCATCTTCTTGAGCACATCCTCGTACCTCTGGGCAGCTATTGCTTCTGTTTTGATCCCGTAGCTGGAAAAAAAAAGCAAGGTAAAATGTTTAAAATAAAAAATTTATTGCTCACAAACTCATTGTCTATATCACTTTGCTTGCAAACTATCAGAGTTGTGTGCACCGCTATTGAAAGAGTACTCACTTGATTGCAGGAACCCTAGAGAGGTCTCTACTAGCTGTGAGATTCTGTAGGCCCTTGCTTGTCCATGGCGACTTGCGGTTGAGGACTTGGCCAAACTTGGAGGATGTAATTCGAACTTTTCGACCTTTATGCCAAGAGCTACTTCTGGCCTGCTGTCTGCTGTTCTTTTCCAGTGCTTGTGCTTCTTTCTGTGTCACGTGCACTTCCTGCATTATAATAGCCAAGGCCATGAAAACCAAGAAAAAACTTTCGTCACGACACTTGCAGCCATGTTGCCTGCTTCTATCACATTAGCATTACCACATAGTAGCATAGCAGCCACACTGGAGCAGGTCAATACAAACAGCAACACCCAATGCTACAATCAACAAAGCATACACCCTTAAGCCCACCTTTGTCGAGTAGCTACTACAATTTTCCTCAGAGTACAGTTACACCAAAGAGTCCAAGAGCAGCAGCCCTTTCTGCTGCTGTTCAGCAGACTTTGGAGGATCAGAACAAACGGGCCAAGCATGTACAATCTAACTGTCTTTCCGTTAAGCCCTCAGTCGCAAGACTTCGCTCTATACTACCCCAGCTGAAGTTCTTTCCTTTGGTAAGCACTCACCATACATGGACCATCCACAAGCTAAATGCACAAAATCTGTATGACCATACCAAAAAGCCACACCGCTGTGATGTATACATCACGGCAGGCACGCATCAACTAGGCCCTCATTAGCACCTTTCTCAATGAGAGGCAATATAGTAGCTGCCGCTGCATGGACTATAAAGCAAGGCAGCACACGTTCAGAAAAACAAGCAGCCATTCGGAGCACTTGAACCAGTAAAGCAATACCAGAATTATCACAGATGCAGGCAGAAGTAAATGCATTAACTAAGCACTGATGTCCCTCAATGCTGTTACACAAGCTCGACAGCCATAGACTTTTTGTTTATACCCACTCTTCAACACAGATGTGAATTTTAAGTTCTTGTGAGATTATAACAAAGTGCGATCTAGAAACAGCTATGAGATTTTAAAAACTCCTTGTTTTTCTGACAATAACTGCCGCTTCTGAGTACAACCAAGCAGGTCATCGATAACAGGAAAAAACCTGCTTACTCTAGCTTCCCTTTCTTTCAAAGCACTCACTGACCTGCACAATGACGTTCCCTTCGAGATGTATTTCAGGAATCCATGGAGCAGATTCTCGGAAGAAGGTGCTGGGAGGGATGTTTTTCTCTAAAGTGATGGTGGCAGGCTTCACACCAGACATCAGAACGGCGAAACCGTGCGGCAAAAGCGACTGCTGGTAGCTCTGCGGAGATAGAGCAGACACAGACCCGAACCTTGACTCTTCTGTATCCCCTTCGTCAGTTAGCAGGAGGCCCCTCGCAAAGTCATTATCGGGGTCATCAGCTAGCAGGGCGAGCGCAAGACGCCGCTTGGATTGCTCTTGCTGCTCACGATTTCTAGTGCGCACGCGGCGTTCCTTAGGTAGCGCGATCCGAGGCGTGACGGCTCCGCCTTCCTTCACCTTGCGCCAGTCCACGGACTGCAGTGAGCATCCTTTGACAGTGTCACCGCGCGGTCTTCTCCACTTCTGCGGCAGATCCGTACATGAGAGCTCGTCAGGCGCCTCTGTAAATCCTTTGCTTTTTAGCAACATCACCGTGCGCAAAACGGCTATCAAATGATTGCAGGCGAGTTTTCCTGCCGGACAGTCGCAGCTCCCACCTACGATGTGCGCTGTGTCGTCCAAGGCAATCAACACAGAATACGGTGGGGCATTCTTCTTTTTGCTTCGAAAGCACGGTGCTCTAATGAAGGCAAGACCACCACTGAAAAGAAGGTTAAGAAGTTGGCGTTTTGAACATAGATATTCTTCAATGAGAAAGGATCGCAAACCAACACACTGCGTTTTTAAATTCTGTAGACTGGCGGCAACTAACTGTCGAAAACATGGGGCGAGTTTAAGAGGGCTCGCGAGCTTGACGTCGACAGCAACGTTACGGGCACCGACCAGGCAGCGGTACACAAGTTACTACGTGCCTGCCGCCGCGACCACATTGTGATGTAGAAGAAATGTAACAATCCCTCACACTCTGATTTAGATGCATGTCAAAAAGCCCCAGGTAGTCAAAATTCATCCAAAGCCGCCCACTTCGGCGTTCTCTTTAAAAGCCCGAGTAGCCGATGCTAAACCTCGCAAATCGAAAGCGCAGCTAACCTACCAGACACCCATGAAATCATTCTCTTACCTGCTGTCGCTTTTGTTGGTCATCAGTGCCGCTACATTCACGTAAGATTCTACGTGAAAGTTGTAGCTACGTTCGTAGCTGCGCTGTGCGCCCGATCTCTTCTCATAGAACTCACGGACGCTCCGATCCGTAAGCGTTGGTATCACGGTCAGATCGTTTTTCCATCCCGTGACCGGGAAAATGACCGGTTTTGCCATGACACGAAATGACGGAATAAACGGCAGCTCACTGACTTCCGATCAAAAACCGCTGAAATCAGTGACACAAGGGAAAATTGCAGATCAGACACGGCCAGTCTGCCAAGGCGAACGAAATGTTTTCCTGCACAATGGCGGCGAGGTACAATGTTGCTAGAACAACCTGCGACATTTCACAGCGTTGCTGGCATTTATGCAACCCGTCTATAGTACCTTACTATACTTCAATATTAAAAATTGTTGCCCTGAAATATTGGACATGGCATATAGCAATCATTAAGGCCGTGAAACTGTTGGCGTAAATTTAGCGCATTTCTCTACACATACAAGGGCTGTATTTAAGGATTAGTTGAGCCGGTGATAAGAATGTTGACGTGGAAATAAAAAATGTCTCGTAGCCAAGCGTTGGATCATGTAGTGCTTGCACACAGGCATCAGTCGCCTTGACGTGCAATGAGGGAAACATCCCTTTGCTTATATTTCCTTTTCGCTACTAGAAAAAGTTATTTATTACTGCTAGTATTATTTTATCATATTACCACACTAATAAAATAGACGAATTCTGGAACTTAATTATCTTGCACAGCTAGTTGTGCTGAGTGTTTCTGTGTCCGTATGTGAGCAAATGTAGAACGGAGGGTCTTGCATGTCACTCGATAATGACCGCCGTCTTTGGGTTCCTGCTTTCGCTTTGTGTACAAAGCACGGTATCTAGTTTTCTTCATGCTGAGAAAGGGCCTCTCAGATTCATAGTTTTCATACTGCTCTAGTGTGCCCGTCAAAAGCCACCGCTGTGAAAATTTTCTGCACCACCTCGATATACTCCCTAAGTAGCTGGGTGGGGGCGTCGCCAGCGCTATCAGGCAAAGGCCGTCGGATAATTCGACAAACAATTGCGTGTGATCTCCCAACTGTGACTGTGGAGTTTCTAGGAAGGTCGGTTATCTCTTACTCATCCTTATCCAACACGATATGGCAGATCAAAGTTTTCTTCCCACACTTTTAAAGGTGTTTGCTGAATGTTAAGCCAAACAAATGGCTGCCTTTCTCCCATTCGAGAACTTCTCTTTATGATGTTTATACAAAAAACTGAGGAAGATCTACGGTAGGCGTTCGATGTACGCAACAAACAGGATACTATTTTGGAGAAAATATCTGCCACGTTCAGCCTGTAATTTCTCAAAAGAAGGAAGTAAGAAAGATACTCCGTATTTCGCAAAAGCCCGCAACCAAGCGGTATTAAAGAACGTCATTTCTGATTCGCTACGCCTAGAAAATGTCATAAGTCATTCGGCACGCAGTCACAGCATGTCACCAGGATATTCCTTTGATCTCCTCGCAGGTCAAGTGTTGGAATGAAGGTAGTGGCTGCGAGTATGCGACGGATGCTTCAGGGATCACCCAGCATTTCCAGCTGGAATGTGAACACCACTCCGTCCGTTGTCCCAAGTGCTCAGCCACCGTTCTTTGCAAGCAGGTGGGCGCGCATCTCAGGTCGGCTGCTTGCAACATCTCGATGCCTTTCGCATCCGAAAGCCATGATCCGGCGGTTCCCATGGACGAAGCAGCGTCTGTGACTTCTTGCAAAGAAGTGTTTGAAAGGCAGTCGGGTGAAATCACAGCATATGTGGAGACAATAGCGGTTAATACCAGCCCACAAGTGGATCGATTACACAAAATCTCTCGCAGCGTAAAAGAAGGAAAAGATACACTTCGTCCAGAAATAGCGGTTTTAACAATGCAGAACCATGACGAAATAGCGTCCTGTAACACTGAACTCAAACAATGCTTTGCGACATGTAGTGATACAGTTAACACTTGCCAGAGAACTGTAATCAATGTAGAAAAAATGCCGAACGATAAACTAAGCGGAACTCGAGACGAGTTGCCGGAGGTTGTATCCGCCGTAAAACGAGTCAATGCGGAAGTCAACGAAAGCGTCCCAAAATCATTGCAATCGTCACCAGTGCGCTTAGGCACCGTTCACTTGAAGTGGCGCACTGCTAGTTTTTTTGTAAAAAGAGTGAAATCGCTTCAAGGAGAGGCGGTGGAGAAAGGCAAGGCTGTGTATGACAGCGAGAAGGTGTACCTTCGCAGCTACTGCATGACCCCTGGAGTGCTGGCCATAAAAAGTGAGCGATCGGCAACAGTGCACGCGAGATACACCCTGCGCAAGGGGGACATGGACGAAGTTGTACAGTGGAAATTCAAGCACAAAATAAGGATGAGCGTCATTCATCCGAGAACAGGTGCAGATCGTGTGCTGGAAGTTAAACCAGATCGAAAACACCGAGCGAATCGGAAGCCAAGTGTTCAAAGTATCCCGACTTATTACCTTGTGGATTGCTTTAACCTCACTGATCTCATCACTGCTGTATACGTAGACAATGACCAGCTTCGAATAAAGTGGGAGCTTGTGCTTTAAATCACACTTCAGCGCGTATTGTGGCTGTCAGTTTTAATTTCGTCTTTTTGAATCCTCTCGTACTGGCCCATTTGTTTGCTGCTTTTCGATTGCATGCGGAATAATGCATTCTCATGCAGGAATCAATCTGAAAATAATCATATGATGGATCAAAAATGGAGATTTAAAAAAAAACACTCTACCGTTGTTTTATTTTGGTCCCTCCTAGGTCCCCTGCCACGTCATGTGAATTAAAAATGCCTAAATAAACGAATGTTAGTTTTCCTTTTGGTGCGAACCTTGCGTGTTTCTAGAGAGGCTTTGGTGTGAAGCAACAGTGATATTTTGTTGGATCCATTTCTGATCACTTCTTCACCAAATCCATCCCCTGTCTCCACCGAAACATACTGGTTGCGATTTTAGTGCAAAATTAAGTGTTGTATAGATATATGATTTATTTATTTTCATTTATTTATTATTCCGCAGCTCAACTGTAAACATTACATGTATTATATAGGGGTATTACATGAAGGATAATACAGTACGATATACAAAGTGAATCGTAAATGAATGACACTGGTGTTTAATGCATAATATTTTATAATAAACACATCTCTAGCACATTTGGCCTCCTGCTACCCCCATGCATACTTAATGGACTATAGACATCAAATTTTTGCTTATTTGCTTTCTTCTCTCAAACGACGCTCTAAACATTTGCATACACGAAGTACCTCGTGATATTCGCCTACGAGCGCTAAATACTCAATAACTCAATTTCTTCTTGACGCTGTTTCGGCTTCAGCAACTGAACGATGGTTGTGACGTGTAGTTGACGTTTACGTCACGTGAGGCACAAAAAACGTGAATTTAACTGCTGATACACCGTCTATTGTAACTCTAGCTATTGAAGTGGACTGGTTTAAGTGCTGTAATTTGTTAAAAATATCTATCAGCATTCATGCTCCCGTTTTTTTTTTTTCGTTCGTCACATGGCTTAAACATCAACCACACGTCACAGCCATCGCTTGGTTGAAACCGAAACAGCATGAAAGAAGGAATCCGATTGTAAATTATTGATTGGTTGTAGGCGAAAACCATACGATAATTCAGGCATTCTAATGTCTAAAACGTCATTTGATGAAAGAAAACACGCAATAAAATTAGGTGTCTACAGTTATTTAAAGAGGTACTGCCCCCAGTCACCCCTGAAGAAGAAGCCGAGCTGGCTCCGAAATATCGAGTTTCAAATTAAAGTTTTTGTTTGGTGATGTGTTAGAGTTCATATAAGGCTTGAAACCCAACCAGACAGACAAATCTGTCAAAATGTTTAGTTTTGTAGCGAAAGCTCCATTGGCCACGAACTTGCGATTTCGCTGTGGCGGTGCTCCGAGGAGGCACAGAGACCGACCTTGAGCCGTTGCCTAGCAACCGCCGCAGCTGGCGGACGCCGCGCGCTCACCGCGCCATCGGGCATGACGTCACACCACGCTCCTCGCCGCGGAGCCGCCGCCGTTTGGCGTGACGTCACACCGCTTGCCTCGCCGTTGCGCTCGCCTCCGCTCGCTTCGCCAGCTTTGTCGCATGCCTGATAACATGTCGGAGGATTGAAACAACATAGCTAGACAATCAGACTAACCTAGACTTGCAATCAAGGTTAACCAAGGCTGAACAAGATATGTCTTACCTTTCCCTACATATATCCTGGTATAGCCGAGCTAAGCCACTGCAATTTTTTAGCATAATACTCTCGATGGCGTTATAAAAATGGACAGTACTCCTGTGGTCTGTGGAATCGGTAGGAAGCCCATTCTAGTGTAGTGCTGCCTATGCAAAGGTCGAATGACAGTTTGTAGCAGTGCGTTCGCTAAGACGACAGAAGGCCTTAAAGTGCAACTCCGGCGATTTTTCAGCCATTTTAAGTTAATGGCTGTTTTGTGTTCCTAAGAATCTCCTGTAATGTGTACGATACAAGGTTTTCAAAAGCAACCCTAAAATAATTTTTAAACAGCAAAAAACGCAAAACTCGAAACCGAAACCGCGAAACCGAAACCGGGGAGGTGCTTTCGTGCGGCATTGACTGTGACGTCACTAGCGTGTTCGCCGCGCTGCGAAGTCCGGAGCCGCGCTTTCGACGTGACTGAAGCGCGAACAGCTTTTCCGAGACCAGCGAGTCTTTAATGGAGACGACTCATTCGACGATTTCGGACTGGACGAGTCGCCTTTCAGGTATGATCCACCGCCGCGCTAGCTAGCCGAGTCACACCACAGACCGCGTCACCTGCAACATGGAGACGGTCTGAACTCGGAGAAGTAAGTATATGAGTCATTTACAGTACATGCATTTGTGACACAGTCATCAGAGCAAAAGTTAATGTGATGCTCCCGCTGATAGCGGTTCGTGTGGCGAGTGCCGGCCGACCTAGCCTGATGAATCTGCTGCCGGAACGTTGCCGCGGTGTACTACGTCCTTACAGGGGAATGCGTTACCAACAGTCCTCTCTTTGCGAAGCTTTGTCTCGACGGCGAGCTTTTGGAAGTGAATTCACGCCAGCTACAGTTATACAATCCAACATACTTTGAGCACGCTCACTGTGGTCCGCTTCCTCTGGACGGCCGCGCTTCGTTCAGCTCGCCGCTGCGATGAGCGGTTGTACTCGAATAACGCTGGCACAGAATCTGCCTTCAAGCGCCGGTAGAACGAAGCCTTAGCGAGTCCAAAGCTCCATCTGAGGTACACGCTGTCTTCATAGCAATCTGGCGCGAAATGTTCCGAGCACAAGGGGGAATAATTTCTCGGAGACCAGTTGACACGGCGGACAGCTCACACCCAATTGTCGCGAAGGTTCTTATCGCTAGGAAACCTATGGTAGATCACGCCCGTTGTCACAGATGAAGAATTTTTGCAGCCCACAGCACATCAGAAGTTGCCGTGACCCATCACACTGGCGTACACATCACATCAGGCACGTTGAGATGGCGTGAAATTGCCCAGGTGGTCGAAATAATTCCGGAGACCTGCATTACAGCACCTCTTTCTTCCTTTCTTCTTTCACTCCTCCCTTACGTCGCGGTTCGGGTGTCAGTTACTGCGTCATTTCCTCAAAATCAATTTTCAGTTTTCCCCTGCACTGCCAACGCCAGCGCGCGCCCGACCAGCTTGACAAGCCGACACGCTAGTGACGTCACAGTACAGGGTGGCCTGTAGAAGTTGCTCGATCAATGGGTGCCGCTCGCGTCGAGGAGTGCTTGTCTTCAAAATTCGTTTGCGAAAAAACCTACGCCGCTTCTAGGTGCGAAATTTTACATGAGATGTCAGACTACCATAAAGAATACAGACTTAAAATTTCATTTCCATCGATGAATATCGAAAAATCGCCGGAGTTGCCCTTTAATGTGATTAGTGACAAAAGAGACCATCCAGACTGAATTCCATCGAAGATGGAATTCAGTCTGGTTATGTTTGGGCTTTAAGAAGAAGAGATCGTGTGGTACCGGGAACATTGAGCTGTAATAAATATTGGTTGATGTCACTATGAAACAGATGATTAAGTTGAAGAACAGTGGCATCAGCCAATATTTATTAGCAGCTCAATGTGTCCGTACCTACTCGAATCTTTCTTTTTTTAAATCTTAAACCTAATCACACTGAATTCCATCGAAGATGTTCTCGTTTAAGCTCATGAAAAGCAAGTTGGACACAAAGCAGTTTGTCCTACATGTACTTGCAAGAATTTTTAGCTTCCTTAAACTTTTTGGCTTTTTTACGATTTTCATATGAATTCTGAAGAAACAGTGAAAAGTATAGACGTAAAGAAAGATAACACGACATTACCGATGTCCCAGTCATCGCTGTGCATCGCGTAGAGCTTCTAGGAGCACATGATAGGCACGACCTCCCCTGCCTAAGGATGTCAAGCAATCGGCCCAATACTGCAAATGGGTGATTTCACTCTGGTCCTTTGCAACATCGGCCTTTGCCAATACGTTTCCAATATTGGGCCTATTACCTGTACTGCTAGGGTAACCATGTATTCAGCAGCTTTCTGAGTTTCAAGGTTGACCACAACACGCGAAAGAATTCCGCTAGTGGTTTTTCCTGAACAGGAGGCGACTCCGTGAAACGAAAGCAATTTGTACGCAACCGGGTAACAGAAATCCGAGGATGGATCAATTGGTCGCAATAGAAATATTGTCCTGGCCCGGATAATCCTCCACACCTCCTTGTCGTAGGGAGTCCCTTGAAAAGATATTGTGCAGCCCCACGTTGGGAAAAAGACCCAAGCAGTTTCAATTAGACGTAGACCAGTGGCCGTTGATGCCGACGGAATCTCTCGGCAGCGAAGATTGCACAAGAAAGAGATGCTTGTAGTTCATGATACTTCTGCCGTTGAAGCTCTGAGCCCGATGATTGCTTTCGAAACAATGAAGGGAGATAAAACGACTCCTCACAGTCACAGCCTAGATACTGCGACATCTCGACCGTTGTCGATGCAGAAAGCAAGTGCTGCTCAGTCTACAAAAGATTTGTGATCGTACTGTTTGCAACACTCTGATTTAACGCCACCAGCTTCAGAAACCGGCCAGCGAAATTTCAGTGCACTTACCAATCACTGCTTGCTTTCTTTTGAAGTGAACAGCTTCACTAGGCTCGTCAACAACGCGCTTCGCGTGAGCCACCCCTTGGCGCCGCCGCGACGCGCCCTTGCTCCTCCTCGCCACCCCCACCGTTCTCCTCCTCGCCACCGGTTTACCCTTCGCCGCTGCTGACCGAAGCGTGGCCTTGTGGTAGAGCATCCGCCTCGCATTCGGGTGGTGCTGGGTTCGATCCCCAGTGCCGCCGGGTACCCACCGGTTTCTTTAATGGGTACAAGATTTCCCCTGGCCTGGTGCTCGGCTCTTCTAGGGTGAAATGCTTGGGAAAAGGGTCTTAGACCAAACAGTTGCCTTGGCGGATGAGTGATAAGTTCCCCTGCCAAGCAACCATAAGCAACCCAATTTGTGGCCCAAGGGCCACAAATTGGGCTTATGCCGCACGAGGCGGACTTATGGTTGCTTGGCAGGGGAACTTATCACTCATCCGCCAAGGCAACTGTTTGGTCTAAGACCCTTTTCCCAAGCATTTCACCCTTGAAGAGCCGAGCACCAGGCCAGGGGAAATCTTGTACCCATTAAAGAAACCGGTGGGTACCCGGCGGCACTGGGGATCGAACCCAGCACCTCCCGAATGCGAGGCGGATGCTCTACGACAAGGCCACGCTTCGGTTGATCGTGTTCTTATCGCGTTATCGCAAGGCGTTGCGATAACGCCCGAGCGGCGGCGGCGGACATAAGAGGCCGCGCGCCGTGGCGCGCGCTCCGTCGTTACTTCTCCTCGCCATCGGTTAACCGCTTGGGACGGTTGGGACGGCGGTCTCCGTCCCAAGAGAAGGTTCTTTCGCAAGGCGTTGCGAAAACGCACGCATGAGCGGCGGCGGCGGCCGTAGAAGAGGCGCAGACATTCGCCATGGAAGGAAGAAAAGAAGACCCAGAAGTGGTAGCGAGGGAGTTGGCTCAAGATCTACACCGCTACCGTGGTGCTCCCAGTGCATTGTGCGCGAACTACGACAGCCATGACGTCAAACAAAGCATAACTGCAGCTTTTCGCTTGTACATCCAGGCTTAACCAGAGCTAAGCCACTGCCAATTTTTTTGTGCTTGCGCTGTGCTTGTGCTGTGTATTGTGCAAATCCCTAACGACACCACGACCAAAACCTAAGATTCGGTGCAAAAAAGCTCTTTCTTATTACAGTGAGTCGCTGCTCACTGGCAAAATGGCTGGCAATGAACCCGAGATGGTAACCAGCTTTTGGTGAGGTGGTGCTGTAAACTTTATTGGCCATGACAAGTTACAGGTGGGGGGCAGAGACCTCCTCATGGCCCGCGGGAGGGGCCCACAAAGCGGGTTCCTCCCTTACAAATGGTGTGACAGACCCTGGAGGGCCAGCCTGTTAGAGGCACTGGTGATGGCGAGTCGTTTGTCTTGGAGTGCTGAACTGGACATCAGCGGTTCCCAGTAAGTGAGTGCCACCTCTAGGGGGGGGGGGGGGGGGAGAGGGTGCGGATAAGTAGAACAGGTGAGCAGTACATGCAGAAAGTCGCCTGGTTTGCCGCATAGTCGACAGGAGGAGGAGAATATGTCAGGAAAACGTCCGTGCATGACTATCGGGTATGAGAGTGTGCGAGTTTGGAGCCTGCGCCAGAAAGTTGATTGCGTGGCTGATAGCGAAGGGGGAGGATGTGCGTATGTCTGTCCGTTGGAGCGATAGTGTTGTAGGATGTCACTGAAATTTAACAGGCACTCCCCTTCGATGGAGGAGGCGGTGTGCTCTCCCGCCCGGAGGGTAAGATCTCGGGCGAGGGCATGTGCCTCCTCGTTTCCGGGTAGTCCGGCATGTGCTGGCGCCCAGATGAGCGTTACGGTTCTGGAGGGATTCCAGCGTCGGAGTATGGTGCTGGCTTGCCGAGAGATATGAACCAGTGCTATAATTTAGGATTGCTATTTGCGAATCGGATATAATTTTGGTGGTGGCTGAAGAGGAGATGGCTAGAGCGATATCCGCTTCCTCAGCCGTAGTTATGGATGAGATAAGAATGGTTCCTGCCGTGATGGGGAGGCCATCACTTCGAACAGCCACTATGGCTGCCTGTGCGCCTGATTCGTAGAGCGAGGCATCAGTATATGCCACATTGGGATCCTCTCCGTAAGCTCTGTGTAGCGCTAAGGCCCGGGCCTCCCTGCGCTTTTGATCGCGCTCCGGATGCATGTGTTTAGGGCGAGGGGGTATCTGAACTGCAGCTCTTATGTGAGAGGGGATTGTGTCAGTGCCGGGTATAACGCCGACAGGCGATATGCGAAGAGACTGCAGCAGAGCTCGTCCTGCAGGGGTGCGTGTGAGTCTGGCTAGTTGTGCCGTTTTGGTGGCCCACAGAGTTCCTCGAAAGTGTAATGTATTCCTAGTCGACGAAGGCGCTCTGTGGAAGTGCATGGGGAAAGGCGTAAACCTGTGCGCGTACTGCTCCCAATGAGGCCGTCTAAGCGTTCTCAATATTTCGCTAAGAGCGGGAGGTACGGTAGTGCGTATGTTATTCTAATGGTGGTGTAAGACTGTGTTAGTCGAAGCGTGTTTGGTTCCCGTAGGCCCGATTTTCTGTGTGCCACACGTTTGATAAGCCTGGTGGGCGTTTGGAGTGCTTGGATCCTGTCAGTAAGAGAGCCAGAAGTCGTGAGAAACATTCCCAATATGCGAATCTTTGGGACTGTGGGAATCGGTTCCTTGCCCAAAACAAGCTGAATATTGGGTGGGTGGTGTGCCAGACATTCGGTGGGGCTCGTATATGAAAAGTTGTGATTTCGTGGGGCAGCATGAGAGCCCTCTATCATGGACGTACGTGCAAATGATATTTAGTGCTGTTTGTAAGCGGTGTCCTGTCTCCGTGTCGCTACCTCGGCATGCCATTAGTGCAATATCATCGGCATAGAAGCTGAAGCGTAGGTTGGGTATCGAACTCAGTAATTTAGGGCATCGCATCATGGCTATGTTAAAGAGAGTCGGGGAGAGGACCGCTCCCTGTGGGGTGCCTCGTGCACCGATGGTGATGTCGTTTAAGGAATGCGGGCCGATTAAGATATGGGCTGTGCGATTTTTGAGGAAATCGCGAATGCAGTTGTAAATGCGTTCTTCAACTTCGAGGGATCGCATGTTAGTTGGGATAGCCGCGTGGGTAACGTGATCAAATGCCTTATTGAGTTCTACTCCTAATATGGCTTTCGTATCCTTTGTTTTGGGTTCCAGTATCTGATGTTGGAGTTGGAGGAATACATCCTGCGCTGCCAATCCTGGTCTAAAACCAAACATGCTATTAGGGAGGAGCTCATTATCCTCCAAATAGTTGCTGAGTCACGTCTGAATGACATGCTCGAAGAGCTTGCCTAGACATCAAGTAAGAGAGATGGGTCGGAGATTAGTATGGTGAAGCGGCTTGCCTGGCTTGGGCAGAAATACAACTTTCGCTGTTTTCCACTGAGGAGGTAGGGAACCGTTTTGGCAGCACTCATCGAAATAGGCTGTTAAGGCTTTGATCGAGGGGGTATCCAGATTTCGTAGTGCCCTGTTCGTGATCCCGTCCAGTCCCGAAGCGGAGGATGTATTCAGTTTGTGAAGTTCTGCCCTTACCTCAGCTTCTGTAATGGGCCGATCTAGGCCGGATAAGAAGTACCTCACTGGGAAGGTATTGTGTTTTTACACAATTTGTGCCTGGCTTCCTCCCCAGCACCCTTCAGACGGCAGTGTTCACATTTATGCAGTGAATTTACGAGAATTATCACACCTTCTATGGACAGAATGGCGCATATTATCCAGTTCCTCTGCGAAACAGTGAACAGCCTGCGCAGAATTCGCTTCAACTCTATTTCTGCAATTTCTTATTGCCCATGTTTTAAAATACCCTGTTCCCTCCGTGCGTCTTATTTCAGTCTACCTTGACAATTAATTACAAAAAAGTACATTTATTGCTGCACAACTATACGACGCCCTAATCTCTGAATATTGTTATTGTTGGCCAGCATATACTCCTTAGAGAGAAGCTGCAATAACTGACTATGAAAAGCTAGCATGCGCTGAAATTGTAGTCATGTATACGACCCGTGTCCCGTGTGGTTCTCTTTCTCTTGTCCCGTCCTTTTGCGCAGTTACTTTTGTTCTCATCATTATACGACAGACCACCTATAGGTTTCCGAACAATGCGACTGCGGGAAGAATTCATAAGCCGGAACCAAACCCCTGATCTTTTCCTTTAAGTCCATCAAAATTACCGCCTTCCCCATTCACCTGGGAATACAGTTGTGCCCGCTGTACCGCATAGTTCCTGACCTGTGACCTTCAGTGAAAGGTTCGCGGTCAGTTTATTAAGCCACCCTAGCGGCGTTTCATCCAGTACATTTCCAGGCGTGGTATCTCGGTTCAGCGCGGCACTTGCGACGGGAGGCAACTCAAGCAGCTGAGATTGTCGCCTAGACGACCGCCACGAAGGAGATAAGAGCGCGCTCTGAAGGGGCGGAAAAAGCTGTTCCTGATGCGACCGGTGCAGCGGACGCATACGTGGTAAACGATGCCTCCCTCAAGCCCGCAGTACACGCTGGTGGGATTCACCCCGGAGCTCGACTGGAGGCCCCTGACTTTCCGCAAGCCTCTTCCGGCCAACCGTGTATGCAGTGCCTGCGGATTGGTGCGAAAGAAGACCGCGTTGCTGCCCTGCATGCATGCGCTGTGTGACTGTTGCTACGGGCAGTGCTGCCAGGATGGCTCATACGAGTGTCCTCTGGACGGCAACGCCTACGAGGAGGATGACGTCACCCAGACGGACTTCACTGACGATCTGTTGAGAAGGAAGGTAAGCGAGAATGTAAATGAGTAATGTTCCTTGTGCTTTTTTTTTGTTTCTAATCGCTCGCGCGTTAATGTTTGCAGTCCAGAGTGTTTCTCACATGCCAACACATTTCACATCCGTCGGATCACCTTACAGAAGTAGAATGCGAGGAAAGAGCCCTGTAGAATAGTCCTACCGTTGCGGATTTAATTCGTCAGCGTAACTTTGCGCTGGATATCAATGGTATCGGTTCAATAACGAGTGGCAACTTATGTAGTATATTACATGTTTCTCCATGCAAATATTATACACGATTAGCTACGCTCACTGCTGCTCAGGGTTCACACGCTGTGCGAGATATTCTGTTACTTAAAAGAGCTTGTATGGAGAGAGGAAATATCTCCTCACTCTCCAGTGCTATCAACAGGTGGAGATGTCATGCGTGGTGCATTCGTTAGCCCCGAAACAAACCTGGAGGCCGGGAAAGTTTCGTCGTAAACAACGGGTATTTCGGTAATGATTGAAACACAGCTTTCTGGCTTTAGCCAAGTCCGTGCATAGAATGGATAGGCGCTGCCAGTTTGCTTCAAGAAGGGCGTAATTTCTTAATCTCTCGATTCTAAATCTTACTTTATAGACCGTTTAAAGTCAGGCAAGAAACACTACAACCGACATTCAAAGAAACATTCTCTTTTTACAGATTCCTCTCATTACTATCATTTTCAGGGAACATGATAGTTACTAGAGTTTGTATTAGTTTATGATATTGCATCGCATTCAGCTAGGCATATGGGCTCCTCACTTATCTCGCTCAGCTGGCTGGTTCAGTGCGCCCTTGGTTAACACGTGAAAAACACAGAGCGGAAATCCTTGCGTTTAAGTCGCGCGAAGCCGACATCTGCCCGTTTCTACGTTCCCACTGTGTACAAAGCCGCGTATCTTGTTTTGTTTTCTGCTGAAAAAGCCAATATTACGTTTAAATTTTGCGTGCGGTTCAAGCGCGGATGCTTCAAGCAGCCGCTATCAAGCCGCCGTGCAGCGCCCTGATGCAACCTGTGCTGGAGCGTCACCAACGTTATCAGAGGAAGCCGCCCCCCCCCCCCCCCCCACCCCCCTCTTTTTTTTTCAAAGACCAAACGAGTGTGGTCCTCTACCTGTTGAAAGCCTGTTTCGTGATAAATCACACACCTTCCACGAACATGGTGTGCCAGTTCACAAAAAGATCCCCATCCTTTTAAAGATGTTCGACGAATGGTTAGGCACATACTTTTTTCTCTTCTTCACACTTCAATATTTTTATTTACGATTTTGATGCAGCCTATTGAACAATGCGAACGATACATGCTCTGCATACAGTGGAAATAGAAAACTTGATCCTTTTTTCCAAATATCTGTCCCGTGCCATTTCATATCTCAGGCCCGCACAAGAGCCCGTAATATTGAAACCCATTTAATATTCGCTATGTCCAGCTACACCATCTCTCCAAGTGACTTATTTTGTATCCTTGCAGGTTAAATGCTGGAATGAAGGTAGTGGCTGCCAGTATGCGACGGTTGCGTCAGGGATCACACAGCATTTCCAGCTGGAATGCGAACACCACTCCGTCCGTTGTCCCAAGTGCTCGACCAGCGTCCTTTGCAGAGACGTGTGCACGCATCTCCGGTCGGCCTCTTGCAACACTTCGACGACCGTGGCATCCGAAAGCCAAGTTCCACCGGTTCACGCGGAGGAGGCAGCGTCGTTGACTTCTTTAAGAGGAGCCTTCGAAAGGCAGGCGGGAGAAATCACAGCATATCTGAGGCCGATGGCTGTCGATATCAGCACGCATGGGGACCGATTAAGCGAAATCTCTCATGGCATAAACACACTAAAGGAGACACTGCGTCAAGAATTAACGTCTTTGACAAGACAGACCCATGACGAAATGGCGTCGTCTAAGGCTGAACTGGAACAATGTTTTGCGACATGCAGCGATACATTTAACACTTGTTTCAGAACCATGGAAAAAACACTGAGCGATAAATTGAGCGCAACGCGAGAGGACTTGTCGCAGATTGCAGCTAGCATTGAACAAGTCAGGGCTGAATTGAAGGAGAGCGTTCAAAAAACATTGCAATCCGTCTCCAATCTGCATAGAGTGAGTGCACTCCGAGAGACGCACTGCGAGTTTCTTGTAAAAGGAGTGAAATCGCTTCAAGACAAGGCGATGAAGGCTGGCTGGGCTGAGTATCACAGCCAGAAGGTGTACCTTCGCGGCTACTGCATGTCTCCTGGAGTCTGGTTCGCCCGTCGGAGGCCATCTGTATTGCTGGGATTCAAGTACACCCTGCACAAGGGCGACATGGACGACGAAGTCCAGTGGCCTTTCAAGCACAAGGTCAGGATGAGCGTACTTCTTCCGGGAGGAATGGAAGACATTGAGCGGGAAGCTGAATCACGTCCATCTTGGGCATGTAATCAAAAGCCAAAAACATCAAGCAACACTTCTTGTGACTATTTTCCTGGCATTGAACTCGAAGATCTCATCCGTAACGGGTACGTAGATAGTGACCAGCTGCGGATAAAGTTGGAACTCCAGCCTTGAACCGAACCTTAGCGTGTACACGGGCCGTCCCTTACAAATTCGTGTTAGTGAAAGCCCTATACGCTCCATGTCTTTCCGGAGTTCTTTAGGGACTAACTTTACATTAGGAAGAAATTCCTCTGTAAAAACTGGTATGAAGGCTCCTTTCCTAACAGCTCTGATTAGAAGCACTGCACAAAATAACTACTAATTTTGCTCTATTTCGGACCGGCAGGTGTGTCACCAACCGTGAAATGCATAAGTAACTAAATAAACAAAAGTTATTTTCTCTCTGGCTGCGATTGCTCGGCAATTCTCGAAACATTTTCGGAAAACGATAGTAACCGCATACTTTTCTGATTATATCAATTCTCTACGAAATAAAAGCCCTGGCCACATTTGCAATTTATTTAGGAAGTACAATCTTTATATGCGTGAGCCGATCCTGTGGCTCAGTCGTTAGGGCGCTCGGCTGGTGACCCGAAAGACCCGGGTTCGATCCCGACCGCGACGGTCGTATTTCGATGGAGGCTAAATTCTAGAGGCCCGCGTACTGTGCGATGTCAGTGCGCGTTAAAGAACCCCAGGTGGTCGAAATGTCCGGAGCCCGTCACTACGGCGCCTCTCATAGGCTGAGTCGCTTTGGGACGTTAAACCCCCATGCACCTTTATAGACACGAAGACAATGGTTGCGACTTTGTCCTAATTTTGCTAACTACCATCTACTTACATAATACAAGCAGAGACACTTTTGACACCTTAAATAGAAACACATGCAAGCTACGATATATTCAAATTTAAAGAAAGTGTGTTTTTTCTCATTTTTGTTTCTTGAGAAGGGATCAGGGCAACTCTTTTAAAAATTCAGCATGCTCATTGCACCTGCTATACACGCTGTATATTCTGGCATTTTGGCATTTCCCTCTGCATGCGGGCAAATGCACCAGCGTTGTCCTGTTCCCGACAAAAGGCCTTCTTTAGACGAGCGCAGGAAGGTAGGCTGCCCCGCAGTAACTTTTCCTAAACGACCACCCACGTGGCCCACGGGCCGCAAATTGACATCGCGGCCGGTGGAAGTTACGCATGACCCATCTTTCATGCTTACCTGAATAATTATGCTGTGATCTCAGCTTGAAGCCTCGACTTTGGCTTCCGGTGTCACCTATACCTTGCTTTCATTGCACAGTATTTCGCAATTCATGACGATGTTCGACCGCGGAATACTGCCGTTCTTTTTTTTTCCTCGCTTTAGAAGGGGACATTGTCATGTTATCCGGGAAGCGACCCGCCGCTGCGAAGCTGCTATCTTCACCCTTTGCAAGCCATGCACAGATCGTTCTTGGCTGAACGAAATTTTTCAGGTCAATTTGTCCGTAATTCCTTGGAACTCGGCAACTGTTTCTATGCACGGCGCTTTTGGTGGCTCATTTTTCACCTCTGTCTATCGCTGATACAAGAACAGCTTTGTGCCCACTTTCTTCTCCCGCTTCCAAGCGAGTCATTTCTCGCAGGCGATGAAGCTTCAGCAAAACTTCGACCAGTTTAGAACTAAGTGGTATGTCCTGCCTTGAATAGCACTCGACAGCCTACAGGGGCGACCTCTTTCAAATTATATTTTGTAGACACCCCTGCATCATCATCATCATCATCAGCCTGACTACGCCCACTACAGGGCAAAGGCCTCTCCCATGTCTCTGCAATTACCCCTGTCCTTCGCCAGTTGCGGCCACAGTATGCCCGCAAACTTGTTAATCTCCTCCGCCCACCTAACTTTCTGCCGCCCCCCGCCACACTCACCTTCTCTTGGAATCCAGTCGGCTACTCGTAACGGCCGTTGGTTAACTTGCCTTCGCTTTACATGATCTCCCCGAGCCCATATCTTCCTCTTGATTTCTACTAGGATGTCGTTAACCCGCGTTTGTTCCCTCAACCACTCTGCCCGCTTGCGATCTCCAAATGTTAAACCTATCATTTTACTTTCCATGGCTCGCTGCGTTGGCCTAAACTTAAGCTGAACTCTCTTTGTTAGCCTCCACTTTTCTGCCCCATAGGTGAGTACCGTTAAGATACCGGTAAGGTACCGACGCCCCTGCGCAGCTGCTTAATTTGCGTTCGACTGTGTGCGGAGTACCAGTGGCTTAGGTTGAAATACATCGCTGAATATTTGTACGGAGGTTTCTCCCGCAACAGTCTAGACTGATAACACTTCATAAAAAAATATGATATAAATTTTTATTATTTCGCACCTTCAATTTAATCCAACCATGAGACGTAAAGTAAAATTGGTTAAATAAACCAATGTGATTTTTTTTCGTTGGTGCGGACTTTTTGCTTCTTGTTAAGGTTTGCTGAAGCAATATAAACGGATTATTTTGTATGCTTCTTATTACTTTTCTTCTTTCACAGCAAGTGTGGCGGCTTTCACCTGCGACTTGAGCACCCGACCCAATCTTTATTCCAAACTAAAACACTATTGTTGCGAATGTATTATTGTGCGGTTAAATATTAATCTGCTGATGTACACACTACCACATGTTCTTAACTCTTCTGATAACACCTACAAGTCACCTCCAAGACATTAACACTTACAATTATGAACCCACAATGTTAGCCCTATCACTTAACATGTTTTTATGATTATGTAAAGCCGTCGCCATATATATATTGCTTTTCTTTATATCGCTATCACTTTTTGTCCCCTGCTGTATTGCTTTGTGAACGGGGTGCTAGCCTTTGTCAAGCCGTTACAGGCTTTTTGCTAGCACCCCGTTGCATCACGAGTTCTGTAACATCATTGTTGATGCTAAATAAATTTGAATTTGAATTTGAATTTGATGCATAATGCAACAGGGGCCAATTTTGTCACCACAGATAGAAACAATTCTAAAGCTACTCGAGACTAAGAATTAAAGCAAACAATCCTATATATTTCTTTCTGAAAGAATAAATCATCTTTGAGAGTCACAATAAGAGCAGGTTTCCTACAAGAGCACTAAAATCACTCACGTTTTTGTACATTTTGGATGTTCAAAAAGCTCTACCCATCGCTGATACAGACAGCAGCATTGCTCTATTCCCCAAGAGGCATACCCAGCAGCCCAGATAATTGACCCAGTATTGGAAATGTATTTGCAAAGGCTGGGCCTACAAAGGACCACAGTTAATCCATTCATTACCAACATTGGGGCGATTACCTATCATGCTCGGGTATACTTCTTGGAAAAACGCAGGAGGCTATGATTTCGAGCCGAAGACTCATGTGGCCGAAGGCGTCCGCAAGCGGAAATCGTGGCCGCTGAGAGCGACGTGCATTCAATCCCTCATGCACGCTTGAGGGAGCGTGCTTGCGTCTTCGCGTACAGTCTCGCAGTTGGCTTCGAGTCTCAGGCTTTCACTGCACACTGCTGACAGATGGAGGACGAAAAATTGCGTCCTGCCATTCTTAGTTTCTTTGCTTTAAAGGACGACTTCGCATTGCTATCTGAATTACCCGCCGTCGTCGAGGCATGTGTCTTCCTTCTTTACCATGCACAGATCTTGCGTGGTTAACAAAATTCCTTTAACGAAATTTGAAATTTTAACGCGATAGCGTAAGAGTCCCGTTCAGCGGGGAACACGACGTAGTTGGTGTCGTCGCCGGTGCGTGTGCAGAAGCCGGAGTAGTCGCCGGTGCATGTACTGGCACACATGGAGCTGTGGAATGAAAAGTGATTTAGAAAATTCGTAATTAGTATGTCGCAACATGAACAAAACGTCATTATGACATTTAGGTACATAAAGAAAATTATTTGCGATCAAAAGATATGGGGTAATTAGTCGGGATTATAACCTCTTACTGAAATACCCTATGCTCCTTGGTTTCGGTGACTTTCGGATTCCGTCATGCATGTCGTAACGAGCCTCTCTTTTCCCCTTTCCTCAGGCGCTCGATAGCTAACGAAGGGACTCGATCCTGGCAGTCTTGCTTCCGTGCGTGGCATAAAAGGGTTTTCTCACAGCTTCTGCCCTGACCGTTCGATCACGCTCCTACGTGGCACTCGCGCTAACACGGAACGAACTACGGCGATCCGCCGCTATGGTCGAGGGTGGCGCTGGTGAACACTCTCAAGGTTCGGTTACACTACCCTAAATAGTACCGAAACCAGAAGATTGGATAGCCGTTCCCGTAGCTCAGTTAGTAGTGCACTGGACGCGAAATTTGGAGGTCGTAGATTCGGATCCTGCCGGCGGCTTGTGTTTGTTTTCTGTCTTCTCCGTTTTAATAAATAATCTTTAAAATCATTGTCCTATTAATCTCGCACTGACGGACACCACAGATTAAAAAGAAAGGAAAAATACTATCCCCTGTGCTCCTTGATTTCGGTGACTGTTGGCTCCCGTAAGGTATTATGTTGCGAGTCAGACAGGTTACATCTAGGCTATGGAGGCACTTCTTTTTTTTTTTGCATGGAGGTAAGCCCACGCTGACAGACTTCAAGCCAGACTTAACCAGGTCTCATCCCGCAGCCCGCCATGCACAGTGACACCAGCATCCAGCTCTCACTTTGCCCACACATCAAAATTCCGAAAGACACACGCATTCATCGAGGAGAGGAGGCCGGGCAGGAGGTCGATCCTGCGCAGCACCCCCCCCCCCCCCTCCTCCCCACACCACAGCACACTGCTCTTCTGAACAGAGACTTCGATGAAGGTGGTGGCTATACGCGATGATTCGTCATGCGGCTCTTCCACACGCTGAACAGTCCCATGAGCACTAAAATATCACATGGCACTTTATAACCTGCCTCTGTAGGCAAAAATCTTATAGTGTAGGGCGTAATCTCAATGTCCTTTTGGAGATTCCGTTGAAGAATGACCCCCCCCCCCCCAAAAAAAAAAAACAGCATTGTGACACAACACAAAGCAACGATTAATATTTTATGGCTGCTAACACAAGCGACAGTTTGCAGACCATCGTACAAAAGTCCCTTTTTCATGAAGTCACGTTCTGACAGGTAAGGTTTAAAGGGGAAGTTAAAAAAAGAAAGGCTTTGCGCCCGATTGGACACATCCGTTGCAACCGCTTTAATACAGTGTTGTCTTGAAAGGAGAGGTAAGGTTGCCAATACGTCGGTGCAGGAAACAACGTCCTAGTCAGAACTTTTTTTCATCTGTTTTCTGGATAGGTATAGGAATTGTAAGGAAAACCGTATACCGTTAGGAAATGAAATGTGTCGGAGTCTTCTTCAAAGAAAACTCACCAAAAGGCCCCTCACTCCTATGACCGCTGGGCACAAACAGAACAGGCAAATGAGCACTTAATCTTCTGTTAAAAACAGCTAGGCGGCAGGGATAGTTGGCTGTTTTGAAAAAGAACTACCTTGAAATGAGCTGATGAACAAAACATGTGGTCAAGACCAGCTGCGCCTCCAGAGGCAGAAAAAAATTGCCTCGACGCATAGGTTCCCATTGAGAACTCCACACAAAAGTGGCAGGTTTTCTGTGCATTGCATGGACTTTTTCCTTACACAAAGCAGCAGCTGCCGCGGTGGTTGAATTTCTTTGGAGGAGAAATTCTAGAGGCCCGTGTACTGTGCGATGTCTGTGCACGTTAAAGAACCCCAGGAGGTCGAAATTTCCGGAGCCCTCCACTACGGCGTCTCTCATAGCCTTTAGTCGCTTTGGGACGTTAAACCCCATAAACCAACCAACCAACAAAGCAGCAGCTCCATGACGTAGATAAGCTTCGCAACCAATAAGATATTGCAAACTTGTGGTCGTGCAAATAGAAACAGCTCCCAGCTAACCCAAGCCTGGCTTTGTCGCCTAACTACCGAGATCTAAGAATCCCACTGAGGCCAACTATTACGATACTGATGCAAGGGATCCCCCAAATACTGTAGATCGACTGAGTACCACCTCAAGCTTGGAGAAAAACTTGCTTTTATAGCCCAGGGACCTCATCAGAACTCCTTTAATTTATCAAGCTAAGAGACGCACCCGAACTATCACAAAACTGCTTGGTTACACGCAAAAGCTCGAGCGCGCACTTTTTATCAGAACAAAAAAGGGCAACGTCATCAGCATAAGCCAAAATCTTAATTACAGTGTGCTATAGTGAGAAGCCACGAACTGCTCTGTTCTTGAAGATACTAAGACATCCTACACGTAGTCTATGTGATGACTATAGCGATAGAAATGACGCTAAAAATTCGCAGTAGAAGCAAAAAGACAGTTTTCCGTGATATTCATGTGTGGTTTTGCGCCAGTGCCCGTATATGCAGTTGAGGAGCCCACTTAAATAAGTAAGTGGCGTATGGGGCAGCAGCACTACGCTAACACGACTCGTGGCGAAGATTGGTGTGCAGCCTCGGGTATGCATAGGTGTTTAAGGTAGTAAAGCAATGGCAAAAAGCTCATGGCTGCGCTGCTTAATCAAAAGGTAGCACTACCTTAGTGCACCTTGGCAGGCGCACGAAACAATTTACTTTTTTTGATTAGGTAATTCCTTTTTAATAGCAAGCTAGCTCTGACCTCCGTGTCATGGGTACTGACCCTCTTCGATTAAAACCGAATTTCTAAAACTCAATTCGCCGTACCTTCTGCAGTTTGAACCGAAAAGTCTAAGCCATAATTATAGCGCTGCCAAACGCGTCATGTATGAACGAAGCCTGCGCGTTCACCGCCTCTAAAGACCTGTTTATACGAACCTGATAGCGTCTGGTCGAGTCGGAGGCGGGTTGAGCAAGGTCACCCCGACTCGACGAGTGCGTGGTTACATGAACTCGATTTTAACGAGTCGAGACAGGTTCGACTGCAGCGACACCAAGCGTCGTGCAGCGCAATGGGAGAGGGCAGTGGCAGCCTCCAAGGTTGCGGCCCTCATCCCCTGTCTCGAAGGCGCGACGGCGGAAGCGAAAAACAGGTTCGCATTTATCACCTCCCTTCCCGCTAACCCGACTATTCGAATCGACTGCATTTAAAGGCCCATCGAGGCACCGTAGGGTCGAGGGTCGATTTAGTCAACCTGTCCTTTGCGGTGGAGTTCACTGGACCCGACACCTCGACTTCCGACTCGACTCGGCGCGCGTTTCAATAAGCCCAGTAACCGGTTTTTGATCCGATAACTCGACTCAACACGGTCTTGTCGGGTTATGTAAACGCCGGTTTTAAGAGAGCGGCCGAGGCCATTCACAGCTTAGTCGCTTAGTCTTGAATGTGCGTGAGCACGTTCCTCCTGAACATGGAACGCGCGCGCCATGATCTGCGCTAAGTGATAGGCAGGCCACCGACAGTCAGTTCAGATGGAGCTTTCAGAGAACCGTCACACAAAACAAGAAAGGTAGTGAAAGAAGTGAAGTCGCGCATATTAAAGCACTTTCCGTTTTTTTTTTTCATTTGTATCATTGTACAGCCCGTCGAATTGAGCGGCGGCCACTTACTTGGGCGAAGTCACCGGCAACGTTTCGTTCGTTTAAAACAAGCTTAAAAAAAGGGGCGGGGGGATAAATCTGGATTAATTGTTTCGTAAACGCCCTCTAAACCTTGACGAAATGCACCTGACCCTAAAGTGAATACAAGAAATTTTGCGTATTAATTTTAGCTAATTATCCAGAGTTTAAAAAATTCAGGGGGCACTTTGACTGTCTAAAGTGGGTAGAGGCGGAAGCGTTTTCCGCACCACCTTCGCTGTTTCTGTGGCACTGGTGGCGTCACATATAATTACTAAGTGATGGCAAATCACTAATTAATTTTTAATTACTGATTAATGCCTGAATACTAATTAACTGCTAATTAATGACGCTTAAGCTTCGCCTTTAGGAGTGGAACGCGACAGCGCGTTGTAGCGCTGCCAGGGAGTCCACGGCACGCCACCACCCGTTCGGCGCGATGCTTTGCCCTTTGAACGCAGCGCTTTTTGAGGAATGGAAATGGCGCAGTAATTCTCTGTCATCTCGGTGGACACCTGAACCGCACCGTAGAGGAAGGGAGGAAGTGGGAGTGAAAGAATATAGATAAAGAGGAGCCGTAATGAAGAAAATTAAAATTGTATTTGAGGAAAGGAAATTACGCAGTAACTGTCTCACATATCTCGGTGGACACCCGTCAAAAGTCAGGGGGGCACTTTTTTGACCTAAAGTGTGGTCACTGATGTGTGGTTAAGATGTTAAGCTTCGCCCATAAGAGTGGAACGCGACAGCGTCGTGCAACGCTGCCAAGGAGTCCATAGAACGCCGTCGCCCATTCGGTTCTACGCCTCGCTCGTCGGTAAATTGGTTTTTGAGGAAAGGAAATGTATCTGTCTCTCATTTGTGGGTGGACACCTAAACCTCGCCGGAAGGGAATGGCGGAGGATGAGAGTGAGTGAAGACACCGTATTCACTAGACGCGCCTTTGTTCATTCCAAACCATCGAGCTGGCATGGCGGAGTGGATAGCGTGCTCGTCTCTCACGCCGAAGACCGGGGTTCGATTCCTGAGGTCGACCAATTTCTTAATCGGTTTTATTTATTTATATGGCCTGACTAGTAAAGCTCATTAGGCTAATTGGGTAATTAAGCAATTAACGAAGCTCAGTCCCACTTACTTGGAGCATCACTATACGATCCCTTCAATTGGTTGCATGGTTACTAGCCAAAGTGCAGTTGGCCCCGTTTGAAATTCGCGCACTGTGACGTCACGACTGTTTCCACCAATTGAAAAGCGTGACATCTTCTGTCGACAACTGCTGCTTACAACGATGAGACATTAAAGGCTTCCGCCTTAAAAGGAACGCCACCCGACGGAAAATATTACGTGGTTGGTTTCACCCAGCTCCAGTGCACCGTTTCTTTTCGATCCCTGGTTCAAGTTACATGAAACACCCTGTATACGTGCAAAAGCAGTAAAGCTCCGTTAAAAAAAACGGCGCTGTTAATCTCATTACCATCACACCTGAACGGCACATATATATCGACGCATGGCTTTTCACTCCTCCACTATACACTTCCGACGATAGTCAGATCAGTCAGTCGCGATTGTCGCCTTGACGACCGCCGCGATGACCCATTAATTCTCATTCATTGAAAACGTCAGATAAAGGTTATGAATCTCCCGGACTTCATCATTAATGGCTTGCCGATCAGAAAAATGTAAAAAAACCTTTGAATTCATTAAGAAAACAATGATTGCACATTAGTTTATTTCGGCTCATTTTTATAACTATAACTGGCTGTCTAAGGGCCAGAAAACCATGAGCTAGCACACAGGCGCATGTAGGAATCCAAGAGCGAAATTCAAAACTGCTCTATCATCTTTGAATGCAGCCTTACGACAACATAAATGTTAGGCTCTTTTCAGTTAGGACTAGCTTTTGCACGAATTTATCTTTTCGCGGCCTTCCTCCATCTCTGGCAGCCCATACTTTAGTCTTGCGTTGATAAATAAGTTGGAGAAGAGCGTTACTTGACGCGTGCTAGGATTTGAATTGGTAAAGGGGGCAGAAGTTAAAACTATTCACATTTTTCAGCCTTTTATCATATATGCAACGTCGGCCGTTAATGGATAAAGAGGGGGGGGGGGGGGGGGAAGAAATGCCTGATACGACAGGCGCAGCTAACCGATTGCCTGTTTCACACTTGAGGGAAACTGGGAGCGCGTGGCCGCCGATAGCAGGGGAGAATCAGCGACAACGGCGCATGCGCAGTGAGGACGGCCGGCTGCTCATTCCGCGCATGCGCCTTGTGCCGCCCGTTTTCGCCGGCACTTCCAGTTTGGCTCTCAGCGTGAAACAGCTCGATACGTCGCCAACAATGCCTCCTGCAAGCCTGCAGTACACGCTGCTCGGGTTCTCCCCGGAGCTCGAGTGGAGGCCCCTGACTTTCCTCAAGCCTGCTCAAGCCAATCGAGTCTGCAGTGCATGCGGACTAGTCTGCACAAGGACAGTGTTGCTGCCCTGCATGCACGCGCTATGCGAGGCTTGCAACGAGCAGTGCTACCAGAGCGGCTCGCACCAGTGTCCGCTGGACGGATGCGGTCACGAGGAGAATGACGTCACCCTCGTGAACTTCCCGGCTGACGACCTGCTTAGGAGAGAGGTAAGCGATGATATAAAAGAGCTTCTGGAGCCCCCTTTCTTCGTGTCTTTTCGCTTGTTGCTTGCCGCGCGGAGTGTTTCAAACACGGCTGCGCCTTTCGCATCCAGCGGAAGGAAGAACGTGAGTGGAATGCAACGAAAGTACGCTGTAAAATATTGCTTTTATCCCAGAGCCCGTTTATCGGCTTAATGTTCGCGAGTGTAGGGATTCCATCCGTAAAATAATTAGGGCGCCATTAGCTTATAAGTTCCAACTCCTAGGCGTCTTAAGTAGTTTCTAGTTTGGAAAATATACGATTCGCTCTGCGCGACTAATTGTTTCCGCTTGAAACCCCAAATATGGATATTGTGAGAGGAAACTTCTCAGCCTCGACTGCTTTCCACAGCAGGAGATGGTATGCGCACGTGGTGCTTTGGTGAAGCAAACCCGTGGGCCGTGAAAGTTTCGTAAAGTGGGGGCATTTCTAAATCATTGAAGCACAGCATTGAGGATTTGACTGAGGCCGTGCCTGGAAATTTGAGCGTACTTAAAGAAGGGACGTAATTTGTGAATGAGATGTTTCGAAGGTAAAACTCGGTTTATGTGCACTTTATATTCAGGCAAAAGATACCATGACTACCATTCAAAGAAACGATGCTTTTTATAACAGTTTCCTTTTTCTAGTTTTTTTTTTAGTCAATAGGTTTTTATTCTTTATCATGTTTCCACCGTAATCAGATAGCCGAATGCGGAACCTCAGTTATCGCGCACAGCTGGCTCCGTTTAGTTTTAGCTTGTTTGGCATGAGATTAAATGTGAGGTGGAGCCTTGAGTTTTAGTTGCGCGTCCTACGTCTCTCAGTTTCTGCCTTCGTCCTGTGTGCAAAGCCGCATTTCTTGTTTTTCTTGCATTGACAAAGCCTGTCTTAGATTCAGAGTTCGTATGCAACCTTGCAGTGGATGTCTGTAGCCGCCGCTCTGCAATTGTTCTCCGGTGTTTCGACACACCTTTAAAATTGCTCTTTTTGAGGCTTACTAGTGCTATCAGGGTCTGGCCGTTGTATATTCCAACGAGTAAACAAAAAATTGTAGCGTTTTATCGCAGCTAAACCAAGCAGACATGCGAGAGCATGTGCTTAGCCTAGTTGGCTTGTGGTTTTCCTTTTCTTGGTCGTCGGCACGTCTGGAAACAAAATTAGGCTACGGTTAAGCCTTGATTGACATTCACATAATCTTATCTGACCTGTTCGTGCCGTGATAGAAGTTGATGAAGACGGCGATGTGTCCTGCACAGCGCAAGTATGTGTTCCTGTTTAACATGAGGCGTGATCCGCTTCGGCGATAGCATAATACCCCATAGTGCAGTAGCCAGCAAAGCCGAGCTGTTCGCACCACCACTGGTTTCAAAACCCAGTCGCGGCAATATTTTTCATTTCTGCATGGGTTGTTGCTTTGCTAGGTTTTGCCAAGGTCATCTTCAAGGTCAAGCTTCACACAAACTCGGTGAGCAGGTTAGACCTGGTAAAGTAGTGCTTTCGCACAAAGAAGTGCTGTCTTCCAGCTGTCGCAGGGCAGCTCGGTTAACAGTTCCTTGAACGCGATCTGTCAGTTCATTTACGTTCCCTTTTTAAAGATCTTTAACGAATTGTTCGGCAAACGATTTCCCATCTTTTTCATATTTCAATATCTTTTTTTATGATTTTCATACAACTCCCTGAGCAAGGTGCACTAATCAAGTTTAGTGTACACAGCAAATAGAAAACGTGATTGCTTAGCTAAAGGTTCGAACCCTGGACCAGGGCGAATTTTTCTTTAAGAACGAAGTTTCTGAGAAACCTGCATAGCTTTCCTTTGTAGCCGTAAGCCTGTGCTCAGGTGGACGTCAATGAGTAATTGCCCCCTTATTATGAAAACCATTTTGTAGCACGAAATTTTATTTTTTGTCATTGGAAATTTTCCGTGTACCACGATACCAAATTTACCCAGTCCCCATGCTAAATTTCATATATAATACAAAAATGGAGCGCCTTTACTCTGTCTTTAAAAATATAAACTTAACGTACTGCTTTAAGAAAGGGCAATAGGATTGTTCCCCTCTTTGTTCCTATGTGGCACATGAACCTTGGCGCTTGAAAGAACGCTTAACAGAGACTGGTGATGGAATGCCTGGTGCGGTATGGAAGCTACGGCTGCGGGAATTTAGTGGTTTGACTGTTTCCATGTTCGAAGGGCAAAAGAGTAGGAAAATGTGCTCGTGTGGCAAAAAAAAAAGTTTCCAAAGTTGTGGTGGTGACCTACACTAAGAAAAGCATAAGAGGATGTAGTAATGAAATGGTAGTGCAGTGAATCGGCATGGAGCACTTCATGGAAAGCTCACAGGCGTATGAGTTGTCTGTGTTGTGTTAGACAAGGAAACGTTAGATTTTATGCCTGTGATATCTGCGGTCAATAGAGGATAAAAGGAACTGCGTTATTCTGAACTGCCTGTAAGGAGAACCAGATTGATCATCGAGGAAAAGAACTGAGGAAAAAAAGTGCTGCATATGATTCCTTGATTCGCTCATCAACTTATCGCACAGTCGGTTGAGAAGCATTAAGGTCATAGATTTTCTTTTCTCTTTTTGTTTTGGTTCCGGTTTGCAGTGCATATGCTAACGAACGAGGAGCAAGCAGACGGCGTTACAGAACACCTAAGGCCGGCTCCCTTTTTGAAAATAACAACAAATCCAAAGCATTTGACAGCTGCCGATTGATAAGAAAAAAAGATCGAAATAGAATGAAAGTACTATTTACAAAATGACCAACTCTAAAGTACAATCGCCTCCGCGGTGGCTCAGTGGTTATGGTGCTCGGCTGCTGACCCGAAAGACGCGGGTTAGATCCTGGCCGCGGCGGTTGAATTTCTTTGGAGGAGAAATTCTAGAGGCCCATGTACTGTGCGATGACGGTGCACGTTAAAGAACCCCAGGTGGTCGAAATTTCCGGAGCCCTCCACTACTGCGTCTCTCATAGCCTTAGTCGCTTTGGGACGTTAAACCCCATAAACCAACCATCTAAAGTACAATCCTTTGTTATATATTTAAGTGCAACGCAACAAGGCATGCAAGTACCATGGCATGCTGCAGAAGAAGCATATCATGTACAAGTCTTTTATAGCTGTGGTCGCCTCTGCTTTCCATCGCCGGAAAAGTTGCTAGGGGGTAAGCACTGAGAACTCGCGGAATAAGAAACGTGAACATCTGGTGGATATAATCTGTTCGAGACTTGAAAACATGGAAGCTAACTGTTCGACAGATGTAAACTGTAGGGCTGAGGAGATATACGTTTTCAAATCTTTAGTGACTCCTTTTCATTACATTCTTTATGTACGCAGCCATTTTTTTATATTTTCTGTATATCGGGCGCTGCTATCCCGTTCGTCTACGGAGGCGGGCCGATTAGCTCCCGCGGCCGATAGCGGGTATACAGATTAGCAGGCCGATAGCAGCTTGCGAATTGGGCTTAATTACGCTGTCTCGTTCCACTTAAAGGCCAAGCTGGAGCGTCCTCCATCTTTGTTCAGCTCACCCCGTCTGCCCACTGACGGCGAGCGAAGCGGATTCGGTCGCTTTTTAGGCCGACCAGGGCGGAAAGCGGCGCGGTAATAGCGAGGCCGATTGGTCCAGGACCGAGTGCCGCCGCCGGAAAAATTCCTCGGGGACAAATATGGCGGCGCCCTTCGAAGCAGGACCCCTCGCTTAGAACTGAATTCGTCGCCGTTGCTGCTTTTTAAGACGAAAGCATTTAACTGCTCGTACTCCCGTCCGTCCGTCGGTGTTACATCCAGCCACTGGGGTGACTTATCGACGGTGACGGGTGTCCACAGAGATATGTGATACAGTTACTGCGTTATTTCCTTTTCTCAAATACAATTTTCCTCAAACTCACGAAATTAAATGGCTGATCTCACCCATGATTTGCACATATGTCCACCTGCGATCCCTTGGTCAAGCCTACAAGCCGCCGCGGTGGCTCAGCGGTTATGGGGCTCGCGGCTGCTGACACGAAGCGCACGGGTTCGATCCCGGTCGCGGTGGTCGCATTTCGATGCAGGCGAAATTCCAGAGGCCCATGTTCTGAGCGATGTCAGTGCACGTTAACGAACACCCGCCTGTTTTTCCCGAGCAGCCGAGCTCTCGCTCTGAAACTCCTCGCATTGAAGTTGTTGTATTAAGCAGCTTTTATTGAGCCCTCGTATAGTACATGCCGCATTAAGGAAAGTATTACTAGATAACCGGTTACAAAAGATCGCATTTTTTGCTGGAGTACAGCGTAGCTTTCCTTTTGAGATGGAACTGCTATCGTCCATACTACTTCCGTAAAACGTATTTCAATTGACCATGAAAAAAGCTGGCCTACCCTGAAATGGTAGCCATCTACACAGGCCTCTCCGCGAAAGGTGAACACACAGTTCGCGGGAAGAAGTGTCACATACAGTAATAAGTCAAACCATACGTATTATACACATCAGTTTTCCTCTTCCGTTCAAAAACATCGCCCACTCCCTTTCCATTCGCCTGGGAGCCCGTGTGCGCCCGCTGTACCGCCTAGTTTCCCAAGCAGTACAAGTAATCGGCCAATATTGCAGATGGATGGTCTCACTCTGTTCCTTTGTAGGACCGGACTTTGCAAATACGTTTACAGTATTGGGCCGATTACTTCTGCTGTTTAGGTTATTATCTATGAGCTTTTATGAAAGTTTCGCGCTCAGTTTTTTAAAGTCATCCTAGCGACGTGTGATCTCTAGTGAGCGGCGGTACATTTCGACGCGTGGCATTTCGCTGCTCCGCTGCACTCGCGAGGAGAGTCAGCCCGTGCGGTCGCGATTGTCGCCTAGACGACCGCCACGAAGAAGATAAGAGCGCGCTCTGAAGGGGCGGAAAAAGCAGTTCCCAATGCGACCGGCGCAGCGGACGCATACGTGGTGAACGATGCCTCCCTCAAGCCAACAGTACACGCTGGTGGGATTCACCCCAGAGCTCGACTGGAGGCCCCTGACTTTCCTCAAGCCTGTTCCAGCCAACCGTGTATGCAGTGCTTGCGGCCTGGTGCGAAAGCGGACCGCGTTGCTGCCCTGCATGCACGTGCTGTGCGAGTGTTGCTACGGGCAGTGCAGCCAGGACGGGTCGAACGAGTGTCCTCTGGACGGCAACCACTTCGAGGGGGAGGACGTCGGTTTGTTGGACTTCACTGCGGACGACCTGCTGAGAAGAGAGGTAATTACGGGAATGGGCTTTCTTTGTTGCTTTTCGTTTGCGCCTTGCGATCTGCCGCGCAATATCTCCCGCATGCCTACGCATTTCGTATGAATCGGTGGACGTAATCACACTGTAATCCAATGACAGAGCCCTGTAAAATGTTCTTATCTTTGCGGAGCCCCTTTATCGGAGTAATGTTGCGCTGGGCGGGCGTGGTATCCGTACAATAATGCCGCTGCTGTGGCTCAGTGGCTACAGCGCCCGGCCGCTGATCCGAAAGACGCGGGTTCGATACCGGCCGCGGAAGTCGAATTTTGATTTCGGCGAATTCTAAAGACCCCTGTACTCTGCGATGTCAGTGCTCGTTAAAGAACCCCAGGTGGTATTAATTTCGGGAGCCCTTCAGTACGGCGTCTCTGATTGCCTCAGACGCTTTTGGACGTTAAACCTCCATAAACCAGACATCATATCCGTAAATTAATGAAGCCGCAGAAGCGGAAAAATTCGAAATCCTTGCCACCTTATGCAGTATCTCAGCTACAAAAATATGTGCGCGGCTATGCTAACTGCAGGGCTAGAGCCGCTGTGGGAGATATGTTGCACTTCAAGGCCCTTATATAATGATAGGAAAACTTCTCAGTCTCCGCTGCTTTCGAGTGCTGCATATTGGAGAGCTCCGGAGGAAACTCGGTGGTATCGAACTTTTCGTCGTAAACTCGGAAGTCTCGATGATGATTGACGCATGGAATTACGGTTCTAGCTTAGGCTGTGCCTCGACCGTAGACCTATCCACAAGCTAAAGCTCGGTTTAACCACTGAGCCTGCTCCGGAAATAGATACCATACCGAGATTTCGAACAAATATCCCAAGTTTTTCAATTTACCCTTCCACGATGGGAAAATGTGTTAATAGATATCTCATTACTTTATCACGTTTCCAAAGTAATCAGGTAACCAAAAGCGGACACATAGTTATCTCGCACTGCTGCCTGTGCTTAGTGTTTCCATGGTTAGCATGTGATTAAATTTAGGGTGGAGCCTTCCGTTCCAGTCGCGTACGGCCGACGTCTGCATGTCTCTACCTTCGCCGCATATGCATAGCAGGGTATCGTGCTTTGCTTCGACTGAAAAACCGCCTCTTAGATTTAAAGTTCGCATGCCGTTCTACCGCGGGTGCCTGAATCCGCCGCTGCGAAGTTGTCCTTCCGCTCCTCGATGCAGCCTATAGAGTTCAGTGCTGGAGCGTCGCCAAAGGTAACAGGGGCAGGCCGTAGTAATCTTCGCTGGACACAACAGTGGGACCTCCCACCTGTTGCCGGGCTGCTCCGAGATAAGTTACGCGCCTTTCTCGGACAAAATGTGTCAGTTCACGGTTACATTATCATCCTCTCAAAAATTTGTGACGATTGGTGAGGCAAACGTTATTTAATCTGTACGACAACAACATTTTTGTCCGTGATTTCCGTACGATATAGTGATTAAGGTACACGATGCAGATTCAGTATACACAGAAAATTTAAAATGTGATTGCAATGGTAAATGTTGGTCACGACCAACGTTTAATTTCTCAAAATCAATTACAGGAAAAATAATGAAAAATATTCCACAGCCATCAAAGCCCCACAACCGAGCGGTTATTTTTGACTCACCCTAGAGAACGTCACTACTCCCTCGCCACATAGTCGCAACATATCTCAAGGTGGCTGATTTTGCATCCTTGCAGGTCAAGTGCTGGAATGAAGGTAGTGGCTGCGAGTATGCCACCGCTGCTTCAAGGATCGTCCGGCATTTCCAGCTGGAATGTGAACACCACTCCGTCCGTTGTTCCAAGTGCTCGGCCACCGTTCTTTGCAGAGACGTGTGCACGCATCTCCGGTCGGCCTCTTGTAACACTTTGACGCCTGTCGCACCCGAAACCAAAGTTCCACCCGCTCACGCGGAGGAGGCAGCATCGTTGACTTCTTTCAGAGGAGCCTTCGAAAGGCAGGCGGGTGAAATCACAGCATATCTGAGGCCGATGGCTGTCGATATCAGCACGCATGGGGACCGATTAAGCGAAATCTCTCATGGCATAAACACACTCAAGGAGACACTGCGTCAAGAACTAACGTCTTTGACAAGACAGACCCATGACGAAATGGCGTCGTCCAACCCTGAACTGAAACAATGCATTGCGACATGCAGCGATACAGTTAATACTTGTTTGAAAACCATAAAAAGCGCAGAAAAAAAATTCAACGATAAAATGAGCGGAACTCGAGACGACTTAATGTCGCAAATTTCAGCTAGTATTGAACAAATCAAGGCTGAATTGAAGGACACCGTTCAAAAAGCGTTGCAACCCGTTCTCAATGCGCATCGACTGAGTGCACTACAAAAGACGCAGTGCGAATTTTTTGTAAATGGAGTGAAATCGCTTAAAGACGAGGTGGTGCAGAAAGGCTGGCCTGAGTATGGCAGCGAGAAGGTGTACCTGTGCGGCTACTGCGTGTCTCCTGGAGTCTTGTTCTGGCGTTGCAGTGCATCTGTACTGCTGCAATTCAAGTACACCCTGCACAAGGGCGACATGGACGACGAAGTCCAGTGGCCTTTCAAGCACAAGGTCAGGGTGAGCGTAATTCATCCGAGAGGAAGGAAAGACATTGTGCGGGAAGTTCAAACACATCCATCTCACCCATGGAATCAAAAGCCAACGACATCAAGCAAAGAGACTTGTTTGGATTTTTATGCCCTTGAACTCCAAGATCTCATCCGTGACGGGTACGTAGATAACGATCAGCTTCGGATCAAGTTCGAATTGCTGCCTTGAACCAAACTTGAGCGCGGACACCGTCCATCCCTTACAACTTTGTGTCTTTGAACGCCCTTGCATGCTCCATTTCTTTCTTCAGTTCTTTATGGACTAACTTTACGTTAGTAAGAAATTCCTCTGAAAACACTGATATGCAGACTCCTTTCGAAACAGCTCTGATTAGAAACACTGCACAAAAATAGCTCCTAATTTTGTTCTATTTCTGACCCTCAGATATGTCTCCCACTGTGAAATGTAAAAATAACTAAATAAACAAATGTTATTTTCTGTCTGGCTGCGAATGCTCGGTATTTCTCGAAACATCATCGGAAAACGATATTAACCGTATATTGCGTCTTTTTCTGATTATATCCATTTTCTACGAAAAAAAAAGCCTTGGCCTCATTTGCAATTTATTTACGAAGTACAATCTTTATATGCCGAGCCGCCAAGGTGGCTCAGTGGTTATCGCGCTCGGCTGCTGACCCGAAAGACCCGCGTTCTATCCCGGCCACGGCGGTCGTATTTCGATGGAGGCTAAATTTTTGAACGCCGCGTACTGTGCGATGTCAGTGGACGTTAAAGAACCCCATTTGGTGGAAATTTCCGGAGCCCTTCACTACTGCGTCTCGCATAGATTGAGTTGCTTTGGGACGTTAAGCCCCCATGAACTTCTATAGGCGCGAAGACAATGGTTGCGACTTTGTCATAATTTTGTTAACTACCACCTACTTGTATAATACAAGCAGATACACTTTTGACACCTTAAATAGAAACACATGCAAGCTACGATGTATTCAAATTTAAAGAAAGTGTGTTTTTTCTCATTATCGTTTTTGAGTTGGGATCAGGGCAACTCTTTTAAAAATACAGCAGGCTCATTGCACCTGCTCTACACGCTGTATCTTCTGGTATTTTCCTCCGCATGCGGGTAAATACACCAGCGTTTTCCTGTTGCCGTTAAAAGGGCTTCTGTAGGCGAGCGCAGGAGGGTAGGCTTCCCCGCAGTAACTTTTAATAAACCAACAACTCTGCGGCCCACGGCCCGCAAATGGGCATCCCGGCCGTCGGAAGCTACGCATGCTGATCTTTCATGCTTACCTGGATGAGTATATGCTGCCGTCCCTGTTTGCAGCTTCGACTTTGATTTCAGGTTGCCTACACCTTGCTGTCACTGCACACTATATCGCAATTCATGACGATGTTCGACCGCGGACTCCTGCCGTTCCTTTTTTTCCTCGATTTAGAAGGGGACATTGCCATGTTATCCGGGAAGCGATCCGCCGCTGTCGAAGCTGCTATCTTCACCCTTTGCAAGCCATGCACAGATCGTTCTTGGCTGAACGAAATTTTTCAGGTCAATTTGTCCGTAATTCCTGGGAACTCGGCAACGGCGCTTTTGGTGGCTCATTTTGACCTCTGTCTATCGCTGATAGAAGAACAGCTTCGTGCACACTTTCTTCTCTCGCTTCCAAGCGTATCATTTCTCGCAGGCGATGAAGCTTAAGCAAAACTTCGACCAGCTTGGAACTAAGTGGTAGGTCCTGCCTTGAATAGCACTCGACAGCCTACAGGGGCCGCCTCTTTCAAATTAGATTTTGTGGACACCCCTGCATCATCATCATCAGCAGCAGCCTGACTGCGCCCACTGCAGGGCAAAGGCCTCTCCCATGTCTCTCCAATTAACGCTGCCCTTTGCCAGTCGCGGCCCCCGTATCCCCGCAAACTTGTTAATCTCATCCGCCCACGTAACTTTCTGCCGCCCGCTGCTACCCTTACCTTCTCTTTGAATCCAGTCGGCTACTCGTAACGACCGTTCGTTCACTTGCCTTCGCTTTACATGATCTCTCCGAGCCCATTTCTTCCTCTTGATTTCGACTAGGATGTCATTTATCCCCGTTTGTTCCCTCAACCACTCTGCACGCTTCCGATCTCTAAACGTTACACCTATCACTTTTCTTTCCATGGCTCGCTGTGTTGTCCTTAACTTAAGCTGAACCCTCTTTGTTAGCCTCCACGTTTCTGCCCCTTAGGTGAGGTGAGTACCGGTAAGATGCCAGTAAGGTACCGACGCCCCTGCGCAGCTGCTTTATTTGCGTTCGACTGTGTGCGGAGTACCAGTGGCTTAGGTTGAAATACATCGCTGAATATTTGTACGGAGGTTTCTTCCGCAACAGTCTAGACTGATAACACTTCATAAGAAAATATTATATAAATTTATATTATTTCGGACCTTCAATTTAATCCAACCATGACACATAAAGCAAAATTGGTTAAATAAACCAATGCGATTTGTTTTCGTTGCTGCGGACTTTTTGCTTCTTGTTAAGGTTTGCTGAAGCAATATAAACGGATTATGTTATATGCTTCTTATTACTTTTCTTCTCTCACAACAAGTGTGGCGGCTCTCACCTGCGACTTAAGCACCCGACCCAATCTTTATTCCAAACTAAAACACTATTGTTGCGTATGTATTATTGTGCGGTTAAATATTAATCAGATGCATAATGCAACAGGGGCCAATTTTGTCACCAGAGATAGAAACACTTCTAAAGCTACTCAAGACTAAGAATTAAAGCAAACAATTCGATATATTTCTTTCTGAAAGAATAAATCATCTTTGAGAGTCACAATAAGAGCAGGTCTCTTACAAGAGCAATAAAATCACTCACGTTTTTGTACATTTTGGATGTTCAAAAAGTTCTACCCATCGCTGATACAGACAGCAGCATTGCTCTCTTCCCACAAGAGGCATACCCAGCAGCCCAGATAATTGACCCAGTATTGGAAATGTATTGGCAAAGGCTGGGTCTACAAAGGACCAGAGTTAATCCCTTCATTACCAACATTGGGGCGATTACCTATCATGCTCGGGTATATTGCTTGGAAAAACGCAGGAGGCTATGATTTCGAGCCGAAGACTCATGTGGCCCAAGGCGTTCGCAAGCGGAAATCGTGGCCGCTGGGAGCGACGTGCATTCCGTCCCTCATGCACGCTTGAGGGAGTGTGCTTGCGTCTTCGCGTACAGTCTCGCAGTTGGCTTCGAGTCTCAGGCTTTCACTGCACACTGCTGCCAGAGGGAGGATGAAAAACTGCGTCCTGCCATTCTTAGTTTCTTTGCTTTAAAGGACGACTTCGCATTGCTATCTGAATTACCCACCGTCGTCGAGGCATGTCTCTTCCTTCTTTACCATGCACAGATCTTGCGTGGTTAACAAAATTCCTTTAACGAAATTTGAAATTTTAACGCGATAGCGTAAGAGTCCCGTTCAGCGGGGAACACGGCGTAGTTGGTGTCGTCGCCGGTGCGTGTGCAGAAGCCGGAGTAGTCGCCGGTGCATGTACCGGCACACATGGAGCTGTGGAATGAAAAGTGATTGAGAAAATTCGTAACTAGTATGTCGCAACATGAACAAAACGTCATTATGACATTTAGGTACATAAAAAATTAATTGCGATCAAAATATATGGGGTAATTAGTCGGCATTATAAGCCCTTACTGAAATACCCTATGCTCCTTGGTTTCGGTGACTTTCGGATTCCGTCATGCATGTCGTAACGAGCCTCTCTTTTCCCCTTCCCTCAGGCGCTTGATAGCTAACGAAGGGACTCGATACTGGCAGTCTTGCTTCCGTGCGTGGCCTAAGAGGGTTTTCTCACAGCTTCTGCCCTGACCGTTCGATCACGCTCCTACGTGGCACTCGCGCGAACACGGAACAAACTACGGCGATCCGCCGCTATGGTCGAGGGTGGCGCTGGTGAACACTCTCAAGGTTCGGTTACACTACACTAAATAGTCCCGAAAGCAGAAGATTGGATAGCCGTTCCCGTAGCTCAGTTTGTAGTGCACTATACGCGAAATTTGGAGGTAGTAGATTCGGATCCTGCTGGCGGCTTGTGTTTATTTTCTGTCTTCTCCGTTCTAATCAATTATCTTTAAAATCATTATCCTATTAATCTCGCACTGACGGACACCACAGATTAAAAAGAAAGGAAAAATACCATCCCCTGTGCTCCTTGATTTCGGTGACTGTTGGCTTCCGTAACGTATTGTGTTGCGAGTCAGACAGGTTACCTCTAGGCCAGGGGCTCTCAAACTTTTTTGCTTGGAGGAACCCCAAAAGCCTTCAATAAGTTCCAGGGAACCCCCCCCCCCCCCCCCCTGCTTTCACTTACCAGCAATGTTGTCGAGTGCATTTTTGCGAAGAGAGAGTTGCAAAAGTTAAATGTTTATTGCACAGATTAATACAAATACTAATGTGATGGGTGGTACTGCTTCCCTTTTAAGAGCAAGTCAAAGCGTGGCTCAGTAGCACTCTGAGCCAGTCTCATATCAGCTGCCGGGTCAGGGCCAGTGAGGGTTCTCGCGGAACACAAGAAGACAGCCCGCGGAACCCTTGTGTTCCGCGGAACCCAGTTTGAGAACCCCTGCTCTAGGCAATGGAGGCACTTCTTTTTTTTTTTTTGCATGGAGGTAAGCCCACGCTGACAGACTTCAAGCCAGATTTAACCAGGTCTCATCCCGCAGCCCGCCATGCACAGTCACACCAGCATCCAGCTCTCACTTTGCCCGCACATCAAAATTCCAAGAGGCATACACAAGCATCGAGGAAATGAGGCCAGACAGGAGGTCGATCCAGCGCAGGATACGCCCCCCCGCACCACAGCACACTGCTCTTCTGAACAGAGACTTCGATGAAGGTGGTGGCTATGCGCGGTGATTTGTTATGAGGCTCTTCAACACGCTGAACAGTCCCATGAGCACTAAAAGATCACATGGCACTTTATAACCTGCCTCTGTAGGCAAAAATCTTACAGTGTAGGGCGTAATCTCAATGCCCTTTTGGAGATTCCGTTGAAGAACCCCCCCCCCCCCCGAAAAAAAAAAACACAGCATTGTGACACAACACAAAGCAACAATTAATATTTTATGGCTGCTAACAGAAGCGACAGTTTGCAGACCTTGGCAGAAAATTCCCTTTTTCACGAAGTCACATTTTGACAGGTAAGGTTTAAAGGGGAAGTTAAAAAAAGAAAGGCTTTGCGCCCGATTGGAGAAACATCCGTTGCAACCGCTTTAATACAGTGTTGTCTTTATTACGCTTTTATGACTGTGTCGGCACTCTAGAAAGAGAGAGGTTGTTTACTGGTCAGCGAAGGTTTTCTTGAAAAAAAAAAAAAATGCTTGTCGACAGCTATTGAAACATTACACGGAAAATTCGATTTTTTTTGCTCTTTAGTATCCAGATTAGTGGACGTTACCTGCGATCATTATTCAATGCGATGAACGTACCGCGCGGTGGCGTTAATACGAGTGACCAAAAAACGTGCTACCAGCAAGGGTGAAAGGAAGACTTTTCTTTTTGTCTGCAAAGTGCAAAATATAGGCTTGAAGACACTGATACAGCAACGAACAACGTAATATCAAAGGCTGGCTCAGTCGCAGGCTCCATATAGTGCGTCACGTCGAAAGCGTAAGCGCGCGCTGTTTTCAATATAACTCCGAACAGTGCAGAAAGGAACGCAACAAGAAAAAAAAACAAGTGACAAGCATGCGATGTACCAGTGTACAAGATAAAAAAAGAAGACAGCGCAGTCTCTCGATCTTCAGTCACCTCCTCATGTATGTTTACAACATTCAAACGTTTAGCTGGATTAGGAAGATGTGAGTCGCTAACATGCTCGCAGGTGTTGAAGCTACCTAGCGCATTATTCGAGTAATTTGTGCCCCGGAGTGCAGTTTTGCACAACGCTGTGGTCTGTACCAAGGATTAGGAGCGCTAAGACAGTAAAACGGACAGCTGTCGCTCTGAGACTTGTAGTTTCCCAAGCGGTTTGATATGGCCAATGCGCTGTATGTCAAGGCTCAGAATACGTTGGCACTTACAACAGGCCTGAAAGGTCCTTCTGAACAACGTTGTTGTCCCGTGCTAGCATGTAGATGCTCGCAATGGAAAGAACAAGAAACAACTGTGGCTGCGCATATCACACCACATAAACTAACTAGTTAACGTCTGGTGGCGTGGTGATGCTGTTGGTTCCTTCCTCTTGCGTAAAAATGGCTCCCGCCTCCGCCTTTAGAGTCGCTACATTGAATGTGAGGGGCCTGGCGGCAAGGAAAAAACAAAGTCAGGTGTACCGACTTATTACGGAGCGCGAGATAGATGTATTGGCCGTGCAGGAGACGAAAGTGGACGGCAACGAAGGAACCGACAGCATGGTGCGACGTTTCACGACTAGATTTTATGCTGTCGTCAGTCAAGCAGTGGGAACATCGGCTGGCTGCGTGCTTTTTGTAAAGAAGATGCCGGGGCTAGAGGTGCAGGCTTATTTTTCGTGTGTGTATGGCCGGTGTATTGTGCTTGATTTTTGTCTGAACGGCAATGAGTGGCGCATTGTTACTGTGTACGCGCCGAATGTGGTTGAGGAAAGGGTTGCCTTTTTCCAAAGCCTCCAAGAGCGCCTTTGTACGGAGAGGCGGCTCATTGTATTAGGCGACTTCAATTGTGTTCTTAATGCGCGCGATAGGTCAAACATCCGGGGGTTTCGAGACAGGAGCACTGAAGTGTTGATGCGAATAATCGAGAACGGAAACCTTGAGGATGTGGCTGAACTTATTGAGGGTGCGCGGACAGTGCAGTTCACTCATTTCCACGGCTCAAGCCATGCACGGCTGGACCGCATTTACGCATCAGTCGACCTTGCCCCTGTTTGCAACCATTATGAAGTTGTGGGAGTCTCCTTCTCAGACCACTGTTTAGTTGAGAGCTGCCTGGGAAGTGTGAACCGAAGCAAGGCATTTTCGTGGGAAATGTGGAAGCTAAACAACACGCTTCTTCAAGACGAAATCTACTGCAGAGCAGTAAAGGATGAAATAGGGAAAATAAACCCGCGCAAGAACCTGAAGATTTGGCAACAGTGGGAGCTAAGTAAAGAATCTTCAAAAATCAAAGCAATAGAAAGGGCGACATGTATCCGTTATAAAGAAAAACAAGGCGAAGCTGAGCTAAGGGCACTGCTTCAAACGCTGATGAAGCAGGAATGCAAAGAGCCTGGGAAATGGATAGAAGATGTCAGGAAAACAAAACAAAAGATAGAGCTTATGGAAGAACGGCGTTATCGCGGAGCACTAGTGAGGGCAAGGGCGGAAGACACAGCTGCTGGCGAAGCGCCATCGAAACGTGCTCTTGGTCTAGAAAAAGCGCGCACTGAAAGAAATCACATCGATAAAATAGAATGGGGGGGTATCTTATCGACAGACACCGATCACATCAAAGAAGCCTTTAATGAATACTACCAGAGGCTTTTTTCATCGACTCCTGTAGACGCAGTAGCCTTTACGCATCAGTTTCTTGGTGCAATGCCACGGCTTGACGAAGAAAGCAAAAAGAAAATGGAACTAGCAATAACTCACAGCGAGGTAGAGCACGCGATAGATCAGTTAAACCTAGGAAAATCACCAGGACCAGATGGATTCAGTGCGGCATTTTATAAAGAATTTAAGCACGAAATTGCCCCAGTGCTGTGTACAATTTTCAATGAAGACTATGAAATAAACGTATTGCCTTCGTCTTTTGGGATCTCCCATACAGTGCTCATACCTAAAACGGATGATATAGAGAAATTGCAATTGGTTACAGCGTATCGACCCATGACACTCACTAATGTGGACTACAAAATTTTTATGAAGGTATTGGCGCGTAGACTGCAGACAGTGATATCAGATATTGTTGGACCCCACCAGACATGTGGAATCAAAGGGCGCTCAATTTTTTCCAACATTCACAAAGCGCGAAGTGTGCTTGAAAGCTGTGACGACATCAATGGGCGAGTGGCGATGCTTCAGATTGATCTCTAAAAGGCATTTGATTGTGTTTCCCATGAAATTTTGTTCACCGTTTTAGGCCATGTGAACGTCGGTTCAGTTATCCGTAAGGGTGTAGCCCTGGCGTATCGAAACTGCACGACGAGACTGATTGTTAACAAGAGTCTGGGGGCCCCCATTAGCGTGCAGCGTTCGGTGCGTCAGGGCTGCCCCCTCAGCCCTCTCTTGTTTTGTTTTTACATCGAAACGCTGTGCATGAAAATAATAGAAAACAATAGTATTAATGGCTTTAGGTTACAAGCAGCTGAAGTTAAGATGCTGGCCTATGCAGATGATGTTGCAGTATTTACGGTTGATCAGGGGAGCATAAGTGAAGCTGTCGGGTGTGTACGCGCGTTCAGCGAAGTCACAGGTAGCGGGGTTAACTGGTCCAAGTGCCTTGGGCTCTGACATGGATGGTGGCGATCCCACCCGGACCATTTCGCCAACGTATCGTGGGCGACGACCCCGGGCAAGTATTTGGGCGTTCCGCTCGATGCTTATCGCGATAGCGAGGAGTATTGGAAAGAGCAAACTAAAGACGCACGTGACCAAGCTGGGAAATGGAAAGGCACCAGCCTTTCAATTTTCGCCAGAGCTACAGTCTGCAATCTTTTTTTTTTATTAGCAAACTCTGGTATGTGATGCAGGTTTTGCATTGCTCGCGCGTGAACGTTGAGAAGCTACACAGGATTTTTGCAGTTTTCATATGGGCGTCGGAATGGGTACGTTGTAGCAGAACGAACCTGTTCCGGCGGGTAAAAGACGGGGGGGCTAGGGCTAGGGCACCTCTTTTTAAGGCAGCTGGTGAACCGTTTATTGTTTTTTCGCGACGTCACGGACCCGTTCTTGCGCACCGTGTGCCAAGTGAAGCTGCGGCGATTGCTGCCGGAGTTTGTGGTATCCACAGAAGAGCTCTCTGGTGGAACTTTTGGTTACTACAAAGAGATTGTAGCAAGCGTTCGGTTTCTTTCGGCACGTTTTTCCACCGATTATTTGTGGAAAAGTAAAAGGAAAAAGTTGTACAATGATCTTTGTGATATTGTTTTCGCAGAGCCCATGTACAGGGCCTTGTACAGTGCAGGCCCGGGAGGGGATGTTTTAAAAAGGGTGAAGAAAAGGCAGGTGCCACCAGGAGTAAAGACTTTCTTTTTAAGTTACACACCGGGACGTTACCAGTTAAAAAGTTTCTAGAGGGAAAGGATTTCTTTTTACCGTGGGGATCAAACTGCTTAATTTGTAAACAGCCTGAAACAATAGACCATGTTTTTTTGCATTGCTGGGAAGGGGTTTATTTTGGGGACGTGTTACAAAAGACCATAAAGAAAGAGCTACCACTTGACGCGCACAGAATTCGCTACTTAAGCACCGATAATGAGGATGGGGCACCTTTTGATCTCATAATGCTCTTGGGCCTCCACTGTATATGGCGCTCCAGAATGGCAGGCTACCATTGTGACAAAGACGCACGACCGGCCCGAATTTTTTTTCGGGAAAGCATGGGCTGGTTTCTTGCAATCCAAAAAGCAGCTGCGGAGCCTCCCGAGTGGCTCTCAAGACTAGAGCCGTTGTGTATGTTGCGGGAATTTTAAGCTGACGAAGCCAGTCTTCTTCTGGCTGACCACGACAGTAGAGAGTTTTAGAATAGCGTCGTGGCGAATAGGGTGACCCTATCCGCATGCGCTTAGCGTTAGGGGAACGGGTTCACGTTTTCTGTCTATAGAATAGGGTCGCGGACGGTCGCTTTGCGTTGCTTGAAGGCAGCGCCATGACGCGGGAAAGAGAAGCTTTCAGAACAAATAAGTTGATATATATGCTGCACTTTTTTTACTGTGTAAATAAAATGACGCGCAAACTGTTTCAGTTACCAATTACTAATTAAGAAAAGCGAAAAATGATGCAAATATTTTTTTATAATGCGGACATGTTCAATCCGAGCCAAGGCTATTCACGCAGGAAGAGCAGTAGTAGTAATGGTTTTTTTAATATTTTGCATTGAATATGGAAGGTAGAAGAATTTTTTCTCCCTGCATCTGCTATCGCTGCTGGAAGCAGCTGAGCTGGGGCAGCGGAAATAAAGGATAGCAGGCAGTGTGTAGAAGTGAAAAGAAAGAGGGGAGGGGATAGTAGAAAGGACAGGGGGAGGAGTACACTGAAAATAAGTATATTTACGTATATGCATGATAAATATAAATATATACAGGTCGCACGCGCGTGAAGGTCTGGTAAAAAATTGCAAACCTGTTTGTGGAGATCAGTAGTTCAAACCTCCCGCGCTCTCTGACGTCAGTCAACGAGAACTCGCTAAGCCTAGCAGCTCTGTAAACACGGGAGCAATCTGAAAATTAGGCGTGTTTTATCGCTAAAATTTTGTTGTTCAGGCATCTTCAGCCAAAGCGAAAGCCTCGTGCGCCTTTAGTTTGATGTGAGCGTGAGCCACAGAGCAGCGGCAACGACGAATCGGTGATGAAGCGAGAGGGCCCGCTTCGGCGGGCGCCGCCATGTTGTCTTGCAAGGGGCGCACGCTATTTCGCCGATTTAGCGTTAGCGTCGCCCGCTCACCCAAACACCCAAGGGCCGATAGCGTTCTGCGCATGCGCAGTAGCATCCCGCTATTCCCCTATGACTCTCTAGTGTCGTATGTATATAGCGTTATGTGTATTTTTGTTGTGCAATGTCATGAGCCAGAGCCAGGCAATAAAGAAAAAAAAAGTGTAGTGGTTAGCGTGGTAAGATAGGGAGTCTGAGGTCAGCGGTTCGTAACCTCGTGAAGGCCGGCAGTTTTTATTTCACTTTTTTGTTTTTTTTTTGTTTTTGCCCCACTTTTTTTATTTTGGCTCTTATTTTGCATTAGTGATCCCCATATTTGGATCACGTTTTGCAACGGCAGGTAGGACACGAGAGAGTCAAGAAAAAATCATCAGAAAAGCAGAACACACTAGAACCACGCTGGCCAATTTGTTTTAGAAAGCCATTAGGAATTCATTAGGACAATCACCAGAAAGTCATGAGAAAGGCATAAGATCCTAATGTCAAAAGTCACTAGACTTTCATAAGAAAGTCATTAGATTTTTTCTTAACCCTCTCAGGTGCCATTTTTTGTTTTGACTGAAATCAACTATTTTTTCACCTATATAGTAGATTCAGGCCTCAAGAAAGGGAATTTGTTAGTTTTCGAACGTGAAAGACCAGCAGGTAAGTTTTTACAACAATGTGGAGAATTCCATACAAAGTGTCAGATTTGTTAGAAACAGTAACATCGAGATGTTCTCGTGTGTCAGGTAAACACCCTAGGGATCGTGGAATTGCTTTGTGTTTCGAAGATGCACATTATGCTCGAAATTGAGCAAAAACCATCGATGTTTTCATTCGCAGCAAAATCTGTCTGCACACAAACGGCAGATAAAGTGCTACCTAGCTCACTGTTATATGAAATATTATTTACTGCATTCGCTACATGGTACAAAAAAGCAACTTATTTGTAACAAGAAGGGTGCTCAATTTGAAATAATGAAATCACTGTCAAGTGCTACAGTTTCTCAGAAAAAGCTGTAAGTTTGCCGCTTACACAATTGTGTACAAATCTCCTGAAAGGGTTAAGGGTACATGAACTTGATTTTAACGAGTCGAGACAGGTTCGACTGCAGCGACAGCAAGCGTCGTGCAGCGCAATGGGAGAGGGCAGTGGCAGCCTCCAAGATTGCGGCCCTCATCCGCTGTCTCGGAAGCGCGACGGCGGAAGCGAAAAACAGGTTCGCATTTATCATCTCCCTTCCCACTAACCCGACTATTCGAATGGACTGCATTTAAAGGCATATCGAGGCACCGTAGGGTCGAGGGTCCATTTAGTCAACCTGCCCCTTGCGGTGGAGTTCACTGGACCCGACACCTCGACTTCCGACTCGACTCGGCGCGCGTTTCAATACGCGGTTTCTGACCCGATAACTCGACTCAACACGGCCTTGTCGGGTTATGTAAATGCCGGTTTTAAGAGAGCGGCCGCGGCCATTCACAGCTTAGTCGCTTAGTCTTGAATGTGCGTGAGCACGTTCTTCCTGAACATGGAACGCGCGCGCCATGATCTGCGATAAGTGATAGGCAGGCCACCGACAGTCAGTTCAGATGGAGCTTTCACACAGCCGTCACACAAAGCAAGAAAGGTAGAGAAAGCAGTGAAGTCGCGCATATTAAAGCACTTTCCGTTTGTTTTTTTCATTTGTATCATTTTACAGCCCGTCGAATTTAGCGGCGGCCACTTACTTGGGCGAAGTCAGCGGGAACGTGTTGCTCGTTTAAAACAAGCTCCAAAAAAAAAAGGGGAAGGGGGGATAAATTTGGATGAATTGTTTCGTAAACGCCCTCTAAAACTTAATGAAATGCACCTGACCCTAAAGTGAATACAAGAAATTTTGCGTATTAATTTTAGCTAATTATCCGGAGTTTAAAAAGGAACGCCACCCGACGGAAAATATTACGTGCTTGGTTTCACCCAGCTCCAGTGCGCCGTTTCTTTTCGATCCCTGGTTCAAGTTACATGAAACACCCTGTATGCGTGCAAAAGCAGCGAAGCGTCCTAAAAAAAACAAAAAAACGATGATTTTAATCTCATTACCATCACATCTGAACGGCACTGTATATCGACGCATGGCTTTTCACTCGTTAACTGCGCTTCGGATGGCAGTCGTTGCTTAGTCAGTCGTGATTGTCCCCTTGACGACCGGCGCGATGACTTTAACCCATAATTCTCATTAATTGAAAACGTCAGATAAGAGTTATGAATTTCCCGGACTTCATCATAAATGACTTGTCGATCACAAAAATGTAAAAAAAAAACCTTTGAATTCATTAACAAAACAATGATTGCAGATTAGTATATTTGGCTCATTTTTATGATTATAACTGACAGTCTAAGGGTCACAAAACCATGTGCTAGCACAAAGGCGCATGTAGGAATCCAAGTGCGAAATTCAATACGGCTCTATCATCTTTGAATGCAGCCTTACGACTACATAAATGCTAGGCTCTTTTCAGTTAGGACTAGCTTTTGCACGAATTTATCTTTTCGCGGCCTTCCTCCATCTCCGGCAGACCATACTTTTGTCTTGCGTTGATAAATAAGTTGGAGAAGAGCGTTACTTGAAGCGTGCTAGGATTTGAATTGGTAAAGGGGGAAGAAGTTAAAACTATTCACATTTTTGCGCCCTTTATCATATATGGAACGTCGGCCGTTAATGGAAGAGCGGGGGGGGGGGGGGGGGGGGAAGAAATGCCTGATACGTCAGGCGCAGCTAACCGATTGCCTGTTTCACATTTGAGGGAAACTGGGAGCGCGTGGCCGCCGATAGCAGGGGAGAATCAGCGGCAACGGCGCATGCATGCGCAGTGAGCACGGCCGGCTGCTCATTCCGCGCATGCGCCTTGTGCCGCCCGTTCTCGCCGGCACTCCCAGTTTGGCTCTCAGTGTGAAACAGCTTGATACGTCGTCAACAATGCCTCCTGCAAGCCCGCAGTACACGCTGGCCAGGTTCTCCCCGGAGCTCGACTGGAGGCCCCTGACTTTCCTCATGCCTGTTCCAGCCAACCGAGTGTGCAGTGCATGCGGGCTGGTCTGCAGAAGGACAGTGTTGCTGCCCTGCATGCACGCGCTATGCGAGGCTTGCAACGAGCAGTGCTACCAGAGTGGCTCGCACCAGTGTCCGCTGGACGGATGCGGGTACGGGGAGGGTGACGTCACCCACATGGACTTCCCGGCTGACGACCTGCTTAGGAGAGAGGTAAGCGACGATATAAATAAAGCTTCTGGAGCCCCCTTTCTTCGTGTCTTTTCGCTTGTTGCTTGCCGCGCGGAGTGTTTCAAACACGGCTGCGCCTTTCGCATCCAGCGGAAGGAAGAACGTGAGTGGAATGCAACGAAAGTACGCTGTAAAATATTGCTTTTATCCCAGAGCCCGTTTATCGGCTTAATGTTCGCGAGTGTAGGGATTCCATCCGTAAAATAATTAGGGCGCCATTAGCTTATAAGTTCCAACTCCTAGGCGTCTTAAGTAGTTTCTAGTTTGGAAAATATACGATTCGCTCTGCGCGACTAATTGTTTCCGCTTGAAACCCCAAATATGGATATTGTGAGAGGAAACTTCTCAGCCTCGACTGCTTTCCACAGCAGGAGATGGTATGCGCACGTGGTGCTTTGGTGAAGCAAACCCGTGGGCCGTGAAAGTTTCGTAAAGTGGGGGCATTTCTAAATCATTGAAGCACAGCATTGAGGATTTGACTGAGGCCGTGCCTGGAAATTTGAGCGTACTTAAAGAAGGGACATGGTAGAGAGAGGGTGTGGTAGATGGTCCTTTGCGATCACAAAATGAACAAGGGAGTGGAAAACCTCAGGTTGCTTGAGCCAACATTTCCCGGGATATATGTTTTTTCATTATTTCAGCTTAACGAATCAATATTCACCTCCCTCCCCTTCCTGACACGCATCCCCTCTCACACCACTTTCCTTCCCCACCCCCGGGACTTTCCTCATCGGAGCGAAGGCCCTATTTAATCCCTGCCGATGATGAACGCTTTGCCCAGACGAAGACAAGTCCCCTTGTCGAAACGTTGGCTCAAGCAACCTGAGGTTCTCCCCTCCCTTGTTCGTTAAAGAAGGGACGTAATTTGTGAATAAGATGTTTCGAAGGTAAAACTCGGTTTATGTACACTTTAATTCAGGCAAAAGATACCATGACTATCATTCAAAGAAACGATGCTTTTTATAACAGTTTCCTTTTTCTAGATTTTTTTTAGTCAATAGGTTTTTATTCCTTTATCATGTTTCCACCGTAATCAGATAGCCGAATGCGGAACCTCAGTTATCGCGCACAGCTGGCTCTGTTTAGTTTTAGCTTGTTTGGCATGAGATTAAATGTAAGGCGGAGCCTTGAGTTTTAGTTGCGCGTCCTACGTCTCTCAGTTTCTGCCTTCGTCCTGTGTACAAAGCCGCGTTTCTTGTTTTTCTTGCATTGACAAAGCCTTAGATTCAGAGTTCGTATGCCACCTTGCGGTGGCTGTCCGTAGCCGCCGCTGTGCAATTGTTCTCCAGTGTTTCGACACACTTTAAAATTGCTCTTTTTGAGGCTTACTAGTGCTATCAGGGCCTGGCCGTTGTATATTCCAACGAGTAAACAAAAAATTTTAGCGTTTTATCGCAGCTAAACCAAGCAGACATGCGAGAGCATGTGCTTAGCCTAGTTGGCTTGTGGTTTTCCTTTTCTTGGTCGTCGGCACGTCTGGCAACAATATTAGGCCACGGTTAAGCTTTGATCGACATTCACATAATCTTATTTGATCTGTTGGCGCCGAGATAGAAGTTGATGAAGACGACGATGTGCCCTGCACAGCGCAAGTATGTGTTCCTGTTTAACATGAGGCGTGATCAGCTTCGGCGATGGCATAATACCCCATAGTGCAGCAGCCAGCAAAGCCGAGCTGTTCGCACCACCACTGGTTTCAAAACCCAGTCGCGGCAATATTTTTCATTTCTGCATGGGTTGTTGCTTTGCTAGGTTTTGCCAAGGTCATCTTCAAGGTCAAGCTTCACACAAACTCGGTGAGCAGGTTAGACCTGGTAAAGTAGTGCTTTCGCACAAAGAAGTGCTGTCTTCCAGCTGTCGCAGGGCAGCTCGGTTAACAGTTCCTTGAACGCGATCTGTCAGTTCATTTACGTTCCCTTTTTAAAGATCTTTAACGAATTGTTCGGCAAATGATTTCCCATCTTTTTCATATTTCAATATCTTTTTTTATGATTTTCATACAACTCCCTGAGCAAGGTGCACTAATCAAGTTTAGTGTACACAGCAAATATAAAACGTGATTGCTTAGCTAAAGGTTCGAACCCCGGACCGGGGCGAATTTTTCGTTAAGAACGAAGTTTCTGAGAAACCTGCATAGCTTTCCTTTGTAGCCGTAAGCCTGTGCTCAGGTGGACGTCAATGAGTAATTGCTCCCTTATTATGAAAACCATTTTGTAGCACGAAATTTTATTTCTTGTCATTGGAAAGTTTCCGTGCACCACGATGCCAAATTTACCCAATCCCCATGCTAAATCCCATATTTAATACAAAAAATGGAGCGCCTTTACTCTGTCTTTAAAAATATCAACTTAACATACTACTTTGAGAAAGGAGGATAGGATTGCTCCCCTCTCTCTTCTTATATGACACATGAACCTTGGCGCTTGAAAGAATGCTTAACAGAGACTGGTGATGGAATGCGCGGTGCGGTATGGAAGCTACGGCTGCGGGAATTTAGTGGTTTGTCTGTTTCCATGTGCGAAGTGCAAAAGAATAGGAAAATGTGCTCGTGTGGCAAAAAAAAAAGTTTCCAAAGTTGTGGTGATGACCGGCACTAAGAAAGGTGGTTTCGTTTGGTTTATGGGGTTTAACGTCCCAAAGCGCCTAAGGCTATGAGAGACGCCGTAGTGGAGGGCTCCGGAAATTTCGACCACCTGGGGTTCTTTAACTTGCACTGACATCGCACAGTACACGGGCCTCTAGAATTTCTCCTCCAAAGAAATTCCAGCCGCCGCGGCCAGGATCGAACCCGCGTCTTTCGGGTCAGCAGCCGAGCACCATAACCGCTGAGCCACCGCGGCGGCGCACTAAGAAAGGGATAAGAGGATGTAGTAATGAAATGGTAGTGCAATGAATGGGGATGGAGCACTTCATGCAAAGCTCACATGCATGTGAGTTGTCTATGTTGTGTTAGACAAGGAAACTTTAGATTTCATGCCTGTGATATCTGCGGTCAGTAGAGGATAAAAGGAACTGTGTTTTTCTGAACTCCCTGTAAAGAGAACCAGATTGATCATTGAGGAAAAGAACTGAGGAAAACAAGTGCTCCATATGATTCCTTGATTCTCTCATCAACTGACCGCACAGTCCGTTGAGAAGCATTAATGTCATGGATTTTCTTTTCTCTTTTTGTTTTGGTTCTGGTTTGCAGTGCATATGCTAACGAACGAGGAGCAAGCAGACGGCGTTACAGAACACCTAAGGCCGGCTCCCTTTTTGGAAATAACAACAAATCCAAAGCATTTGACATCTGCGGATTGATAATAAAAAAAGATCGAAATAGAATGAAAGTACTATTTACAAAATGACCAACTCTAAAGTACAATCGCCTCCGCGGTGGCTCAGTGGTTATGGTGCTCGGCTGCTGACCCGAAAGACGCGGGTTAGATCCTGGCCGCGGCGGTTGAATTTCTTTGGAGGAGAAATTCTAGAGGCCCATGTACTGTGCGATGACGGTGCACGTTAAAGAACCCCAGGTGGTCGAAATTTCCGGAGCCCTCCACTACTGCGTCTCTCATAGCCTTAGTCGCTTTGGGACGTTAAACCCCATAATCCAACCATCTAAAGTACAATCCTTTGTTATATATTTAAGTGCAACGCAACAAGGCATGCAAGTACCATGGCATGCTGCAGAAGAAGCATATCATGTACAAGTCTTTTATAGCTGTGGTCGCCTCTGCTTTCCACCGCCGGAAAAGTTGCTAGGGGGTAAGCACTGAGAACTCGCGGAATAAGAAACGTGAACATCTGGTGGATATAATCTGTTCGAGACTTGAAAACATGGAAGCTAACTGTTCGACAGATGTAAACTGTAGGGCTGAGGAGATATACGTTTTCAAATCTTTAGTGACTCCTTTTCATTACATTCTTTATGTACGCAGTCATTTTTTTATATTTTCTGTATATCGGGCGCTGCTATCCCGTTCGTCTACGGAGGCGGGCCGATTAGCTCCCGCGGCCGATAGCGGGTATACAGATTAGCAGGCCGATAGCAGCTTGCGAATTGGGCTTAATTACGCTGTCTCGTTCCACTTAAAGGCCAAGCTGGAGCGTCCTCCATCTTTGTTCAGCTCACCCCGTCTGCCCACTGACGGCGAGCGAAGCGGATTCGGTCGCTTTTTAGGCCGACCAGGGCGGAAAGCGGCGCGGTAACAGCGAGGCCGATTGGTCCAGGACCGAGTGCCGCCGCCGGAAAAATTCCTCGGGGACAAATATGGCGGCGCCCTTCGAAGCAGGACCCCTCGCTTAGAACTGAATTCGTCGCCGTTGCTGCTTTTTAAGACGAAAGCATTTAACTGCTCGTACTCCCGTCCGTCCGTCGGTGTTACATCCAGCCACTGGGGTGACTTATCGACGATGACGGGTGTCCATCGAGATTTGTGATACATGTGATACAGTTACTGCGCAATTTCCTTTCCTTAAATACTATTTTCCTCAAACTCTCGAAACTAAATGGCTGATCTCACCCATGATTTGCACATATGTCCACCTGCGATCCCTTGGTCAAGCCTACAAGCCGCCGCGGTGGCTCAGCGGTTATGGGGCTCGCGGCTGCTGACACGAAGCGCACGGGTTCGATCCCGGTCGCGGTGGTCGCATTTCGATGCAGGCGAAATTCCAGAGGCCCATGTTCTGAGCGATGTCAGTGCACGTTAACGAACACCCGCCTGTTTTTCCCGAGCAGCCGAGCTCTCGCTCTGAAACTCCTCGCATTGAAGTTGTTGTATTAAGCAGCTTTTATTGAGCCCTCGTATAGTACATGCCGCATTAAGGAAAGTATTACTAGATAACCGGTTACAAAAGATCGCATTTTTTGCTGGAGTACAGCGTAGCTTTCCTTTTGAGATGGAACTGCTATCGTCCATACTACTTCCGTAAAACGTATTTCAATTGACCATGAAGAAAGCTGGCCTACGCTGAAATGGTAGCCATCTACACAGGCCTCTCCGCGAAAGGTGAACACACAGTTCGCGGGAAGAAGTGTCACATACAGTAATAAGTCAAACCATACGTATTATACACATCAGTTTTCCTCTTCCGTTCAAAAACATCGCCCACTCCCTTTCCATTCGCCTGGGAGCCCGTGTGCGCCCGCTGTACCGCCTAGTTTCCCAAGCAGTACAAGTAATCGGCCAATATTGCAGATGGATGGTCTCACTCTGTTCCTTTGTAGGACCGGACTTTGCAAATACGTTTACAGTATTGGGCCGATTACTTCTGCTGTTTAGGTTATTATCTATGAGCTTTTATGAAAGTTTCGCGCTCAGTTTTTTAAAGTCATCCTAGCGACGTGTGATCTCTAGTGAGTGGCGGTACATTTCGACGCGTGGCATTTCGCTGCTCCGCTGCACTCGCGAGTAGAGTCAGCCCGTGCGGTCGCGATTGTCGCCTTGACGACCGCCACGAAGAAGATAAGAGCGCGCTCTGAAGGGGCGGAAAAAGCAGTTCCCAATGCGACCGGCGCAGCGGACGCATACGTGGTGAACGATGCGTCCCTCAAGCCAACAGTACACGCTGGTGGGATTCACCCCAGAGCTCGACTGGAGGCCCCTGACTTTCCTCAAGCCTGTTCCAGCCAACCGTGTATGCAGTGCTTGCGGCCTGGTGCGAAAGCGGACCGCGTTGCTGCCCTGCATGCACGTGCTGTGCGAGTGTTGCTACGGGCAGTGCAGCCAGGACGGGTCGAACGAGTGTCCTCTGGACGGCAACCACTTCGAGGGGGAGGACGTCGGTTTGTTGGACTTCACTGCGGACGACCTGCTGAGAAGAGAGGTAATTACGGGAATGGGCTTTCTTTGTTGCTTTTCGTTTGCGCCTTGCGATCTGCCGCGCAATATCTCCCGCATGCCTACGCATTTCGTATGAATCGGTGGACGTAATCACACCGTAATCCAATGACAGAGCCCTGTAAAATGTTCTTATCTTTGCGGAGCCCCTTTATCGGAGTAATGTTGCGCTGGGCGGGCGTGGTATCCGTACAATAATGCCGCTGCTGTGGCTCAGTGGCTACAGCGCCCGGCCGCTGATCCGAAAGACGCGGGTTCGATACCGGCCGCGGAAGTCGAATTTTGATTTCGGCGAATTCTACAGACCCCTGTACTCTGCGATGTCAGTGCTCGTTAAAGAACCCCAGGTGGTATTAATTTCGGGAGCCCTTCAGTACGGCGTCTCTGATTGCCTCAGACGCTTTTGGACGTTAAACCTCCATAAACCAGACATCATATCCGTAAATTAATGAAGCCGCAGAAGCGGAAAAATTCGAAATCCTTGCCACCTTATGCAGTATCTCAGCTACAAAAATATGTGCGCGGCTATGCTAACTGCAGGGCTAGAGCCGCTGTGGGAGATATGTTGCACTTCAAGGCCCTTATATAATGATAGGAAAACTTCTCAGTCTCCGCTGCTTTCGAGTGCTGCATATTGGAGAGCTCCGGAGGAAACTCGGTGGTATCGAACTTTTCGTCGTAAACTCGGAAGTCTCGATGATGATTGACGCATGGAATTACGGTTCTAGCTTAGGCTGTGCCTCGACCGTAGACCTATCCACAAGCTAAAGCTCGGTTTAACCACTGAGCCTGCTCCGGAAATAGATACCATACCGAGATTTCGAACAAATATCCCAAGTTTTTCAATTTACCTTTCCACGACGGGAAAATGTGTTAATAGATATCTCATTACTTTATCACGTTTCCAAAGTAATCAGGTAACCAAAAGCGGACACATAGTTATCTCGCACTGCTGCCTGTGCTTAGTGTTTCCATGGTTAGCATGTGATTAAATTTAGGGTGGAGCCTTCCGTTCCGGTCGCGTACGGCCGACGTCTGCATGTCTCTACCTTCGCCGCATATGCATAGCAGGGTATCGTGCTTTGCTTCGACTGAAAAACCGCCTCTTAGATTTAAAGTTCGCATGCCGTTCTACCGCGGGTGCCTGAATCCGCCGCTGCGAAGTTGTCCTTCCGCTCCTCGATGCAGCCTATAGAGTTCAGTGCTGGAGCGTCGCCAAAGGTAACAGGGGCAGGCCGTAGTAATCTTCGCTGGACACAACAGTGGGACCTCCCACCTGTTGCCGGGCTGCTCCGAGATAAGTTACGCGCCTTTCTCGGACAAAATGTGTCAGTTCACGGTTATATTATCATCCTCTCAAATATTTGTGACGATTGGTGAGGCAAACGTTATTTAATCTGTACGACAACAATATTTTTGTCCGTGATTTCCGTACGATATAGTGATTAAGGTACACGATGCAGATTCAGTATACACAGAAAATTTAAAATGTGATTGCAATGGTAAATGTTGGTCACGACCAGCGTTTAATTTCTCAAAATCAATTACAGGAAAAATAATGAAAAATATTCCACAGCCATCAAAGCCCCACAACCGAGCGGTTATTTTTGACTCACCCTAGAGAACGTCACTACTCCCTCGCCACATAGTCGCAACATATCTCAAGGTGGCTGATTTTGCATCCTTGCAGGTCAAGTGCTGGAATGAAGGCAGTGGCTGCGAGTATGCCACCGCTGCTTCAGGGATCGTCCGGCATTTCCAGCTGGAATGTGAACACCACTCCGTCCGTTGTTCCAAGTGCTCGGCCACCGTTCTTTGCAGAGACGTGTGCACGCATCTCCGGTCGGCCTCTTGTAACACTTTGACGCCTGTCGCACCCGAAACCAAAGTTCCACCCGCTCACGCGGAGGAGGCAGCATCGTTGACTTCTTTCAGAGGAGCCTTCGAAAGGCAGGCGGGTGAAATCACAGCATATCTGAGGCCGATGGCTGTCGATATCAGCACGCATGGGGACCGATTAAGCGAAATCTCTCATGGCATAAACACACTCAAGGAGACACTGCGTCAAGAACTAACGTCTTTGACAAGACAGACCCATGACGAAATGGCGTCGTCCAACCCTGAACTGAAACAATGCATTGCGACATGCAGCGATACAGTTAATACTTGTTTGAAAACCATAAAAAGCGCAGAAAAAAAATTCAACGATAAAATGAGCGGAACTCGAGACGACTTAATGTCGCAGATTTCAGCTAGTATTGAACAAATCAAGGCTGAATTGAAGGACACCGTTCAAAAAGCGTTGCAACCCGTTCTCAATGCGCATCGACTGAGTGCACTACAAAAGACGCACTGCGAATTTTTTGTAAATGGAGTGAAATCGCTTAAAGACGAGGTGGTGCAGAAAGGCGAGGCTGACTATGGCAGCGAGAAGGTGTACCTGTGCGGCTACTGCGTGTCTCCTGGAGTCTTGTTCTGGCGTTGCATGGCATCTGTACTGCTGCAATTCAAGTACACCCTGCACAAGGGCGACATGGACGACGAAGTCCAGTGGCCTTTCAAGCACAAGGTCAGGGTGAGCGTAATTCATCCGAGAGGAAGGAAAGACATTGTGCGGGAAGTTGAAACACATCCATCTCACCCATGGAATCAAAAGCCAACGACATCAAGCAACGAGACTTGTTTGGATTTTTATGCCCTTGAACTCCAAGATCTCATCCGTGACGGGTACGTAGATAACGATCAGCTTCGGATCAAGTTCGAATTGCTGCCTTGAACCAAACTTGAGCGCGGACACCGTCCATCCCTTACAACTTTGTGTCTTTGAACGCCCTTGCATGCTCCATTTCTTTCTTCAGTTCTTTATGGACTAACTTTACGTTAGTAAGAAATTCCTCTGAAAACACTGATATGCAGACTCCTTTCGAAACAGCTCTGATTAGAAACACTGCACAAAAATAGCTCCTAATTTTGTTCTATTTCTGACCTTCAGATATGTCTCCCACTGTGAAATATAAAAACTAAATAAACAAATGTTATTTTCTGTCTGGCTGCGAATGCTCGGTATTTCTCGAAACATCTTCGGAAAACGATATTAACCGTATATTGCGTCTTTTTCTGATTATATCCATTTTCTACGAAAAAAAAAGCCTTGGCCTCATTTGCAATTTATTTACGAAGTACAATCTTTATATGCCGAGCCGCCAAGGTGGCTCAGTGGTTATCGCGCTCGGCTGCTGACCCGAAAGACCCGCGTTCTATCCCGGCCACGGCGGTCGTATTTCGATGGAGGCTAAATTCGTGAACGCCGCGTACTGTGCGATGTCAGTGGACGTTAAAGAACCCCATTTGGTGAAAATTTCCGGAGCCCTTCACTACTGCGTCTCGCATAGATTGAGTTGCTTTGGGACGTTAAGCCCCCATGAACCTCTATAGGCGCGAAGACAATGGTTGCGACTTTGTCATAATTTTGTTAACTACCACCTACTTGTATAATACAAGCAGATACACTTTTGACACCTTAAATAGAAACACATGCAAGCTACGATGTATTCAAATTTAAAGAAAGTGTGTTTTTTCTCATTATCGTTTTTGAGTTGGGATCAGGGCAACTCTTTTAAAAATACAGCAGGCTCATTGCACCTGCTCTACACGCTGTATCTTCTGGTATTTCCCTCCGCATGCGGGTAAATACACCAGCGTTTTCCTGTTGCCGTTAAAAGGGCTTCTGTAGGCGAGCGCAGGAGGGTAGGCTTCCCCGCAGTAACTTTTAATAAACCAACAACTCTGCGGCCCACGGCCCGCAAATGGGCATCCCGCCCGTCGGAAGCTACGCATGCTGATCTTTCATGCTTACCTGGATGAGTATATGCTGCCGTCCCTGTTTGCAGCTTCGACTTTGATTTCAGGTTGCCTACACCTTGCTGTCACTGCACACTATATCGCAATTCATGACGATGTTCGACCGCGGACTCCTGCCGCTCCTTTTTTTCCTCGCTTTAGAAGGGGACATTGCCATGTTATCCGGGAAGCGATCCGCCGCTGTCGAAGCTGCTATCTTCACCCTTTGCAAGCCATGCACAGATCGTTCTTGGCTGAACGAAATTTTTCAGGTCAATTTGTCCGTAATTCCTGGGAACTCGGCAACGGCGCTTTTGGTGGCTCATTTTGACCTCTGTCTATCGCTGATAGAAGAACAGCTTCGTGCACACTTTCTTCTCTCGCTTCCAAGCGTATCATTTCTCGCAGGCGATGAAGCTTAAGCAAAACTTCGACCAGCTTGGAACTAAGTGGTAGGTCCTGCCTTGAATAGCACTCGACAGCCTACAGGGGCCGCCTCTTTCAAATTAGATTTTGTGGACACCCCTGCATCATCATCATCAGCAGCAGCCTGACTGCGCCCACTGCAGGGCAAAGGCCTCTCCCATGTCTCTCCAATTAACGCTGCCCTTTGCCAGTCGCGGCCCCCGTATCCCCGCAAACTTGTTAATCTCATCCGCCCACGTAACTTTCTGCCGCCCGCTGCTACCCTTACCTTCTCTTTGAATCCAGTCGGCTACTCGTAACGACCGTTCGTTCACTTGCCTTCGCTTTACATGATCTCTCCGAGCCCATTTCTTCCTCTTGATTTCGACTAGGATGTCATTTATCCCCGTTTGTTCCCTCAACCACTCTGCACGCTTCCGATCTCTAAACGTTACACCTATCACTTTTCTTTCCATGGCTCGCTGTGTTGTCCTTAACTTAAGCTGAACCCTCTTTGTTAGCCTCCACGTTTCTGCCCCTTAGGTGAGGTGAGTACCGGTAAGATGTCAGTAAGGTACCGACGCCCCTGCGCAGCTGCTTTATTTGCGTTCGACTGTGTGCGGAGTACCAGTGGCTTAGGTTGAAATACATCGCTGAATATTTGTACGGAGGTTTCTTCCGCAACAGTCTAGACTGATAACACTTCATAAAAAAAATATTATATAAATTTATATTATTTCGGACCTTCGATTTAATCCAACCATGACACATAAAGCAAAATTGGTTAAATAAACCAATGCGATTTGTTTTCGTTGCTGCGGACTTTTTGCTTCTTGTTAAAGTTTGCTGAAGCAATATAAACGGATTATGTTATATGCTTCTTATTACTTTTCTTCTCTCACAACAAGTGTGGCGGCTCTCACCTGCGACTTAAGCACCCGACCCAATCTTTATTCCAAACTAAAACACTATTGTTGCGTATGTATTATTGTGCGGTTAAATATTAATCAGATGCATAATGCAACAGGGGCCAATTTTGTCACCAGAGATAGAAATACTTCTAAAGCTACTCAAGACTAAGAATTAAAGCAAACAATTCGATATATTTCTTTCTGAAAGAATAAATCATCTTTGAGAGTCACAATAAGAGCAGGTCTCCTACAAGAGCAATAAAATCACTCACGTTTTTGTACATTTTGGATGTTCAAAAAGTTCTACCCATCGCTGATACAGACAGCAGCATTGCTCTCTTCCCACAAGAGGCATACCCAGCAGCCCAGATAATTGACCCAGTATTGGAAATGTATTGGCAAAGGCTGGGTCTACAAAGGACCAGAGTTAATCCCTTCATTACCAACATTGGGGCGATTACCTATCATGCTCGGGTATATTGCTTGGAAAAACGCAGGAGGCTATGATTTCGAGCCGAAGACTCATGTGGCCCAAGGCGTTCGCAAGCGGAAATCGTGGCCGCTGGGAGCGACGTGCATTCCGTCTCTCATGCACGCTTGAGGGAGTGTGCTTGCGTCTTCGCGTACAGTCTCGCAGTTGGCTTCGAGTCTCAGGCTTTCACTGCACACTGCTGCCAGAGGGAGGACGAAAAACTGCGTCCTGCCATTCTTAGTTTCTTTGCTTTAAAGGACGACTTCGCATTGCTATCCGAATTACCCACCGTCGTCGAGGCATGTCTCTTCCTTCTTTACCATGCACAGATCTTGCGTGGTTAACAAAATTCCTTTAACGAAATTTGAAATTTTAACGCGATAGCGTAAGAGTCCCGTTCAGCGGGGAACACGGCGTAGTTGGTGTCGTCGCCGGTGCGTGTGCAGAAGCCGGAGTAGTCGCCGGTGCATGTACCGGCACACATGGAGCTGTGGAATGAAAAGTGATTTAGAAAATTCGTAATTAGTATGTCGCAACATGAACAAAACGTCATTATGACATTTAGGTACATAAAGAAAATTATTTGCGATCAAAAGATGTGGGGTAATTAGTCGGGATTATAAGCCCTTACTGAAATACCCTATGCTCCTTGGTTTCGGTGACTTTCGGATTCGGTCATGCATGTCGTAACGAGCCTCTCTTTTCCCCTTCCCTCAGGCGCTCGACAGCTAACGAAGGGACTCGATTCTGGCAGTCTTGCTTCCGTGCGTGGCATAAGAGGGTTTTCTCACAGCTTCTGCCCTGACCGTTCGATCACGCTCCTACGTGGCACTCGCGCGAACACGGAACGAACTACGGCGATCCGCCGCTATGGTCGAGGGTGGCGCTGGTGAACACTCTCAAGGTTCGGTTACACTACACTAAATAGTACCGAAACCAGAAGATTGGATAGCCGTTCCCGTAGCTCAGTTAGTAGTGCAGTGGACGCGAAATTTGGAGGTCGTAGATTCGGATCCTGCCGGCGGCTTGTGTTTGTTTTCTGTCTTCTCCGTTTTAATAAATAATCTTTAAAATCATTGTCCTATTAATCTCGCACTGACGGACACCACAGATTAAAAAGAAAGGAAAAATACTATCCCCTGTGCTCCTTGATTTCGGTGACTGTTGGCTTCCGTAAGGTATTATGTTGCGAGTCAGACAGGTTACATCTAGGCAATGGAGGCACTTCTTTTTTTTTTTTTGCATGGAGGTAAGCCCACGCTGAGAGACTTCAAGCCAGACCTAACCAGGTGTCACCCCGCAGCCCGCCATGCACAGTGACACCAGCATCCAGCTCTCACTTTGCCCACACATCAAAATTCCAAGAGACACACGCATGCATCGAGGAAATGAGGCTAGGCAGGAGGTCGATCCAGCGCAGCATACACCCCCACACTATATAGCACACTGCTCTTCTGAACAGAGGCTTCGATGAAAGTGGTGGCTACACGCGATGATTCGTCATGCGGCTCTTCAACACGCTGAACAGTCCCATGAGCACTAAAAGATCACATGGGACTTTATAACCTGCCTCTGTAGGCAAAAATCTTATAGTGTATGGCGTAATCTCAATGTCCTTTCGGAGATTCCATTGAAGAACCCCCCCCCCCAAAAAAAAAAAAAAAACACAGCATTATGACATAACACAAAGCATCGATTAATATTTTATGGCTGCTAACAAAAGCGACAGTTTGCAGACCATGGCACAAAAGTCTCTTTTTCACGAAGTCACATTTTGACAGGTAAGGTTTAAAGGGGAAGTTAAAAAAAGAAAGGCTTTGCGCCCGATTGGACACATCCGTTGCAACCGCTTTAATACAGTGTTGTCTTGAAAGGAGAGGTAAGGTTGCCAATACGTCGGTGCAGGAAACAACGTCCTAGTCAGAACTTTTTTTCATCTGTTTTCTGGATAGGTATAGGAATTGTAAGGAAAACCGTATACCGTTAGGAAATGAAATGTGTCATAGACTTCTTCAAAGAAAACTCCCCAAAAGGCCCCTCACTCCTATGACCGCTGGGCACAAACAGAACAGGCAAATGAGCACTTAATCTTCTGTTAAAAACAGCTAGGCGGCAGGGATAGTTGGTTGTTTTGAAAAAGAACTGCCTTGAAATGAGCTGATGAACAAAACATGTGGTCAAGACCAGCTGCGCCTCCAGAGGCAGAAAAAAATTGCCTGCCTCGACGCATAGGTTCCCATTGAGAGCTTCACACAAAAGTGGCAGGTTTTCTGTGCATTGCATGGACTTTTTCCTTACACAAAGCAGCAGCTGCCGCGGTGGTTGAATTTCTTTGGAGGAGAAATTCTAGAGGCCCGTGTACTGTGCGATGTCTGTGCACGTTAAAGAACCCCAGGTGGTCGAAATTTCCGGAGCCCTCCACTACGGCGTCTCTCATAGCCTTTAGTCGCTTTGGGACGTTAAACCCCATAAACCAACCAACCAACAAAGCAGCAGCTCCATGACATAGATAAGCTTCGCAACCAATAAGATATTGCAAACTTGTGGTCGTGCAAATAGAAACAGCTCCCAGCTAACCCAAGCCTGGCTTTGTCGCCTAACTACCGAGATCTAAGAATCCCACTGAGGCCAACTATTACGATACTGATGCAAGGGATCCCCCAAATACTGTAGATCGACGGAGTACCACCTCAAGCTTGCAGAAAAACTTGCTTTTATAGCCCAGGGACCTCATCAGAACTCCTTTAATTTATCAAGCTAAGAGACGCACCCGAACTATCACAAAACTGCTTGGTTACACGCAAAAGCTCGAGCGCGCACTTTTTATCAGAACAAAAAAGGGCAACGTCATCAGCATAAGCCAAAATCTTAATTACACTCTGCTATAGTGAGAAGCCACGAACTGCTCTGTTCTTGAAGATACTAAGACATCCTACACGTAGTCTATGTGATGACTATAGCGATAGAAATGACGCTAAAAATTCGCAGTAGACGCAAAAAGACAGTATTCCGTGATGTTCATGTGTGGTTTTGCGCCAGTGTCCGTATATGCAGTTGAGGAGCCCACTTAAATAAGTAAGTGGCGTATGGGGCAGCAGCACTACGCTAACACACGACTCGTGGCGATGATTGGTGTGCAGCCTCGGGTATGCATAGGTGTTGAAGGTAGTAAAGCAATGGCAAAAAGCTCATGGCTGCGCTGCTTAATCAAAAGGTAGCACTACCTTAGTGCACCTTGGCAGGCGCACGCAACAATTTACTTTTTTGATTAGGTAATTCCTTTTTAATAGCAAGCTAGCTCTGACCTCCGTGTCATGGGTACTGACCCTCTTCGATTAAAACCGAATTTCTAAAACTCAATTCGCCGTACCTTCTGCAGTTTGAACCGAAAAGTCCAAGCCATAATTATAGCGCTGCCAAACGCGTCATGTATGAACGAAGCCTGCGCGTTCACCGCCTCTAAAGACCTGTTTATACGAACCTGATAGCGTCTGGTCGAGTCGGGGGCGGGTTGAGCAAGGTCACCCCGACTCGACGAGTGCGTGGTTACATGAACTCGATTTTAACGAGTCGAGACAGGTTCGACTGCAGCGACACCAAGCGTCGTGCAGCGCAATGGGAGAGGGCAGTGGCAGCCTCCAAGATTGCGGCCCTCATCCCCTGTCTCGAAGGTGCGACGGCGGAAGCGAAAAACAGGTTCGCATTTATCATCTCCCTTCCCGCTAAGCCGACTATTCGAATCGACTGCATTTAAAGGCACATCGAGGCACCGTAGGGTCGAGGGTCGATTTAGTCAACCTGTCCCTTGCGGTGGAGTTCACTGGACCCGACACCTCGACTTCCGACTCGACTGGGCGCGCGTTTCAATAAGCCCAGTAACCGGTTTTTGATCCGATAACTCGACTCAACACGGCCTTGTCGGGTTATGTAAACGCCGGTTTTAAGAGAGCGGCCGAGGCCATTCACAGCTTAGTCGCTTAGTCTTTAATGTGCGTGAGCACGTTCCTCCTGAACATGGAACGCGCGCGCCATGATCTGCGCAGGGCCAAGGCAGCGGCGTAGGTCAACGGGATCCTGGACTAGGGAAGACCGAGCACTGAAGCTCCACATCTATCTATCCCCATCCCCCTACTCCCTAACTCTTCCTTTTGAAAAAAAAAAATAAATGTTTTCACTACTACTACTACTAAGTGATAGGCAGGCCACCGACAGTCAGTTCAGATTGAGCTTTCAGAGAACCGTCACACAAAGCAAGAAAGGTAGTGAAAGAAGTGAAGTCGCGCATATTAAAGCACTGTCCGTTTTTTTTTAGAGCGCAGCTCTTTGGCGTCCGTTCCTGGGTTTCGCGTCGTCGTCGGCGTTGTCGTCTGCCTCGTAACCAGCCTGCCCCCCTTTCATTCCCCCCAGCGCTAGCAGCGACCGACTGATACCGCTGGATGCCGCTGACGCCGCTGGAGAGTCAAGATAACGTGACTGCATAGAACACCGTCGCCGCCATGCAGAAAGAGGAGGAAAGGGTCCCCCCCCCCCCCCCTGTTCTTGTGTGGCGGATAGGGTGCTCTTCAGTTGCCGACGCGCCGGTTGCCGATCGACGCTCAGTTGTCGACGCGCCGACGATTACGTTACTTTACGTTCTGTGGTAGCGCCGACGCGCAGTTGTCGACGCGCCGACGATTACGTTACTTTACGTTCTGTGATAGCGCCGACGATTACGTTACTTTACATTCTGTGATAGCGCATACATGTGTTGCTCCATTTCTTTGCCTCAATCTATCGAAAAGGTGAAACAGCTTATATGCTGCGCTCAAATTTCGCATTAGGAAGTAACGTAATCGTCGGTATTTTTTTTTTCATTTGTATCATTGTACAGCCCGTCGAATTGAGCGGCGGCCACTTACTTGGGCGAAGTCAGCGGCAACGTTTCGTTCGTTTAAAACAAGCTTAAAAAAAGGGGCGGGGGGATAAATCTGGATTAATTGTTTCGTAAACGCCCTCTAAAACTTAACGAAATGCACCTGACCCTAAAGTGAATACAAGAAATTTTGCGTATTAATTTTAGCTAATTATCCAGAGTTTAAAAAGGAACGCCACCAGACGGAAAATATTACGTGGTTGGTTTCACCCAGCTCCAGTGCACCGTTTCTTTTCGATCCCTGGTTCGTTACATGAAACACCCTGTATACGTGCAAAAGCAGTGAAGCTCCGTTGAAAAAAAAAAAAAACGGCGCTGTTAATCTCATTACCATCACATCTGAACGGCACATATATATCGACGCATGGCTTTTCACTCCTCCACTATACACTTCCGACGATAGTCAGATCAGTCAGTCGCGATTGTCGCCTTGACGACCGCCGCGATGACTTTAACCCATTAATTCTCATTCATTGAAAACGTCAGATAAAGGTTATGAATCTCCCGGACTTCATCATTAATGGCTTGCCGATCAGAAAAATGTAAAAAAACCTTTGAATTCATTAAGAAAACAATGATTGCACATTAGTTTATTTCGACTCATTTTTATAACTATAACTGGCTGTCTAAGGGCCAGAAAACCATGAGCTAGCACACAGGCGCACGTAGGAATAAAAGAGCGAAATTCAAAACTGCTCTATCATCTTTGAATGCAGCCTTACGACTACATAAATGTCAGGCTCTTTTCAGTTAGGACTAGCTTTTCCAAAAATTTATCTTTTCGCGGCCTTCCCCCATCTCCGGTAGCCCATACTTTAGCCTTGCGTTGATAAGTAAGTTGGAGAAGAGCGTTACTTGAAGCGTGCTAGGATTTGAATTGGTAAAGGGGGCAGAAGTTAAAACTATTCACATTTTTGAGCCCTTTATCATATATGCAACGTCGGCCGTTAATGGATAAAGCGGGGGGGGGGGGGGGGGGGGGGGGGAGTGCCTGATACGACAGGCGCACCTAACCGATTGCCTGTTTCACACTTGAGGGAAACTGGGAGCGCGTGGCCCCCGATAGCCGGTGAGAATCAGCGGCAACGGCGCATGCGCAGTAAGCACGGCCGGCTGCTCTTTCCGCGCATGCGCCTTGTGCCGCCCGTTCTCGCCGGCACTCCCAGTGTGGCTCTCAGTGTGAAACAGCTCGATACGTCACCAACAATGCCTCCTGCAAGCCCGCAATACACGCTCTGGTCGGGTTCTCCCCGGAGATCGACTGGAGGCCCCTGACTTTTCTCAAGCCTGTTCCAGCCAACCGAGTGTGCAGTGCATGCGGGCTGGTCTGCAGAAGGACAGTATTGCTTCCCTGCATGCACGCGCTATGCGAGGCTTGCAACGAGCAGTGCTACCAGAACGGCTCGCACCAGTGTCCGCTGGACGGATGCGGGTACGAGGAGGGTGACGTCACCCTGATGGACTTCCCGGCTGACAACCTGCTTAGGAGAGAGGTAAGCGACAATATAAAAAAAAGCTTCTGGAGCCCCCTTTTTTGGTTTCTTTTAGCTTGTTGCTTACCGCGCGGAGGGTCTCAAACACGCCTGCACCTGAAGAAAGAACGTCAGGGGAATGCAAAGAAAGAACCATGCAAAATATTGCTTTTGCTCAAGAGTTCGTTTATCGGCACTGTAAAATACTTAGGCCGCCATCATACCAACTCCTAAGCATCTTATGTAATGTCGACTTTGGAAAATATGCGATTGGCTCTGCGCGAGTTGTTTCCGCTTGAAAGCCCAAATATGAAAATTGTGAGAGGAAACTTCTTCTCACACTGCTTTCGAGAGCAGGAGATGGTATTCGTGATGAATGGGTGAAGATCGAAGCGAACCCTTGGGCCCTGAAACTTTCGTCGTAAACTGCGGGCGTTTCTAATTCATTGAAGCACAGCATTCAGGATTTGGCTGAGGCCGTGTCTAGAAGTTTCACCCGAGGGATGCTGCCAGCGTGTATCAAGAAGAGGCATGATTTGTGAATAAGATATTTCGAAGATAAAGCTCGTTTTATGTGCTGTTTAAATTCAGGCGAAAGATACCACAACGAGCATCCAGAGAAACCTCCCCTTTTCACCAGTTCCTTTTTTCCAGATTTTTTTAAGTTCCCTTTTTAGTAAATAGGTTTTTTTTATTACTTTATCATGTTACCATCGTAATCAGATAGCCGAACGCGGAACCTTAGATATCTCGTAAAAGTAAAGGCGCCAAAAAACCACACACACACACAAGACAAGAGAACGGGACAGAGCGCCACTCACAACTAGTTTATTTTTAACACCACAGATACATATATACACAACGACAGCGCCTGCGCAAAAAACAAAATTACGCATCAATGCGATAACGACTGCTCAAAAAACTTTCTTTCCGCCTGATAGAGAGATACGGAAGTTTCGCTAACACACGCACTGCCTTTTTTACAGATATAAAACGCTTCAATCAGTTCTCTGGCTGTAATATTGCTGCTTCTGGGAAGGATCCGCACGGATGAAAAGCATGGCTCACAAGAGCGTGAAGGGCAGGATCTTATATGTTTCGGCAAATTTGGGCCCTCTTTATTTTGTTCAACGTTTCGTTCATGTTCCCTGATTCGCTCATTCACGCAGCGTCCTGTCTGTCTGTCCTTGCCAGAAGCAGCAATATTAAAGCCAGAGAACTGATTGAAGCGTTTTATATCTGTAAAAAAGGCAGTACGTGTGTTAGCGAAACTTCCGTATCTCTCTATCAGGCGGAAACAAAGGTTTTTGAGCAGTCGTTATCGCATTGATGCGTAATTTTGTTCTTTGCGCAGGCGCTGGCGTTGTGTATATATGTATCTGTGGTGTGAAAAATAAACTAGTGAGTGGCGCTCTGTCCCGTTCTCTTGTCTTGTGTGTGTGTGTGTGGTTTTTTGGCGCCTTTACTTTTACAATGAATTACCAACTACCCCAGCAAGAAGCTCTCTTAGTTATCTCGCAGAGCTGGCTCCATTTAGTCTTAGCTTGTTGGGCATGAGATTAAATGCAGGGTGGTGCCTCGCGTATTAGTTGCGCGTCCGCCGTCTCTCAGTTTCTACCTTCGTCCTGTGTACGAAGCCGCGCATGTTGTTTTTCTTGCTTTGACAAAGCCTGTCTTAGATTCAAAGTTCGGATGTCACCTTGCGGTGGCTGTCTGTAGGCGCCGCTGCGCAATTGTTCTCCAGTGCTTCGACACACCATTGAAATTGCTCTGCTTGAGCGTTGCGAACGCTATCAGGGCCTGGCCGTCGAATATGCCGACGAACAAACAAAAAATGTTAGCGTTTTAACGTAGCTAAACCAAGCAGACATGCGAAAGCATGTGCTTAGAATGGTTCGCTCATGGTTTTCTTTTTCTGGGTCGTCGGCACGTCTGGCAACAATATCAGGCTACGGTTAAGCTCTGACCGAGATTCACATAATCTTATCTGTTCGCGCCGAGATAGAAGTTGAGGAAGACGACGATGTGTCCTGCACAGCGCGAGTGTGTGCTGTTTAACACGAGGCGTGGTCGGCTTCAGCAATAGCATAATACGAGGTCTGTTAGAAAAGTATCCGACCTTTGGCCGAAGAAAAAAAATAGCATAACTGGAGCGTCGGAAACCTAATTACCTTCAAAGTAGTCTCCTTGGGACTCCACACACTTCTCCCAGATGTCCTGCCACTGTTGGAAGTATTCCGAAAAGGCCTTTTTCGGAATGGAGTTTAGCTCAGCTGTCGTTGCAGCCATAATGTCCTCTCTTGTCTGAAATTGCGCTCCTTTCAATGGCCTCTTGATTTTCGGAAGCAACCAGAAGTCGCAGGGGGCCATATCAAGAGAGTAAGGAGTCTGCCGAACAACAGGAGTCTGGTTTTTCGCCAAAAAATCTGAATCAAATGCGAGGAATGTGCAGGAGCATTGTCATGATGGATGCGCCAATTTCCTGTTGACCTCAACTCCGGTCTCCTGCGCCGCACAGCATCGCGTAGGCGACGGACAACACCCCTGTAGTACACTTTGGTTATTGTTTGACCCTGGGGCGTGCGTACTCGTGGTGTGCCACACAGCGAGAGTTCAAGAAAGTAGTCAGCATCACTTTGACGTTGCTGAGCATTTGGCAGGCCTTCTTTGGTCTTGGGGACGTGGAATGCTTCTACTGTGACGACTGGGATTTGGTTTCCGGGTCGTACCCGTACACCCAAGACTCGTCACCAGTGATTATGGTGTTGATGAAGTCGGGGTCACTGTTTATGGAATCCAGCGGGGCCTGTGAGACTTGAACACGAAGCTGGTTGTGCTCCACCGTGAGCAGCTTCGGCGCGAATTTCGCCGCAACTCTCTTCATGGCCAAATCTTCGGTGATAATAGAATGTGCAGAAAAACTACTGATGTTCACCTCTTCCGCAATTCATCGGATAGTCACACGACGGTCCCGCATCACCAGAGCGTTCACTTCGGCAATGACCTGGCCATTTCGGCATGTTGATGGCCGACTGGAGCGTGGCTCGCTCTCCACCGATGTGCGGCCATCTTTAAACCAGTTGTACTATTGCTTAATTTGTGTGCTGCTCTAAGCATCATCACCGAAAACCGTCTCAATATTCCGAATGGTTTCCGCTTGGCTGTCGCCCCGTTTCTGGCAAAATTTGATGCATTAGCGCTACTCCTGTAGTACCGCCATTTTGCTTGCACTAAAAAACCGACGAGAGCACTGCGCACTACCTCACTCAAACGCTGCCTCCCAGCGACTGACGCTATCGGCAGGCGGGAAAAAACTCGTGCATGCGCACGACGGTTCAAAGTCTGCTGGTGCAAGCGCGCTTGTTTCATATTCGTCAGGTGTTCGCAAAAAAAAATAAGGTTCGATACTTTTCTAACAGACCTCGTACACTACAGTGCAGTCGCCAGCGAAGCTGATCTGGTCGCCCCACCGCTGGTTTGAAACCCAGTCGCGGCAATATATATTTTATTTCTGCATGGGCTGTTGCTATGCTAGGTTTTGCCAAGGTCACCTTCAAGGTCAAGCTTCACACAAACTCGGGTAGCCGGTTAGACCTGGTGAAGTAATGCTTTCGCACAAAAAAGTGTTGTCACCCACCCGTTGCAGGGCAGCTCGTTTAACAGTTACGCCGCTTCCTTGACCACTGCGTGTCAGTTCTTTTACCTTCCCTTCCTTTTAAAGATGTTAATTCGCAATCTTTTTCATACTTCAATATTTTTATTTCCGATTTTCATGCAACATACTAAGCAGGGTGTACTAATCAAGTTTAGTATACACAGCAAATAGAAAACGTTATTGTTTAGCTAAAGGCCTGTGACGTGCAGTGTGTAATTTCTCACAATAAATTTAAAGAACAATAAAAAATATTACGTAGCCATCGAAGGCTCACAACCGAGCGGTTATAATCGAATCTCATTTCAAATTCGCTATCCTTGCAAAAAGTTATAAGTGAGACTTTCGGCATATAATCAATTGAGTTCTTTAGTCTCCCAACCAAACCTTTCAGGTCAAGTGCTGGAACGAAGGCAGTGGCTGCCAGTATGCCACCGCTGCTTCAGGGATCGCCCAGCATTTCCTGCAGGAATGCGAACACCACTCCGTCTGTTGCCCGAAGTGCTCGGCCACCGTTCTTTGCAGAGACGTGTGCGCGCATCTCCGATCGGCGTCGTGCAGCACTTCGACATCCGTGGCATCCGAAAGCAAATTTCCACTGGCTCACGCGGAGGAGGCAGCATCGTTGACTTCTTTCAAAGCAGCCTTTGGAAGGCAGGCGGGTGAAATCACAGCTTGTCTTAGGTCAATGGCTGTTGATATTAGCACACATGGAGACAGATTAAGTCATACCTCTGATGGCATAAACATGCTGAAGGAGACACTGCGTCAAGAACTAATGTCTTTAAAGCGACAGAAGCACGAAGAAACAACGTCCTCCGACGCTGAACTCATATAATGTTTAGCCACCTGCAGGGAGAATGTTAACACTTCTTTGAGAACTATAATAAGCGCAGAAAGAAAAGTGAGCGATAAATTGAGCCCGGATCGCAGCCGGCATTGAACAAGTCAAGGCTGAATTGCAGGAAAGCGTCCCAAAAACATTGCAACCCGTCCCCGATGTGCGTAGAGAGTGTTCAGTACAGCTGGCGATGTGCGAGTTTCTTGTAGGGGCCTGAAGTCGCTTCAAGGCAAGGCGATGACAGTTGGCTGGGCCGAGTATGAATGCGAGAAGGTGTACCTTCGCGGCTACTGCATGTCTCCTGAAGTGCACATCTCCAAAGTCCATGGAAATCTGTTCGTAAGCGTGAAGTACACCCTGCACAAGGGCGACATGGACGACGTTGTTAGGTGGCCTTTCGATCACACCATCAAGTTCAGCGTCATTCGTCCGGGAGGGGGCGCTGAGTGTGTGCTGGAAGTTAAACCAGATCCACATAATCCAGATAATCAAAAGCCAAGCACATCGAGCAACCAGTCTATTCACTTTCATGCACCTTTTGTCCTCACACGTGGCATCCGTCACGGGTACGTACCCAATGGCCAGCTGCGCATGAAGTTTGAGCTGCTGCCTTGAATCACTTTTAAGCGCGGACACGGGCCACCCCTTAGAATTTCGTCAGTGAACGCCCTTGTATGCTGCATTAATTTTTTTTTCAATTTTCTGGGGATTAACTTCACGTCACGTAGAAATTCATCGAAAAACAATAGTATGAAGGAGCTGATTAACAATTCCTCACAAAACATCTCCTAATTTTCTCGACTCCTGATCCTCGGTTGTCCCCAACCGTGATATGTGAAGTATAAATGACTAAATAAACAAGGGAGTAATTACTCATTGGCATCCACCCGAGCGCAGCCATACAAACCTAAGAAACCTTGGGGGATACCCTAAACATTTGTCCAAATAAATAAACAAATGTTATCTCCCGTCTCGCTGCGAATGTTGCGTGTTTCTTGAGACAGTTTGATGAAGCAATAGTGACCGCTTATTGCAAACATTACTGAATATCTTCTTCTATCCGAAAAAAAATAAACGCCTATCTTCGTTTGCGATGTACATGCACAATCGAATTTTTATTTCCATCAAATATAATAGTTGCGGCTTTATCATAATCTTGTGAAGTATCTATTTACATGGCACAAAGAGGGATTGCTTTGACGCCTTAATTTGGTTTGGTTTTGTAGGGTTTAACGTCCCAAAGCGACTAAGGCTATGAGAGACGCCGTAGTGGAGGGCTCCGGAAATTTCGACCACCTGGGGTTCTTTAACGTGCACTGACATCGCACAGCACACGGGCCTCTAGAATTTCTCCTCCAAAGAAATTCTAGCCGCCGCGGCCGGGATCGAACCCGCGTCTTTTGAGCCAGCAGCCGAGCACCATAGCCACTGAGCCACCGCGGCGGCTTGACGCCTTAATTAGAAACAGTTAAGAGGTGCCGAATGATATAAAAGGCACACAGTTTGTTTGTTTTTATTTCCGTATAACATGAGTTGATTCAGTCAGGATCAGCGCAAGTCTGCCAAAGTACAGCAGCTTCATCTGAGCTTTTATTTATTATTTATTATTTATTTATTTAGGAATACTGCAGACTCCTTCTGGAGTCCAAGCAGGAGTGGGAAACACATGAATTATACCAAAAATACATGAATAATACCAAAAAAACACATGAATAATACCAAAAATACAAAATGAAGTCAAAGAAAAAAGTCATACATTCAAACCAACGCAGCAATGAATTCCACTTCGTCAGGAGAATCGAGAACATTCTGAGGCAGCTTATTCCAGTCGGACACAGTAGTAGGAAAATAGGAATATTTAATTGAATCGATGCAAGCCTGGTATTCTTTTAAGATTTTCCCGTGGTTAGACCGTGTGTTAGCTCGAGGTGCAGGGGTAAGGTAGAGAGTCTTGTTTATTTTTGTCTTATTATTGTACAGGAGGTGCAAGAACTTAAGCCTGTATTCTGTGCGTCTCGATTTGAGGGTCTGAAGATCCAAGAGATTAATCATGTGTGTTACGCTATCTGTTCGTCTGTAGCGGTTGCAAATAAAACGGACGGCCATTCTCTGTACCTTTTCCAACTTATCTATATTTGTTTTGGTGTAGGGGTCCCATATGCATGACGCATACTCCAAAATCGGTCTAACCAAGGATTTGTATGCAGTGAGCTTCACCTCTGTTGGGGCTGTCGCCAATTTTCTTCGAATCCCCCATAAGGCCTTACGTGCGGTACAACATATGTTGTCAGTATGTTTGTTCCAGGTTAAAGTTGATGTTATTGTGACTCCTAGATATTTTACAGCTGATACTTCGTTAATTACATCCCCGCCAATATTGTATGTGTGAGCTAATGTTTGCTTCTTGTTTGAGACACGAAGAACAGAGCATTTTTTTATGTTCAGAGCCATTTCCCACTTTTCGCACCAGGTGTAAATATTGCCAAGATTCGCGTTCAGGAGTTCTTGATCGTGTGGTGACCTGACCGTTGTGTACACAACACAATCGTCCGTTAAAAGTTCAACTACTATTCCAGGGTCTATCTCGGTAACAATATCATTGATATAAATAAGGAACAAAACCGGGCCCAGGACAGACCCCTGGGGTACACCTGATGTCACTGGAAGGCTATCTGAAGAACTATTATTTACGTTAACCTACTGTGCGCGGTTGTCAAGATAGGCTTTTATAAAGTCAATAAGTATTCTGTTTATTCCAAAGTTATAAAGCTTTTGTATCAGTTTATTGTGTGGCACCTTATCAAACGCCTTGGCAAAGTACAGGAACACTGCATCGATTTGACCTCTGTCATTAATTGCAAGAAAAAAGTCATGGCAGGTAGTAATCAACTGTGTGATGGTGGAGAGCCCGCGCCGAAACCCATGCTGGGCATCTGACAATAAGCGGTTTTCTTCCAAATATTGAACTAGTTCTCTGCAAATTATGTGTTCCAATAGCTTCGAACTAACTGAAGTTAAGGAAATGGGGCGGTAATTGGATACCGTTTTACGATCACTGGATTTGAAAATAGGGACAACACGCGCGTTTTTCCAGTCGGCAGGCAGTGCTGAGCTTGACAACGAAGCAGTAAAGATTGCGTGCAAGTAGTGCGATATCCACTCTGCGTAACGGTGCAGAAATGCTGTAGGAATATTGTCTGGCCCCACTGCTTTTTTCACGTCCAAGTTTAAGAGTAAATTAAAAATACCTTCTCGAGTCACAACTACGTCGCGCATTGTCGACTGGAACTCCTCGGGTGCAAAACCAATGCTCTGGTCTTTAGGCGCGAACACTGAGTGGAAATACTTGTTAAATTCATTGGCTACACATGTAGAATCTGTAATTTGTATGCCATTAACACATAAAGAAATTTCATTTGACCTGTTGTCATTTATAAATCTCCAAAGTTTTGCCGGTGCCTGTTGGAGAAAGTTTCCGAGGGTAACGGAAAAGAAGTTGTCTTTAGCTTGCTTTATCCTATTCCTGAGCTCATTTCGTAAGCTTCTAATGACAGCTAGTGGCCGAGAAGGCATTCGCCTGAGTCGTTTTAGCTTCCGCTTCATATGTATAATATCTCTTGTAATCCATGGATTATGTCTTTTCTTTTTGAGCTTCTTCGGAACAAACCGTTCCAGACATTCGAAGCATATTGTTTTAAACCTGGACCATAACATATTCACGTCCTCGTGGGTCTCAAAGCCCCGGTAATGTGTCTCTAGGTAGTCAAGAATACTCACATCATCTGCTCTATTAAAGTCTTTAACAATAACAGGTGAATTATTGCTTTCAGACCTACTTTGGAGATGAAAAGTTGCCGATACTAGTTCATGGTCAGACACACCACTCATAACATCAACATGAGTACAGGAAATAGCAGGACTAACGAACAACAAATCTAAAGTGTACCGCGATAAATGTGTGATTCGTGTAGGCGCGCGAACAACCTGGGTGAGGTCACATGAAAAAGCAACGCTTAGAAGCAAGTTGGAATGTTTTAAATCGCCACCCGATACTGTCATACTTAGCCAGTCAATATGAGGCAAGTTGAAATCACCACCTATAATCAACTTTGTATGAACTCCCCTGAAACGCTGCACATAATCACAAAACTGCTCAAGAAAAAGAATATCCGCGTTAGGTGGGCGATACACAACACCGATAACAACAGTATTACCAAAAACTTCTACCTTGGAGAACAAGCTTTCATGTCCAGGGATGCCATCGAGTGGTGTCAGATTTATGGAGTTCTTTACAATAATAGCCACTCCTCCCCCACGAGACGGCCGGTCACGCCGTAATATTTTGTACAAAGGTGGTACAACATCACTGTCCGGTACATCGTTATGTAACCATGTTTCAGTTAACAACATAACATGGGGATCAAGATCGTAAAGTAAACCTTCAATATCTGTTGTTTTGCTAATGACACTGCGCGCGTTCAAAGACACCAATCGCATAGACTTTGTATCCGTGGGCTGTCACTTCGGTGCCATGTCGGCGATTTTTTTCTGCTTACGGTCTCTATGTTTATTCACTTTTGGAACATCGGCATCGTTGTCACTTGACGCATCTACGATTTGGTCCTCAAAGTTGGCGAGTTTTCGACGCTCATTCTTTTCTTCGTCCCACACGTAAACATCGTTCCCGATAACGAGCTTATCGCGCCTGAGATGAGCTGTTTCCGTAGTACTATCAACTGTCGACCATAGCAACTTCCTTATTTTCCGTATTCGAGGCGTGTAGTCATCGGACAAGGACACGTTTTTGCCTTTTAACTTCTTCGCATTACTAAACAGCAGTATTTTTTCAGAGAAGTCATATAGCCTCAAAATCACTGGCCTTGTTTTGTCCGCTGTTTTCTGCCCAATTCGGTGAATTCGCTCGAGACTGGTCACATTGACTGCCAGCGTTTTTTGGAAGATTCCCGTTAATACTGCCTCCATAAGAGACTCCGTTGTCTCTGTTTCTTGCTCCTTCACGCCGTATACAATCAAATTATTCCGACGGCTGTAACTGTCAAGGTAATCAATTCTACGTGTCGTCGCAGCAATTTCCCCACGAAGCAAACCAACTGACCGTTCACACTCTTCCACTTTTTGGGCTGTTTGCACTAGGGATCCAATACTGGCTTCAATTGAGCTCAACCATTTGTTGGTGTCCAAAATGTGGGCATCAAGTTTTTTTCCAATTGCTTTGATTTCTGCCGCTGAAGCTATCTGGTTCTCAAGAATAGCGGCCAGTTGATCTTGCGTCGAGGGGCCAGGATTCAATTCTACATCTCCACTCAAGAGGAGACGAATTAAGCACAAAGACTCAAAGCACCCCGCAACGCATTCACACAACACTTGTGGGCAAGGCAGCACAATAAGGCACAATGAATCACTCTTAAATTCACACACTGCACGTTTAGCACTAACCTGCACAGAGATGACCAGGAAGTTTAGATGCGGCTGCATCGTCCGGCTGCTGCCTTGCCCACTGGAACAGAAATTTTGGTGGGCGGTGCTCGAAGGTTCCGTGACTGTCAGTGTGTACGTTGTTACTTTTATGTACGTTGTATCTTCGAGGATTTTCTCCCCTAGCGGACGAATACAGCAGCGTCGCTCTCCCCACAGAAGGCATTCTTTGGACGAGGTAGTCTTCCACGCCGGAGTTCTTTCTGGACAATCACCCGTGTTGCCCACGGCGGGCAAGGGGACATCGCGGCCGTTTGAAGCTACGCATTACTGATCCTTTGTGATTACTTGGATAAGTGTGCTCTCGTCCCAGCGTGAAGACTCGCAGTTGGCTTCGTGTCGCGTATACATTGTTTTAAATGCCCACTATTTCACAATGCATTACTTCATTATACTGCATTACACTTCGCCATGTTATCGGTGCAGTGACCTGTCGTGGTCGAGGCATTCCTCTTCCTCCTATGTTATACGAAGATCACGTGTGGTGGAACAAAATTCTTGAGGTCAATTTGTTCTTGGTTCCTGGGAACTCAGCACTTCTTCCTATTCGAGGCACTTTTCATGGTTTTTGACGTCTCATTATCACTAATACAGAACAGCTCCGTGCCCACTTTGTTCTCTCGCGTAACAGCGAGTCATTTTTCGAAGGCGATGGTTTTTGTTTCCTCTAGCGATAAAGTTGGAGCGATAGTTCTTCGTCTTATCACCTTTGGAGGCTGATTAACCTTAGTCCGGTAGCCACCTTTTGTACCAACGCAGACTCCATGCCCCGTAGTGCTAAGAGGCATTGTGGCGTCTGTTAGCTGGAGTTAAAAGCGCACTCATTGTTTAGTGAAAGAAACAATGCAGACAAAATCCATGTTTACTGAAAAGAAGTAACAGCTCTGTTGGAAGACGGCACAGAGAACGAGACAGACACCTGCGCTGTCTCGTTCTGAGTCCCGTCTTCAAAAAACCCTGTTACTTCTTTTCCGTCATCATGTACCAACCATCCTGTATTATCACTCTTCTAAAAACCATTTTGGTCAAATATTGAGCGGAATCCTCCAAGGTGGAGTAGATTTGTAATAAGGGAAGAATTACTCATTGACGTCCAACCCGGAGCGACTGCTCCGGTGAAGCCGTGGTCCCGGGTTCGAACCGCGGACCAGGACGAATTTTTCTTTAAGAACGAAGTTTCTGAGAAACCTGCATAGCTTTCCTTTGTAGCCATATGGCTGTGCTGAGATGGACGTTAATGCGTAATTACTCCCGTATTATAAAAACCATTTCGTAACACGAAATTTTATTTCTTGTCATTGGAAATTTTCCGTGCACAAAGATGCCAAATTTACCCCAACCCCATGCTAAATCCCATATATAATACAAAAAATGGAGCGCCTTTACTCTGTCTTTAAAAATATCAACTTAACCAGGGGAATAGAATTGTTCCCCTCTCTGTTCTTATATAGCACATGAACCTTGGTGCTTGAAAGAACGCTTAACAGGGACTGGTGATGGAATGCGGGGTGCGGTATAGAAGCTACGGCTTCAGGAATTCGACTGTTTCTATGTGTGAAGTGCAAAACAATAGAAAAATGTGCTCGTGTGGCAAAAAAAAAAGTTTCCAAAGTTGTGGTGATGACCTACACTAAGAAAGGGATAAGAGGATGTAGTAATGAAATGGTAGTGCAGTGAATCGGGATGGAGCACTTCATGGAAAGATCACAGGCGTATGAGTTGTCTGTGTTGTGTTAGACAAGGAAACGTTAGATTTCATGCCTGTGATATCTGCGGTCAATAGAGGGTAAAAGGAACTGTGTTATTCTGAACTCCCTGTAAGGAGAACCAGATTGATCATCGAGGAAAAGAACTGAGGAAAACAAGTGCTGCATATGATTCCTTGATTCGCTCATCAACTTATCGCACAGTCCGTTGAGAAGCATTAAGGTCATAGATTTTCTTTTCTCTTTTTGTTTTGGTTCCGGTTTACAGTGCATATGCTAACGAACGAGGAGCAAGCATACGGCGTTACAAAACACCTAAGGCCGGCTCCCTTTTTGGAAATAACAGCAAATCCAAAAGCATTTGACATCTGCGGATTGATAATAAAAAAGATCGAAATAGAATGAAAGTACTATTTACAAAATGACCAACTCTAAAGTACAATCGCCTCCGCGGTGGCTCAGTGGTTATGGTGCTCGGCTGCTGACCCGAAAGACGCGGGTTCGATCCTGGCCGCGGCGGTTGAATTTCTTTGGAGGAGAAATTCTAGAGGCCCGTGTACTGTGCGATGACGGTGCACGTTAAAGAACCCCAGGTGGTCGAAATTTCCGGAGCCCTCCACTATGGCGTCTCTCATAGCCTTAGTCGCTTTGGGACGTTAAACCCCATAAACCAACCATCTAAAGTACAATCTAGCAGAACTTTTTGCTGGGCTAGTTGGTCCATTCTGATATTGGCGAAAACAGCGCGAAAGAAGAAGCCCGAAGGCGAAACGAGGAAGTGATTCGCCTCGTTTCGCCTTCGGGCTTCTTCTTTCGCGCTGTTTTCACCAATATCTTAAAGTACAATCCTTTGTTATATATTTAAGTGCAACGCAACAATGCATGCAAGTACCATGGCATGCTGCAGAAGAAGCATATCATGTACAAGTCTTTTATAGCTGTGGTCGCCTCTGCTTTCCATCGCCGGAAAAGTTGCTAGGGGGTAAGCACTGAGAACTCGCGGAATAAGAAACGTGAACTTCTGGTGGATATAATCTGTTCGAGACTTGAAAACATGGAAGCTAACTGTTCGACAGATGTAAACTGTAGGGCAGAGGAGATATACGTTTTCAAATCTTTAGTGACTCCTTTTCATTACATTCTTTATGTATGCAGCCATTTTTTTTTAATTTTCTGTATATCGGGCGCTCCTATCCCGTTCGTCTACGGAGGCGGGCCGATTAGCTCCCGCGGCCGATAGCGGGTATACAGATTAGCGGGCCGATAGCAGCTTGCGAATTGGGCTTGATTACGCTGTCTCGTTCCACTTAAAGGCCAAGCTGGAGCGTCCTCCATCTTTGTTTAGCTCACCCCGTCTGCCCACTGACGGCGAGCGAAGCGGATTCGGTCGCTTTTTAGGCCGACCAGGGCGGAAAGCGGCACGGTAATAGCGAGGCCGATTGGTCCAGGACCGAGTGCCGCCGCCGGAAAAATTCCTCGGGGACAAATATAGCGGCGCCCTTCGAAGCAGGACCCCTCGCTTAGAACTGAATTCGTCGCCGTTGCTGCTTTTTAAGACGAAAGCATTTAATGGCTCGTACTCCCGTCCGTCCGTCCGTGTTACATCCAGCCACTGGGGTGACTTATCGACGATGACGGGTGTCCGCAGAGATATGTGATACAGTTACTGCGTTATTTCCTTTTCTCAAATACAATTTTCCTAAAACTCACGAAATTAAATGGCTGATCTCACCCATGATTTGCACATATGTCCACCTGCGATCAATTGATCAAGCCTAAAAGCCGCCGCGGTGGCTCAGCGGTTATGGGGCTCGCGGCTGCTGACCCAAAGCGCACGGGTTCGATCCCGGTCGCGGTGGTCGCATTTCGATGCAGGCGAAATTCCAGAGGCCCATGTACTGAGCGATGTCAGTGCACGTTAACGAACACCCGCCTGTTTTTCCCGAGCAGCCGAGCTCTCGCTCTGAAACTCCTCGCATTGAAGTTGTTGTATTAAGCTGCTTTCATTGAGCCCTCGTATAGTACATGCCGCATTAAGGAAAGTATTAGTTGATAACCGGTTACAAAAGATCGCATTTTTTGCTGGAGTACAGCGTAGCTTTCCTTTTGAGATGGAACTGCTATCGTCCATACTACTTCCGGAACACGTAGTTCAATTGACCATGAAAAAAGCTGGCCTACGCTGAAATGGTAGCCATCTACACAGGCCTCTCTGCGAAAGGTGAACACCAGTTCGCGGGAAGAAGTGTCACATACAGTAATAAGTCAAACCATACGTATTATACACATCAGTTTTCCACTTCCGTTCAAAAACATCGCCCACTCCCTTTCCATTCGCCTGGGAGCCCGTGTGCGCCCGCTGTACCGCCTAGTTTCCCAAGCAGTACAAGTAATCGGCCAATATTGCAGATGGATGGTCTCACTCTGTTCCTTTGTAGGACCGGACTTTGCAAATACGTTTACAGTATTGGGCCGATTACTTCTGCTGTTTGGGTTATTATCTATGAGCTTCTATGAAAGTTTCGCGCTCAGTTTTTTACAGTCATCCTAGCGACGTGTGATCTCTAGTGAGCGGCGGTACATTTCGACGCGTGGCATTTCGCTGCTCCGCTGCACTCGCGAGGAGAGTCAGCCCGTGCGGTCGCGATTGTCGCCTAGACGACCGCCACGAAGAAGATAAGAGCGCGCTCCGAAGGGGCGGAAAAAGCAGTTCCCAATGCGACCGGCGCAGCGGACGCATACGTGGTGAACGATGCCTCCCTCAAGCCAACAGTACACGCTGGTGGGATTCACCCCAGAGCTCGACTGGAGGCCCCTGACTTTCCTCAAGCCTGTTCCAGCCAACCGTGTATGCAGTGCTTGCGGCCTGGTGCGAAAGCGGACCGCGTTGCTGCCCTGCATGCACGTGCTGTGCGAGTGTTGCTACGGGCAGTGCAGCCAGGACGGGTCGAACGAGTGTCCTCTGGACGGCAACCACTTCGAGAGGGAGGACGTCGGTTTGTTGGACTTCACTGCGGACGACCTGCTGAGAAGAGAGGTAATTACGGGAATGCGCTTTCTTTGTTGCTTTTCGTTTGCGCCTTGCGATCTGCCGCGCAATATTTCCCGCATGCCTACGCATTTCGTATGAATCGGTGGACGTAATCACACTGTAATCCAATGAAAGAGCCCTGTAAAATGTTCTTATCTTTGCGGAGCCCCTTTATCGGAGTAATGTTGCGCTGGGCGGGCGTGGTATCCGTACAATAATGCCGCTGCTGTGGCTCAGTGGCTACGGCGCCCGGCCGCTGATCCGAAAGACGCGGGTTCGATACCGGCCGCGGACGTCGAATTTTCATTTCGGCGAATTCTAAAGACCCCTGTACTCTGCGATGTCAGTGCTCGTTAAGGAACCCCAGGTGGTATTAATTTCGGGAGCCCTTCAGTACGGCGTCTCTCATTGCCTCAGACGCTTTTGGACGTTAAACCTCCATAAACCAGACACCATGCCAGTAAATTATAGATGCCACAGAAGCGGAAAAATTCGAAATCCTAGCCACCTTATGCAGTATCTCAGCTACAAAAATATGTGCGCGGCTATGCTAACTGCAGGGCTAGAGCCGCTGTGGGAGATATGTTGCACTTCAAGGCCCTTATATAATGATAGGAAAACTTCTCAGTCTCCGCTGCTTTCGAGTGCTGCATATTGGAGAGCTCCGGAGGAAACTCGGTGGTATCGAACTTTTCGTCGTAAACTCGGAAGTCTCGATGATGATTGACGCATGGAATTACGGTTCTAGCTTAGGCTGTGCCTCGACCGTAGACCTATCCACAAGCTAAAGCTCGGTTTAACCACTGAGCCTGCTCCGGAAATAGATACCATACCGAGATTCCGAACAAATATCCCATGTTTTCCAATTTACCTTTCCACGATGGGAAAATGTGTTAATAGATATCTCATTACTTTATCACGTTTCCAAAGTAATCCGGTAACCAAAAGCGGACACATAGTTATCTCGCACTGCTGCCTGTGCTTAGTGTTTCCATGGTTAGCATGTGATTAAATTTAGGGTGGAGCCTTCCGTTCCAGTCGCGTACGGCCGACGTCTGCATGTCTCTACCTTCGCCGCATATGCATAGCAGGGTATCGTGCTTTGCTTCGACTGAAAAACCGCCTCTTAGATTTCAAGTTCGCATGCCGTTCTACCGCGGGTGCCTGAATCCGCCGCTGCGAAGTTGTCCTTCCGCTCCTCGATGCAGCCTATAGAGTTCAGTGCTGGAGCGTCGCCAAAGCTATCAGGGGCAGGCCGTCGTAATCTTCGCTGGACACAACAGTGGGACCTCTCACCTGTTGCCGGGCTGCTCCGAGATAAGTTACGCGCCTTTCTCGGACAAAATGTGTCAGTTCACGGTTACATTATCATCCTCTCAAAAATTTGTGACGATTGGTGAGGCAAACGTTATTTAATCTGTACGACAACAATATTTTTGTCCGTGATTTCCGTACGATATAGTGATTAAGGTACACGATGCAGATTCAGTATACACAGAAAATTTAAAATGTGATTGCAATGGTAAATGTTGGTGACGACCAACGTTTAATTTCTCAAAATCAATTACAGGAAAAATAATGAAAAATATTCCACAGCCATCAAAGCCCCACAACCGAGCGGTTATTTTTGACTCACCCTAGAGAACGTCACTACTCCCTCGCCACATAGTCGCAACATATCTCAAGGTGGCTGATTTTGCATCCTTGCAGGTCAAGTGCTGGAATGAAGGTAGTGGCTGCGAGTATGCCACCGCTGCTTCAGGGATCGTCCGGCATTTCCAGCTGGAATGTGAACACCACTCCGTCCGTTGTCCCAAGTGCTCGGCCACCGTTCTTTGCAGAGACGTGTGCACGCATCTCCGGTCGGCCTCTTGTAACACTTTGACGCCTGTCGCACCCGAAACCAAAGTTCCACCCGCTCACGCGGAGGAGGCAGCATCGTTGACTTCTTTCAGAGGAGCCTTCGAAAGGCAGGCGGGTGAAATCACAGCATATCTGAGGCCGATGGCTGTCGATATCAGCACGCATGGGGACCGATTAAGCGAAATCTCTCATGGCATAAACACACTCAAGGAGACACTGCGTCAAGAACTAACGTCTTTGACAAGACAGACCCATGACGAAATGGCGTCGTCCAACCCTGAACTGAAACAATGCATTGCGACATGCAGCGATACAGTAAACACTTGTTTGAAAACCATAAAAAGCGCAGAAAAAAAATTCAACGATAAAATGAGCGGAACTCGAGACGACTTAATGTCGCAGATTTCAGCTAGTATTGAACAAATCAAGGCTGAATTGAAGGACACCGTACAAAAAGCGTTGCAACCCGTTCTCAATGCGCATCGACTGAGCGCACTACAAAAGACGCACTGCGAATTTTTTGTAAATGGAGTGAAATCGCTTAAAGACGAGGTGGTGCAGAAAGGCATGTTTGACTATTACAGCGAGAAGGTGTACGTTCGCGGCTGCTGCATCTCTCCTGGAGTCTTGTTCTGGCGTTTCAGTGCATCTGTAGTGCTGCAGTTGAAGTACACCCTGCACAAGGGCGACATGGACGACAAAATCCAGTGGCCTTTCAAGCACAAAGTCAGGATGAGCGTAATTCATCCGAGAGGAAGGAAAGACATTGTGCCGGGAATTGAACCAATTCCATTTCGTCCATGCAATCAAAAGCCAACGACATCAAGCAACGAGACTTGTTTCAATTTTGGTCCCATTCAACTCCAAGATCTCATCCGTGACGGGTACGTAGATAACGATCAGCTTCGGATAAAGTTCGAATTGCTGCCTTGAACCAAACTTGAGCGCGGACACCGTCCATCCCTTACAACTTTGTGTCTTTGAACGCCCTTGCATGCTCCATTTCTTTCTTCAGTTCTTTATGGACTAACTTGACGTTAGTAAGAAATTCCTCTGAAAACACTGATATGGAGACTCCTTTCGAAACAGCTCTGATTAGAAACACTGCACAAAAATAGCTCCTAATTTTGTTCTATTTCTGACCCTCAGATATGTCTCCCACTGTGAAATGTAAAAATAACTAAATAAACAAATGTTATTTTCTGTCTGGCTGCGAATGCGCGGTATTTCTCGAAACATCTTCGGAAAACGATATTAACCGTATATTGCGTCTTTTTCTGATTATATCCATTTTCTACGAAAAAAAAAGCCTTGGCCTCATTTGCAATTTATTTACGAAGTACAATCTTTATATGCCGAGCCGCCAAGGTGGCTCAGTGGTTATCGCGCTCGGCTGCTGACCCGAAAGACCCGCGTTCTATCCCGGCCACGGCGGTCGTATTTCGATGGAGGCTAAATTCTTGAACGCCGCGTACTGTGCGATGTCAGTGGACGTTAAAGAACCCCATTTGGTGGAAATTTCCGGAGCCCTTCACTACTGCGTCTCGCATAGATTGAGTTGCTTTGGGACGTTAAGCCCCCATGAACCTCTATAGGCGCGACGACAATGGTTGCGACTTTGTCATAAGTTTGTTAACTACCACCTACTTGTATAATACAAGCAGATACACTTTTGACACCTTAAATAGAAACACATGCAAGCTACGATGTATTCAAATTTAAAGAAAGTGTGTTTTTTCTCATTATCGTTTTTGAGTTGGGATCAGGGCAACTCTTTTAAAAATACAGCAGGCTCATTGCACCTGCTCTACACGCTGTATCTTCTGGTATTTCCCTCCGCATGCGGGTAAATACACCAGCGTTTTCCTGTTGCCGTTAAAAGGGCTTCTTTAGGCGAGCGCAGGAGGGTAGGCTTCCCCGCAGTAACTTTTAATAAACCAACAACTCTGCGGCCCACGGCCCGCAAATGGGCATCCCGGCCGTCGGAAGCTACGCATGCTGATCTTTCATGCTTACCTGGATGAGTATATGCCGCCGTCCCTGTTTGCAGCTTCGACTTTGATTTCAGGTTGCGTACACCTTGCTGTCACTGCACACTATATCGCAATTCATGACGATGTTCGACCGCGGTCTCCTGCCGTTCCTTTTTTTCCTCGCTTTAGAAGGGGACATTGCCATGCTATCCGGGAAGCGATCCGCCGCTGTCGAAACTGCTATCTTCACCCTTTGCAAACCATGCAGATATCATTTATGGCTGAACGAAATTTTTCAGGTCAATTTGTCCGTAATTCCTGGGAACTCGGCAACGGCGCTTTTGGTGGCTCATTTTTACCTCTGTCTATCGCTGATAGAAGAACAGCTTCGTGCACACTTTCTTCTCTCGCTTCCAAGCGTATCATTTCTCGCAGGCGATGAAGCTTAAGCAAAACTTCGACCAGCTTGGAACTAAGTGGTAGGTCCTGCCTTGAATAACACTCGACAGCCTACAGGGGCGACCTCTTTCAAATTAGATTTTGTAGACACCCCTGCATCATCATCATCATCATCAGCCTGACTGCGCCCACTGCAGGGCAAAGGCCTCTCCCATGTCTCTCCAATTAACGCTGCCCTTTGCCAGTCGCGGCCCCCGTATCCCCGCAAACTTGTTAATCTCATCCGCCCACGTAACTTTCTGCCGCCCGCTGCTACCCTTACCTTCTCTTTGAATCCAGTCGGCTACTCTTAACGACCGTTCGTTAACTTGCCTTCGCTTTACATGATCTGTCCGAGCCCATTTCTTCCTCTTGATTTCGACTAGGATGTCATTTATCCCCGTTTGTTCCCTCAACCACTCTGCACGCTTCCGATCTCTAAACGTTACACCTATCATTTTTCTTTCCATGACTCGCTGTGTTGTCCTTAACTTAAGCTGAACCCTCTTTGTTAGCCTCCACGTTTCTGCCCCTTAGGTGAGGTGAGTACCGGTAAGATGCCAGTAAGGTACCGACGCCCCTGCGCAGCTGCTTTATTTGCGTTCGACTGTGTGCAGAGTACCAGTCGCTTAGGTTGAAATACATCGCTGAATATTTGTACGGAGGTTTCTTCCGCAACAGTCTAGACTGATAACACTTCATAAAAAAATATTATATAAATTTATATTATTTCGGACCTTCAATTTAATCCAACCATGACACATAAAGCAAAATTGGTTAAATAAACCAATGCGATTTGTTTTCGTTGCTGCGGACTTTTTGCTTCTTGTTAAGGTTTGCTGAAGCAATATAAACGGATTATGTTATATGTTTCTTATTACTTTTCTTCTGTCACAACAAGTGTGGCGGCTCTCACCCACGACTTGAGCACCCGACCCAGTCTTTATTCCAAACTAAAACACTACTGTTGCGAATGTATTATTGTGCGGTTAAATATTAATCAGATGCATAATGCAACAGGGGCCAATTTTGTCACCACAGATAGAAACACTTCTAAAGCTACTCAAGACTAAGAATTAAAGCAAACAATTCGATATATTTCTTTCTGAAAGAATAAATCATCTTTGAGAGTCACAATAAGAGCAGGTCTCCTACAAGAGCAATAAAATCACTCACGTTTTTGTACATTTTGGATGTTCAAAAAGTTCTACCCATCGCTGATACAGACAGCAGCATTGCTCTCTTCCCACAAGAGCGAGAGGCATACCCAGCAGCCCAGATAATTGATCCAGTATTTGAAATGTATTTGCAAAGGCTGGGCCTACAAAGGACCAGAGTTAATCCATTCATTACCAACATTGGGGCGATTACCTATCATGCTCGGGTATATTGCTTGGAAAAACGCAGGAGGCTATGATTTCGAGCCGAAGACTCATGTGGCCCAAGGCGTTCGCAAGCAGAAATCGTGGCCGCTGGGAGCGACGTGCATTCCGTCCCTCATGCACGCTTGAGGGAGTGTGCTTGCGTCTTCGCGTACAGTCTCGCAGTTGGCTTCGAGTCTCAGGCTTTCACTGCACACTGCTGACAGATGGAGGACGAAAAACTGCGTCCTGCCATGCTTAGTTTCTTTGCTTTAAAGTACGACTTCGCATTGCTATCTGAATTACCCGCCGTCGTCGAGGCATGTGTCTTCCTTCTTTACCATGCACAGATCTTGCGTGGTTAACAAAATTCCTTTAACGAAATTTGAAATTTTAACGCGATAGCGTAAGAGTCCCGTTCAGCGGGGAACACGGCGTAGTTGGTGTCGTCGCCGGTGCGTGTGCAGAAGCCGGAGTAGTCGCCGGTGCATGTACCGGCACACATGGAGCTGTGGAATGAAAAGTGATTTAGAAAATTCGTAATTAGTATGTCGCAACATGAACAAAACGTCATTATGACATTTAGGTACATAAAGAAAATTATTTGCGATCAAAAGATATTGGGTAATTAGTCGGGATTATAACCTCTTACTGAAATACCCTATGCTCCTTGGTTTCGGTGACTTTCGGATTCCGTCATGCATGTCGTAACGAGCCTCTCTTTTCCCCTTCCCTCAGGCGCTCGATAGCTAACGAAGGGACTCGATTCTGGCAGTCTTGCTTCCGTGAGTGGCATAAGAGGGTTTTCTCACAGCTTCTGCCCTGACCGTTCGATCACGTTCCTACGTGGCACTCGCGCGAACACGGAACGAACTACGGCGATCCGCCGCTATGGTCGAGGGTGGCGCTGGTGAACACTCTCAAGGTTCGGTTACACTACACTAAATAGTACCGAAACCAGAAGATTGGATAGCCGTTCCCGTAGCTCAGTTAGTAGTGCACTGGACTCGAAATTTGGAGGTCGTAGATTCGGATCCTGCCGGCGGCATGTGTTTGTTATTTGTCTTCTCCGTTCTAATCGATTGTCTTTAAAATCTCTGTCATATTAATCTCGCACTGACGGACACCACAGATTAAAAAGAAAGGAAAAGACATTCCCTGTGCTCCTTGATTTCGGTGACTGCATGTTGGCTTCCGTAAAGTATTATGTTGGGAGTCAGACTGGTTACCTCTAGGCAATGGAGGCTCTTCTTTTTTTTTGCATGGAGGTAAGCCCACGCTGACAGACTTCTAGCCAGACTTAACCAGGTCTCATCCCGCACCCCGCCATGCACAGTCACACCAGCATCCAGCTCTCACTTTGCCCACACATCAGCATTCCGAAAGACACACGCATGCATCGAGGAAAGGAGGCCAGGAAGGAGGTCGATCCTGCGCAGCACCCCCCCCCCCCCCCTTCCTCCCCACACCACAGCACACTGCTCTTCTGAACAGAGACTTCTATGAAAGTGGTGGGTATGCGCGGGGATTTGTTATGCGGCTCTTCCACACGCTGAACAGTCCCATGAGCACTAAAAGATCACATGGGACATTGTAACCTTCCTCTGTAGGCAAAAATCTTACAGTGTAGGGCGTAATCTCAATGTCCTTTCGGAGATTCCGTTGAAGAACCCCCCCCCCCCCCCCGAAAAAAAACACAGCATTATGACATAACACAAAGCATCGATTAATATTTTATGGCTGCTAACAAAAGCGACAGTTTGCAGACCATGGCACAAAAGTCCCTTTTTCACGAAGTCACATTTTGTGCGGGTGGTCGCCGGTTGGGTAAGGGCAAGGCCCCTCTCCATGCACAACGTGGCTCAAGGGCCTCGCTTGCCGGCGGTGGCGGACGATAGGCGCGCGCGGCGAGAATGTCGCCTTGAATGCGCTTTGCCTCGGCGGCCAGCTCCTCCAAATCTCGGAATCGGCCGCCGCGCAGGTAAGCCGAAAAGGTCGGATGTGCCTGCCTGATCGTCCTTTCGACACGCTCCTCGTTCGAGGCTCTGGGCTCGGCGATTGAGAAAAGGTCTTCCATCGCACGAACATACTCTTGCAGCGACTCATCCGGAGCCTGAGTACGGAGCTCCAGCTCTCGCCGCATCCTACGCTCGTAGTCAGCGGGCAGGAATTCGCGCAGGAATGCTGCACGGAACTCCTCGAGAGTCGCTGCCCGGTGGCCGGAAAGCCGATGCCACCGAGCTGCCGTGTCAGTCAGCGCTGCGGGGATGATGTGTGCAAGCACCACCTGCTCAGTGAGACCCATAGTTCTCTGATAATGGGTGAGGGACTCAAGGAAATCCCGGGCACTGAGTAGGTCATCATACCCGCGGTATGTTGGCATGGGCAACTTGACCGCGGGGTGAGACAACTTCGGCGTGGCCAAAAGCGTCCCAACAGCCCCTGACAGCGACTGGATCATCTGGGCAGCACTGGCTAGCAGCGCCTGCGCCCCGGCCTCAGTGGAGGCTTGGGCGGGCTGCACGAACGAGGGAGGCAAGGCTCCTAGTTCGATGAGCGGCGCGGTTTCCGCAGGGAACCGGGCCAGCGCCTCGCCGTTCCCAGAGCAGAATTGACTGCTCGCGGGGCACGGCTGCTGCTGTTCGAAACTGCCGGTTGCGGCAGTGTGACACGAACTGCTTTCGCACTGGGCGCAAAGCGTGCACAGCTGAGGCATGTGACCAGCGGATGCACCGCAGGGTGCTTCCGATACAGCTCCAACGGGAGCCGCGTGGTCGACATTTTGGGTTGTGTCGCCGTAAACCCCAACAGGGGCCGCGGCCAACCACGGTGACTGGCTATTCGAAGGAACAGCAGCCAGCGGATCAAACGACGCTACAACTCCGTAGGGAGCCGACATGTAGCTACCGAGTGCCCCGCCGGGGGTAGACATGGTGCGCAAGCGTGATCGGCAAGGCGACCTGCTCGGCTAATGTGTCATCAAAGGCGTAAGCACCAATGACTTAGCACGTTGGGCGCCAGTTGTGGGTTTCTAAGCGGACACAGGCCACCACCCACCGCGGGTTCGAGCTTCGCGCGAGCCAAGGGCCCCGATCAGCCGTCACCACACACACACTGGGACACCGATGTAGTGCACTCAACCTCCGCTGGGAGGAGAGCGATTCGCCGCAAAGAAATAAGCCTCCAAGTTCACAAAGGAGACGTTTATTCACATCGTCCTCCAGCTGATACACACGCGCTCAATAGTCACCCCGTCCCGGGGGCGCGCGAGGAGCAAGGCTCCGCTGCGCGCACGAAGCGACTCGAGTAATGCGCACCGCTAGCACGCCGCTGCAGGAGAATGTCCCCGCGGCAGTGCTGTGATCTCTCTCTCGTGTCGACCGTTGGGCCGGTTGCGAGAGAGAGTGGGCATTCAACGCAAGGTACGCCTGCCAGAGGTCGCTGGACCCCGCTGGACAGGCTCGAGCCGCTGCAGGTCAGAGGACACGTGCGGGCGAGCTCGAGTAAGCACTGGTCCGAACGGCAAAGGCCGGCACGGACAAACAGTAACGTACGCACCTTACGCTGTCTCGGAGGGATCTCTCTCTCTGGGCCCCGCTCGGACGGTTGCGCAGTGCGCGGCCGTCCAAAAGCGGGTCCCGATTTCCCGCCAAAAGGCGCCAATGGCAAAGGCCCTTGGGGAGCCGGGGCGGAGCTGTGGCTAAATGACAGTGATTAGTCACCCAGCCGCCTCTCCACCGCCTGAGGCGGGAGCAAGGGAAAGAGGAGAAACAACGCGGGAGGCCGGCAGAGCCGCGCAAAGGCGACGGCGGAAAGCCAGATTCCCACAATTTTGTTCAACGTTTCGTTCATGTTCCCTGATTCGCTCATTCACGCAGTGTCCTGTCTGTCTGTCCTTGCCAGAAGCAGCAATATTAAAGCCAGAGAACTGATTGAAGCGTTTTATATCTGTAAAAAAGGCAGTACGTGTGTTAGCGAAACTTCCGTATCTCTCTATCAGGCGGAAAGAAAGGTTTTTGAGCAGTCGTTATCGCATTGATGCGTAATTTTGTTCTTTGCGCAGGCGCTGGCGTTGTGTATATATGTACCTGTGGTGTGAAAAATAAACTAGTGAGTGGCGCTCTGTCCCGTTCTCTTGTCTTGTGTGTGTGTGTGTGTGGTTTTTTGGCGCCTTTACTTTTACAATGAATTACCAACTACCCCAGCAAGAAGCTCTCTTAGTTATCTCGCAGAGCTGGCTCCGTTTAGTCTTAGCTTGTTGGGCATGAGATTAAATGCAGGGTGGTGCCTCGCGTATTAGTTGCGCGTCCGCCGTCTCTCAGTTTCTACCTTCGTCCTGTGTACGAAGCCGCGCATCTTGTTTTTCTTGCTTTGACAAAGCCTGTCTTAGATTAAAAGTTCGGATGTCACCTTGCGGTGGCTGTCTGTCGGCGCCGCTGCGCAATTGTTCTCCAGTGCTTCGACACACCATTGAAATTGCTCTGCTTGAGCGTTGCGAACGCTATCAGGGCCCGGCCGTCGAATATGCCGACGAACAAACAAAAAATGTTAGCGTTTTAACGTAGCTAAACCAAGCAGACATGCGAAAGCATGTGCTTAGAATGGTTCGCTCATGGTTTTCTTTTTCTGGGTCGTCGGCACGTCTGGCAACAATATCAGGCTACGGTTAAGCTCTGACCGAGATTCACATAATCTTATCTGTTCGCGCCGAGATAGAAGTTGAGGAAGACGACGATGTGTCCTGCACAGCGCGAGTGTGTGCTGTTTAACACGAGGCGTGGTCGGCTTCAGCAATAGCATAATACGAGGTCTGTTAGAAAAGTATCCGACCTTTGGCCGAAGAAAAAAAATAGCATAACTGGAGCGTTGGAAACCTAATTACCTTCAAAGTAGTCTCCTTGGGACTCCACACACTTCTCCCAGATGTCCTGCCACTGTTGGAAGTATTCCGAAAAGGCCTTTTTCGGAATGGAGTTTAGCTCAGCTGTCGTTGCAGCCATAATGTCCTCTCTTGTCTGAAATTGCGCTCCTTTCAATTGCCTCTTGATTTTCGGAAACAACCAGAAGTCGCAGGGGGCCGTATCAAGAGAGTAAGGAGTCTGCCGAACTACAGGAGTCTGGTTTTTCGCCAAAAAATCTGAATCAAATGCGAGGAATGTGCAGGAGCATTGTCATGATGGATGCGCCAATTTCCTGTTGACCTCAACTCCGGTCTCCTGCGCCGCACAGCATCGCGTAGGCGACGGACAACACCCCTGTAGTACACTTTGGTCATTGTTTGACCCTGGGGCGTGCGTACTCGTGGTGTGCCACACAGCGAGAGTCCAAGAAAGTAGTCAGCATCACTTTGACGTTGCTGAGCATTTGGCAGGCCTTCTTTGGTCTTGGGGACGTGGAATGCTTCTACTGTGACGACTGGGATTTGGTTTCCGGGTCGTACCCGTACACCCAAGACTCGTCACCAGTGATTATGGTGTTGATGAAGTCGGGCTCACTGTTTATGGAATCCAGCGGGTCCTGTGAGACTTCAACACGAAGCTGGTTGTGCTCCACCGTGAGCAGCTTCGGCGCGAATTTCTCCGCAACTCTCTTCATGGCCAAATCTTCGGTGATAATGGAATGTGTAGAAAAACTACTGATGTTCACCTCTTCCGCAATTCATCGGATAGTCACACGACGGTCCCGCATCACCAGAGCGTTCACTTCGGCAATGACCTAGCCATTTCGGCATGTTGATGGCCGACTGGAGCGTGGCTCGCTCTCCACCGATGTGCGGCCATCTTTAAACCAGTTGTACTATTGCTTAATTTGTGTGCTGCTCTAAGCATCATCACCGAAAACCGTCTGAATATTCCGAATGGTTTCCGCTTGGCTGTCGCCCCGTTTCTGGCAAAATTTGATGCATTAGCGCTACTCCTGTAGTACCGCCATTTTGCTTGCACTAAAAAACCGACGAGAGCACTGCGCACTACCTCACTCAAACGCTGCCTCCCAGCGACTGACGCTATTGGCAGGCGGGAAAAAATTCGTGCATGCGGACGATGGTTCAAAGTCTGCTGGTGCAAGCGCGCTTGTTTCATATTCATCAGGTGTTCGCAAAAAAAAAATAAGGTCCGATACTTTTCTAACAGACCTCGTACACTGCAGTGCAGTCGCCAGCGAAGCTGATCTGGTCGCCCCACCGCTGGTTTGAAACCCAGTCGCGGCAATATATATTTTATTTCTGCATGGGCTGTTGCTATGCTAGGTTTTGCCAAGGTCACCTTCAAGGTCAAGCTTCACACAAACTCGGGTAGCCGGTTAGACCTGGTGAAGTAATGCTTTCGCACAAAAAAGTGTTGTCACCCACCCGTTGCAGGGCAGCTCGTTTAACAGTTACGCCGCTTCCTTGACCACTGCGTGTCAGTTCTTTTACCTTCCCTTCCTTTTAAAGATGTTAATTCGCAATCTTTTTCATACTTCAATATTTTTATTTCCGATTTTCATGCAACATACTAAGCAGGGTGTACTAATCAAGTTTAGTATACACAGCAAATAGAAAACGTTATTGTTTAGCTAAAGGCCTGTCACGTGCAGTGTGTAATTTCTCAAAATAAATTTAAAGAAGAATAAAAAATATTACGTAGCCATCGAAGGCTCACAACCGAGCGGTTATAATCGAATCTCATTTCAAATTCGCTATCCTTGCAAAAAGTTATAAGTGAGACTTTCGGCATATAATCAATTGAGTTCTTTGGTCTCCCAACCAAACCTTTACGGTCAAGTGCTGGAACGAAGGCAGTGGCTGCCAGTATGCCACCGCTGCTTCAGGGATCGCCCAGCATTTCCTGCGGGAATGCGAACACCACTCCGTCTGTTGCCCGAAGTGCTCGGCCACCGTTCTTTGCAGAGACGTGTGCGCGCATCTCCGATCGGCGTCGTGCAGCACTTCGACATCCGTGGCACCCGAAAGCAAAGTTCCACCGGCTCACGCGGAGGAGGCAGCATCGTTGACTTCTTTCAGAGGAGCCTTTGAAAGGCAGGCGGGTGAAATCACAGCTTGTCTTAGGTCAATGGCTGTTGATATTAGCACACATGGAGACAGATTAAGTCATACCTCTGATGGCATAAACATGCTGAAGGAGACACTGCGTCAAGAACTAATGTCTTTAAAGCGACAGAAGCACGAAGAAACAACATCCACCGACGCTGAACTGAAAGAACGTTTAGCCACCTGCAGGGAGAATGTTAACACTTCTTTGAGAACTATAATAAGCACAGAAAGAAAAGTGAGCGATAAATTGAGCCCAGATCGCAGCCGGCATTGAACAAGTCAAGGCTGAATTGCAGGAAAGCGTCCCAAAAACATTGCAACCCGTCCCCGATGTGCGTAGAGAGCGTGCAGTACAGCTGGCGATGTGCGAGTTTCTTGTAGGGGGCGTGCAGTCGCTTCAAGGCAAGGCGATGACAGTTGGCTGGGCCGAGTATGAATGCGAGAAGGTGTACCTTCGCGGCTACTGCATGTCTCCTGAAGTGCACATCTCCAAAGTCCATGGAAGTCTGTTAGTAAGCGTGAAGTACACCCTGCACAAGGGCGACATGGACGACGTTGTTAGGTGGCCTTTCGATCACACCATCAAGTTCAGCGTCATTCGTCCGGGAGGGGGCGCTGAGCGTGTGCTGGAAGTTAAACCAGATCCACATAATCCAGATAATCAAAAGCCAAGCACATCGAGCAACCAGTCTATTCACTTTCATGCACCTTTTATCCTCACACGTGGCATCCGTCACGGGTACGTACCCAATGGCCAGCTGCGCATGAAGTTTGAGCTGCTGCCTTGAATCACTTTTAAGCGCGGACACGGGCCACCCCTTAGAATTTCGTCAGTGAACGCCCTTGTATGCTGCATTAATTTTTTTTTCAATTTTCTGGGGATTAACTTCACGTCACGTAGAAATTCATCGAAAAACAATAGTATGAAGGAGCTGATTAACAATTCCTCACAAAACATCTCCTAATTTTCTCGACTCCTGATCCTCGGTTGTCCCCAACCGTGATATGTGAAGTATAAATGACTAAATAAACAAGGGAGTAATTACTCATTGGCATCCACCCGAGCGCAGCCATACAAACCTAAGAAACCTTGGGGGATACCCTATACATTTGTCCAAATAAATAAACAAATGTTATCTCCCGTCTCGCTGCGAATGTTGCGTGTTTCTTGAAACAGTTTGATGAAGCAATAGTGACCGCTTATTGAAAACATTACTGAATATCTTCTATCCGAAAAAAAATAAGAAACGCCTATCTTCGTTTGCGATGTACATGCACAATCGAATTTTTATTTCCATCAAATATAATAGTTGCGGCTTTATCATAATCTTGTGAAGTATCTATTTACATGGCACAAAGAGGGATTGCTTTGACGCCTTAATTTGGTTTGGTTTTGTGGGGTTTAACGTCCCAAAGCGACTAAGGCTATGAGAGACGCGGTAGTGGAGGGCTCCGAAAATTTCGACCACCTGGGGTTCTTTAACGTGCACTGACATCGCACAGCACACGGGCCTCTAGAATTTCTCCTCCAAAGAAATTCTAGCCGCCGCGGCCGGGATCGAACCCGCGTCTTTTGAGCCAGCAGCCGAGCACCATAGCCACTGAGCCACCGCGGCGGCTTGACGCCTTAATTAGAAACAGTTAAGAGGTGCCGAATGATATAAAAGGCACACAGTTTGTGTTTTTTTTATTTCTGTATAACATGAGTTGATTCAGTCAGGATCAGCGCAAGTCTGCGAAAGTACAGCAGCTTCATCTGAGCTTTTATTTATTATTTATTATTTATTTATTTAGGAATACTGCAGACTCCTTCTGGAGTCCAAGCAGGAGTGGGAAACACATGAATAATACCAAAAATACATGAATAATACCAAAAATACAAAATGAAGTCAAAGAAAAAAGTCATACATTCAAACTTTTCAACGCAGCAATGAATTCCACTTCGTCAGGAGAATCGACAACATTCTGAGGCAGCTTATTCCAGTCGGACACAGTAGTAGGAAAATAGGAATATTTAAATGAATCGATGCAAGCCTGGTATTCTTTTAAGATTTTCCCGTGGTTAGACCGTGTGTTAGCTCGAGATGCAGGGGTAAGGTAGAGAGTCTTGTTTATTTTTGTCTTATTATTGTACAGGAGGTACAAGAACTTAAGCCTGTATTCTGTGCGTCTGGATTTGAGGGTCTGAAGATCCAAGAGATTAATCATCTGTGTTACGCTATCTGTTCGTCTGTAGCGGTTGCAAATAAAATGGACGGCCATTCTCTGTACCTTTTCCAACTTATCTATATTTGTTTTGGTGTAGGGGTCCCATATGCATGACGCATACTCCAAAATCGGTCTAACCAAGGATTTGTATGCAGTGAGCTTCACCTGTGTTGGGGCTGTCGTCAATTTTCTTCGAATCCCCCATAGGGCCTTACGTGCGGTACAACATATGTTGTCAGTATGTTTGTTTCAGGTTAAAGTTGATGTTATTGTGACTCCTAGATATTTTACAGCTGATACTTCGTTAATTACATCCCCGCCAATATTGTATGTGTGAGCTAATGTTTGCTTCTTGTTTGAGACACGAAGAACAGAGCATTTTTTTATGTTCAGAGCCATTTCCCACTTTTCGCACCAAGTGTAAATATTGCCAAGATTCGCGTTCAGGAGTTCTTGATCGTGTGGTGACCTGACCGTTGTGTACACAACACAATCGTCCGCAAAAAGGGTCTATCTCGGTAACAATATCATTGATATAAATAAGGAACAAAACCGGGCCCAGGACAGACCCCTGGGGTACACCTGATGTCACTGGAAGGCTATCTGAAGAACTATTATTTACGTTAACATACTGTGCGCGGTTGTCAAGATAGGCTTTTATAAAGTCAATAAGTATTCTGTTTATTCCAAAGTTATAAAGCTTTTGTATCAGTTTATTGTGTGGCACCTTATCAAACGCCTTGGCAAAGTCCAGGAACACTGCATCGATTTGACCTCTGTCATTAATTGCAAGAAAAAAGTCATGGCAGGTAGTAATCAACTGTGTGATGGCGGAGAGCCCGCGCCGAAACCCATGCTGGGCATCTGATAATAAGCGGTTTTCTTCCAAATATTGAACTAGTTCTCTGCAAATTATGTGTTCCAATAGCTTCGAACTAACTGAAGTTAAGGAAATGGGGCGGTAATTGGATACCGTTGTACGATCACTGGATTTGAAAATAGGGACAACACGCGCGTTTTTCCAGTCGGCAGGCAGTGCTGAGCTTGACAACGAAGCAGTAAAGATTGCGTGCAAGTAGTGCGATATCCACTCTGCGTAACGGTGAAGAAATGCTGTAGGAATATTGTCTGGCCCCACTGCTTTTTTGACGTCCAAGTTTAAGAGTAAATTAAAAATACCTTCTCGAGTCACAACTACGTCGCGCATTGTCGACTGGAACTCCTCGAGTGCAAAACCAATGCTCTGGTCTTTAGGCGCGAACACTGAGTGGAAATACTTGTTAAATTCATTGGCTACATATGTAGAATCTGTAACTTGTATGCAATTAACACATAAAGAAATTTCATTTGACCTGTTGTCATTTATAAATCTCCAAAATTTTGCCGGTGCCTGTTGGAGAAAGTTTCCGAGGGTAACGGAAAAGAAGTTGTCTTTAGCCTGCTTTATCCTATTCCTGAGCTCATTTCGTAAGCTTCTAATGACAGCTAGTGGCCGAGAAGGCATTCGCCTGAGTCGTTTTAGCTTCCGCTTCATATGTATAATATCTCTTGTAATCCATGGATTATGTCTTTTCTTTTTGAGCTTGTTCGGAACAAACCGTTCCAGACATTCGAAGCATATTGTTTTAAACCTGGACCATAACATATTCACGTCCTCGTGGGTCTCAAAGCCCTGGTAATGTGTCTCTAGGTAGTCAAGAATACTCACATCATCTGCTCTATTAAAGTCTTTAACAATAACAGGTGAATTATTGCTTTCAGACCTACTTTGGAGATGAAAAGTTGCCGATACTAGTTCATGGTCAGACACACCACTCATAACATCAACATGAGTACAGGAAATAGCAGGACTAACGAACAACAAATCTAAAGTGTACCGCGATGAATGTGTGATTCGTGTAGGCACGCGAACAACCTGGGTGAGGTCACATGAAAAAGCAACGCTTAGAAGCAAGTTGGAATGTTTTAAATCGCCACCCGATACTGTCATATTTAGCCAGTCAATATGAGGCAAGTTGAAATCACCACCTATAATCAACTTTGTATGAACTCCCCTGAAACGCTGCACATAGTCACAAAACTGCTCAAGAAAAAGAATGTCCGCGTTAGGTGGGCGATACACAACACCGATAACAACACTCTAACCAAAAACTTCTACCTTGGAGAACAAGCTTTCATGTCCAGGGATGCCATCGAGTGGTGTCAGATTTATGGAGTTTTTTACAATAATAGCCACTCCTCCCCCACGAGACGGCCGGTCACGCCGTAATATTTCGTACAAAGGTGGTACAACATCACTGTCCGTTACATCGTTATGTAACCATGTTTCAGTTAACAACATAACATGGGGATCAAGATCGTAAAGTAAACCTTCAATATCTGTTGTTTTGCTAATGACACTGCGCACGTTCAAAGACACCAATCGCATAGACTTTGTATCCCTGGGCTGTCACTTCGGTGCCATGTCGGCGATTTTTTTCTGCTTACGGCCTCTATGTTTATTCACTTTTGGAACATCGGCATCGTTGTCACTTGACGCATCTACGATTTGGTCCTCAAAGTTGGCGAGTTTTCGACGCTCATTCTTTTCTTCGTCCCACACGTAAACATCGTTCCCGATAACGAGCCTATCGCGCCTGAGATGAGCTGTTTCTGTAGTACTATCAACTGTCGACCATAGCAACTTCCTTATTTTCCGGATTCGAGGCGTGTAGTCATCGGACAAGGACACGTTTTTGCCTTTTAACTTCTTCGCATTACTAAACAGCAGTATTTTTTCAGAGAAGTCATATAGCCTCAAAATCACTGGCCTTGTTTTGTCCGCTGTTTTCTGCCCAATTCGGTGAATTCGCTCGAGACTGGTCACATTGACTCCCAGCGTTTTTTGGAAGATTCCCGTTAATACTGCCTCCATAAGAGACTCCGTTGTCTCTGTTTCTTGCTCCTTCACGCCGTATACAATCAAATTATTCCGACGGCTGTAACTGTCACGGTAATCTATTCTACGTGTCATCGTAGCAATTTCCCCACGAAGCAAACCAACTGACCGTTCACACTCTTCCACTTTTTGGGCTGTTTGCACTAGGGATTCAATACTGGCTTCAATTGAGCTCAACCTTTTGTTGGCGACCGCCGCCGCGGTGGCTCAGCGGTTATGGTGCTCGGCTGCTGTCCCGAAAGACGCGGGTTCGATCCCGGCCGCGGCGGCTAGAATTTCTTTGGAGGAGAAATTCTAGAGGCCCGTGTACTGTGCGATGTCAGTGCACGTTAAAGAACCCCAGGTGGTCGAAATTTCCGGAGCCCTCCACTACGGCGTCTCTCATAGCCTTAGTCGCTTTGGGACGTTAAACCACATAAACCAACCATAAACCAAACCAACCTTTTGTTGGTGTCCAAAATGTGGGCATCAAGTTTTTTTTCCAATTGCTTTGATTTCTGCCGCTGAAGCTATCTGGTTCTCAAGAATAGCGGCCAGTTGATCTTGCGTCGAGGGGCCAGGATTCAATTCTACATCTCCACTCAAGAGGAGACGAATTAAGCACAAAGACTCAAAGCACCCCGCAACGCATTCACCAACACTTCTGGGCAAGGCAGCACAATAAGGCACAATGAATCACTCTTAAATTCACACACTGCACGTTTAGCACTAACCTTCACAGAGATGACCAGGAAGTTTAGATGCGGCTGCATCGTCCGGCTGCTGCCTTGCCCACTGGCACAGAAATTTTGGTGGGTGGTGCTCGAAGGTTCCGTGACTGTCAGTGTACGTTGTTACTTTTATGTACGTTGTTTCTTCGAGGATTTTCTCCCCTAGCGGACGAATACAGCAGCGTCGCTCTCCCCACAGAAGGCATTCTTTGGACGAGGTAGTCTTCCACGCCGGAGTTCTTTCTGGACAATCACCCGTGTTGCCCACGGCGGGCAAGGGGACATCGCGGCCGTTTGAAGCTACGCATTACTGATCCTTTGTGATTACTTGGATGAGTGTGCTCTCGTCCCAGCGTGAAGACTCGCAGTTGGCTTCGTGTCGCGTATACATTGTTTTAAATGCCCGCTATTTCACAATGCATTACTTCATTACACTGCATTACACTTCGCCATGTTATCGGTGCAGTGACCTGTCGTGGTCGAGGCATTCCTCTTCCTCCTATGTTATACGAAGATCACGTGTGGTGGAACAAAATTCTTGAGGTCAATTTGTTCTTGGTTCCTGGGAACTCAGCACTTCTTCCTATTCGAGGCACTTTTCATGGTTTTTGACGTCTCATTATCACTAATACAGAACAGCTCCGTGCCCACTTTGTTCTCTCGCGTAACAGCGAGTCATTTTTCGAAGGCGATGGTTTTTGTTTCCTCTAGCGATAAAGTTGGAGCGATAGTTCTTCGTCTTATCACCTTTGGAGGCTGACTAACCTTAGTCCGGTAGCCACCTTTTGTACCAACGCAGACTCCATGCCCCGTAGTGATAAGAGGCACTGTGGCATCTGTTAGCTGGAGTTAAAAGCGCACTCATTGTTTAGTGAAAGAAACAATGCAGACTTTAAGGAAAATAAGTAACAGCGCTTTTCGAAGACGACACAGAGAACGAGACAGACCCCTGCCCTGTCTCGTTCTCAGTCCCGTCTTCAAAAAACCCTGTTACTTCTTTTCCGTCATCATGTACCAGCCAGCCTGTATTATCCCTCTTCTAAAAACCATTTTGGTCAAACATTTAGGAGAACCCCCCAAGGTGGAGTAGATTTGTAATAAGGGAGGAATTACTCATTGACGTCCACCCTGAGCGACTGCTCAGGCGAAGCCGTGGTCCCGGGTTCGAACCCCGGACCAGGGCGAGTTTTTCTTTAAGAACGAAGTTTCTGAGAAACCTGCATAGCTTTCCTTTGTAGCCGTATGGCTGTGCTCAGGTGGACGTCAATGAGTAATTACTCCCTTATTATAAAAACCATTTTGTAGCACGATATTTTATTTCCTGTCATTGGAAATTTTCCGTGCACCACGATGCCAAATTCACCCAATCGCCATGCTAAATCCCACATATAATGCAAAAAATGGAGCGCATTTACTCTGTCTTTAAAAATATCAACTTAACGTACTGCTTTGAGAAAGGGCAATAGGATTGTTCCCCTCTCTGTTCCTATGTGGCACATGAACCTTGGCGCTTGAAACAACGCTTAACAGAGACTGGTAATGGAATGCGTTGTGCGGTATGGAAGCTACGGCTGCGGGAATTTAGTGGTTTGACTGTTTCCATGTGCGAAGGGCAGAAGAATAGGAAAATGTGCTCGTGTGCAAAAAAAAAAAAGTTTCCAAAGTTGTGGTGATGACCTACACTAAGAAAGGGATAAGAGGATGTAGTAATGAAATGGTAGTGCAGTGAATCGGGATGGAGCACTTCATGGAAAGCTCACAGGCGTATGAGTTGTCTGTGTTGTGTTAGACAAGGAAACGTTAGATTTCATGCCTGTGATATCTGCGGTGAATAGAGGATAAAAGGAACTGTGTTATTCTGAACTCCCTGTAAGGAGAACCAGATTGATCATCGAGGAAAAGAACTGAGGAAAACAAGTGCTGCATATGATTCCTTGATTCGCTCATCAACTTATCGCACAGTCCGTTGAGAAGCATTAAGGTCATAGATTTTCTTTTCTTTTTTTGTTTTGGTTCTGGTTTGCAGTGCATATGGTAACGAACGAGGAGCAAGCAGACGGCGTTACAGAACACCTAAGGCCGGCTCCCTTTTTGGAAATAACAACAAATCCAAAGCATTTGACATCTGCCGATTGATAATAAAAAAAGATCGAAATAGAATGAAAGTACTATTTACATAAATGACCAACTCTAAAGTGCAATCGCCTCCGCGGTGGCTCAGTGGTTATGGTGCTCGGCTGCTGACCCGAAAGACGCGGGTTCGATCCCGGCCGCGGCGGTTGAATTTCTTTGGAGGAGAAATTCTAGAGTCCCGTGTACTGTGCGATGACGGTGCACGTTAAAGAACCCCAGGTGGTCGAAATTTCCGGAGCCCTCCACTACGGCGTCTCTCATAGCCTTAGTCGCTTTGGGACGCTAAACCCCATAAACCAACCATCTAAAGTACAATCCTTTGTTATATATTTAAGTGCAACGCAACAATGCATGCAAGTACCATGGCATGCTGCAGAAGAAGCATATCATGTACAAGTCTTTTATAGCTGTGGTCGCCTCTGCTTTCCATCGGCGGAAAAGTTGCTAGGGGGTGGGGTAAGCACTGAGAACTCGCGGAATAGGAAACGTGAACTTCTGGTGGCCATAATCTGTACGAGACTTGAAAACATGGAAGCTAACTGCTCGACAGATGTAAACTGTAGGGCTGAGGAGATATACGTTTTCAAATCTTTAGTGACTCCTTTTCATTATATTCTTTATGTATGCAGCCATTTTTCTATATTTTCTGTATATCGGGCGCTGCTATCCCGTTCGTCTACGGAGGCGGGCCGATTAGCTCCCGCGGCCAATAGCGGGTATACAGATTGGCGGGCCGATAGCAGCTTGCGAACTGGACTTGACTAAGCTGTCGAGTTCTACTCTTAAAGGCCAAGCTGAAGCGTCCTCCAACTTTGTTTAGTTCACGCCGTCTGCACACTGATGGCGAGCGAAGAGGCTTCGGTCGCTTTTTAGGCTGACCAGGGCGGAAAGCGGCGCGGTGATAGCGATTGGTCCAGGACCGATTGCCGCCACCGGGAAAATTCCGCGGGGACAAACATGGCGGCGCCCTTCGAAGCAGGACCCCTACCTTAGGACGGAATTCGTCGCCGTTGCTGTCTTTTTAAGACGAAATCCTTGAATGGCTCATACCCCGTCCGTCCTTCGGTGTTACATCCAGCCCCTGGTGTGACTTATCGACGATGACGGGTGTCCACCGAGATATGTGATAGTTACTGCGGAATTTCATTGCCTCAAATACAATTTTCCTCAAACTCACGAAATTAAATGGCTGATCTCACCCATGATTTGCAGATATGTCCACCTGCGATCCTTTGGTAAAGCATACAAGCCGCCGCGGTGGCTTAGCGGTTATGGTGCTCGCCTGCTGACCCGAAGAACGCGGGTTCGATCCCGGTCGCGTCGGTCGCATTTCGATGAAGGCGAAATTGCAGAGGCCCGTGTACTGTACGAAGTCAGTGCACGTTAACGAACACCTGTCTGTTTTTCCCGAGCAGCAGAGCTCTCACTCTGAAACTCCTCGCATTGAAGTTGTTGCATTAAGCAGCTTTTATTGAGCCCTCGTATAGTACATGCCGCATTAAGGAAAGTATTGCTTGTTAACCGGTTACAAAAGATCGCATTTTTTGCTGGAGTACTGCGTAGCTTTCCTTTTGAAATGGAACTGCTATCGTCCATCCTACACTAGTTCCTAAAAACGTAGTTCAATTGACCATAAAAAAATTCAAGGGGCACTTTGACTGTCTAAAGTGCGTAGAGGCGAAAGCGTTTTCCGCACCACTTTCAGTGCTTCTGTGGCACTGATGGCGTCACATGTAATTGAGTACTAATTACTAAGTGATGACAAATCACTAATTAATGGTTAATTAGTGATTAATATCTGAATACTGATTAACTGCTAATTAAGCTTAAGCTTAAGCTTCGCCTTTAGGAGTGGAACGCGACAGCGTGTTGTAGCGCTGCCAGGGAGTCCACGGAACGCCACCACCCGTTCGGCGCGATGCCTTGCCGTTTCAACGCAGCGGTTTTTGAGGAAAGGAAATGGCGCAGTAAATCTCTGTCATCTCGGTGGACACCTGAACCGCACCGTAGAGGAACGGAGGAAGTGGGAGTGAAAGAAGAAAGACGATGATGGCCCGTAATGAAGAAAACGAAAATTGTATTTGAGGAAAGAAATTTACGCAGTAACTGTCTCACATATCTCGGTGGACACCCGTCAAAATTCAGGGGGGGGGGGGTGTGCACTTTTTTGACCTAAAGTGTGGTCACTGATGTGTGGTTAAGATGTTAAGCTTCGCCTCTAAGAGTGGAACGCTGCCAGGGAGTCCATAGAACGCCATCGCCCATTCGGTTCTACGCCTCGCTCGTCGGTAAATTGGTTTTTGAGGAAAGGAAATGTATTTCTCTCTCATATCTCGGTGGACACCTAAACCTCGCCGGAAGGGAAGGGAGGAGGATGGCAGTGAGCGAAGACACCGTATTCACTAGACGTGCCTATGTTCATTCCAAACCATCGAGCTGGCATGGCGTAGTGGATAGCATGCTCGTCTGGCACTCCGAAGACCGGGGTTCGATTCCCGAGCTCGACCAATTTCTTACTAGGTTTTATTTATTTATATGGCCTGACTAGAGAAGTTAATTAGGCTAATTGGTAATTAAGCAATTAACTAAGCTCAGTCCCACTTACTTGGAGCATCACTATATGGTCCCTTCAATTGGTTGCATGGTTACTAGCCAAAGTACAATTGGCCCCATTTGAAATTGGCGCACTGTGACGTCACGACCGTTTCGACCAACTGAAAAGCGTGACATTCTCTGTCGACAACTGCTGCTTACAACGATGAGACATTAAAGGCTTTCGCCTTAAAAAGCTGGCCTACGCTGAAATGGTAGCCATCTACACAGGCCTCTCTGCGAAAGGTGAACACACAGATCGCGGGAACAAGTGTCACATGCAGTAATAAGTCAAACCATACGTAGTATACACATCAGCTTTCCTCTTCCGTTCAAAAACATGGCCTCCTCCCTTTCCATTCTCCTGGGAGCCCGCGTGGGCCCGTTGTACCGCCTAGTTTCCCAAGCAGCACAAGTAATCGGCCAATATTGGAAAGGGACATTCACACTCTGGCCCTTTGTAGGACCGTACTTTGCAAATACGTTTCCAGTATTGGGCCGATTACTTCTGCTGCTTGGGTTATTACCTATGAGCTTCTATGATAGTTTCGCGCTCAGTTTTTTTAAGGCCATCACAGCGACGTTTCATCTCGAGTGAGCGGCGGTATATGTCGACGCGTGGCATTTCGCTGCTCCGCTGCACTTGCAGCGAGTCAGCCCACGCAGTCGCGATTGTCGCCTTGACGACCGCCATGAAGAAGATAAGAGCGCGCTCTGAAGGGGCGGAAAAAGCAGTTCCTGATGCCACCGCCATATGCCACCGCCGCAGCGGACGCATACGTGGTGAACGATGCCTCCCTCAAGCCCTCAGTACACGCTGGTGGGATTTTCCCCGGAGCTCGACTGGAGGCCCCTGACTTTCCTCAAGCCTGTTCCAGCCAACCGTGTATGCAGTGCCTGTGGACTGGTGCGAAAGAGGACCGCGTGGCTGCCCTGCATGCACGTGCTGTGCGAGTGTTGCTACGGGCAGTGCAGCCAGGACGGATTGAACGAGTGCCCTCTGGACGGCAACCACTTCGAGGAGGAGGACGTCCGCCTGTTGGACTGCACTGCTGACGACATGCTGAGAAGGGAGGTAATTACCGGAATGGGCTTTCTTTGTTTCTTTTCGTTTGCGCCTTGCGATTTGCTGCGCAGTATCTCCCGCCGGCCTACCCATTTCACATGAATCGGAGGGCAAAATGAAACTGCAATGCAATGATAGAGCCCTGTAAAATAATCGCATTTTTGCGGAGCCACTTTTTTGGCGTAATGTTACGCTGGGCAGGAGTGGTATCCGTAAAATAAAGCCGCCTCTGTGGCTCAGTGGTCACGGCGCCTGTCTGCTGACCCGAAAGACGCGGGTTCGATACCGGCCGCGGAGGTCAAATTTTGATGGAGGCGAATTCTAGAGGCCCCTGTACTTTGCGACGTCAGTGCAGGATAAAGAACGCCAGGCGGTAGAAATTTCCGGACCCCTTCAGTACCGCGTCTCTCATTGTCCGGGCCGCTTTTCGACATTACTCCCCCATAAGCCAGAAACCATATCCGTAAATTAATGAAGCCGCAGCAGCGCAAAAATTCGAAATGCAAGGCATCCTATGCAGTATCTCAGCTGCAAAAATATGTGCGCGGCTATGCTAACTCCAGGGCTCTCCAGACCTGCTGTGGGAGATATGTTACACTTGAAGGCCCTGATATAATAAGAGGAAAACTTCTCAGTTTCCACTGCTTTCGAGTGGTGCATATTGGAGAGCTCCGGAAGAAACTCGGTGGTATCGAACTTTTCGTCGTAAACTCGGAAGTCTTGATGATGATTGAAGCATGGAATTAATCTTTTAGCTTAGGCTGCGCCTCGACGGCAGCCCTAACCACAAGTTAAAGCTCGGTTTAACCACTGAGCCTGCTCAGGAAATAGATACCATACCGAGATTTCGAACAAATATCCCAAGTTTTCCAATTTACCTTTCCACGAAGAGAAAATGTGTTAATATATATCTCATTACTTTATCACGTTTCCAAAGTAATCAGGTAACCAAAAGCGGAGACATGGTTATCTCGCACTGCTGGCTGCGTTTAGTGTTTCCATGGTTAGATTGTGATTAAATTTAGGGTGGAGCCTTGCGTTCCAGTCGCGTACGGCCGACGTCTCCATGTTTCTACATTCGCCACATATTCATAGCAGAGTGTCTTGCTTTGCTTCGACTGAAAAAAATGCCGCTTAGACTTCAAGTTCGCATGCACTTCTACAGCGGGGGTCTGAAGCCGCCGTTCCGAATTTGTCCTGGAGCTCCTCGATGCAGCCTATAGAGTTCAGTGCTGGAGCGTCGCCAAAGCTATCAGGGGCAGGCCGTCGTAATCTTCGCTGGACAAAAAAAAGTGTGACCTCCCACCTGTTGCCGGGCTGCTCGGTGATAAGTTACGTGCTTTTCTGGAACACAATGTATCAGTTCTCGATGACATTCTCATCCTTTCAAAAATTTGTGACGAATGGTGAGGCAAACGATATTTACTCTGAACGACAACAATATTTTTGTCCGTAATTTCCGTACGATATAGTGATTAAGGTACAGGATGCAGATTCAGTATACACAGAAAATTTAAAATCTGATTGCAATGGTAAACGTTGGTCACGACCAACGTTTAATTTCTCAAAATCAATTCCAGGAAAAATAATGAAAAACATTCCACAGCTATCAAAGCCCCACAACCGAGTGGTTATTTTTGATTCACCCTATAGAACGTCACTAGTCCCTCGCCACATAGTCACAACATGTCTCAAAGTGGCTGATTTTGTATCCTTGCAGGTCAAGTGCTGGAATGAAGGTAGTGGCTGCGAGTACGCGACGGCTGCTTCAGGGATCGTCCGGCATTTCCAGCTGGAATGTGAGCACCACTCCGTCCGTTGTTCCAAGTGCTCGGCCACCGTTCTTTGCAGAGACGTGTGCACGCATCTCCGGTCGGCCTCTTGCAACTCTTCGACACCCGTGGGATCCGAAAGCGAAGTTCCAGCGGCTCACGCGGAGGAGGCCGCATCGTTGACTTCTTTCAGAGGAGCCTTTGAAAGGCAGGCGGCAGAAATCACAGCATATCTGAGGCCGATGGCTGTCGATATCAGCACGCAAGGGGACCGATTAAGCGAAATCTCTCATGGCATAAACACACTCAAGGAGACACTGCGCCAAGAACTAACGTCTTTAATAGGACAGAACCGCGAGGAAATGACGTCGTCCAACGCTGAACTGAAACAATGTTTTGCGACATACAGCGATGCAGTTAACTCTGGTTTGAAAACTATAAAAAGTGTAGAAAAAAAACTGAACGATAAATTCAGCGGAACTCGAGATCAGTTGTCGCAGATTGCAGCTTGCATTGAGCAGGTCAAGGTTGAATTGAAGGGCAGCGTTCAAAAAACGTTGCATCCTGTCCGCAATGTGCCTAGAGTGAGTGCACTACAAGATACGCAGGGCGAGTTTCTTGTAAAAGGAGTGAAATCGCTTCAAGACGAGGCGATGCAGAACGACAGGGCTGTGTATGAAAGCGAGAAGATGTACCTGTGTGGCTACTGCATGTCTCTTGGTGTCATTTTATTATATAGGTACTCATCTGTACGGGTGCTCTTCAACTACACCCTGCACAAGGGCGACAGGGACGACGAAGTCCAGTGGCCTTTCAAGCACAAGTTCCGGATGAGCGTTCTTCATCCGAGCGGAGAGGAAGGCCATGTGCGGGAATATAAAACAAATCCATCTGAGCCATGTAACCAAAAGCCAGAAACATCAACCAACGAGTCTCGTTACTTTTATCCATGCATTCAACTCCAAGATCTCATCCGTGACGGGTACGTAGATAATGACCAGCTTCGGATGAAGTTTGAACTGCTGTGTTGAACCAAACTTGGGCGCGGAGACGGGCCATCCGTTAAAACTTCGTGTCATTGAACGCCCCTGTACGCTTCATTTCTTTTTCACTTATTTAGGGAGTAACTTTACGTTAGGTAGAAATTTGTCTGTAAACACTGGTATGAATGCTCTTTCGCAACAGCTCTGATCGGAGACACTGCACAAATATAGCTGCTAATTTTGTTTTATTTCTGACCCTCAGAAGATTTCTAGTGAAATGTATAGTATAAATAACTAAATAAACAAAATATTTTCTTCCCTCTGTGAATGCTCCATATTTCTCGAAACAGTTTAATAAACAACACTAAACGCTTATTGCGTAAATTTGTATTATATCCTTTCTCTACGAAAAAAAAAAACGCTGGCGCTCATTGCAATTTATTTACTAAGTACAATCTTGACATGCGTGAGCCGATCAGGTGGCTCAGTGTTTATGGCGCTCGGCTGCTGACCCGAAAGACACGGGTTCGATCCCGGCTGCGGCGGTCGAATTTCGTTGGTGGCGAAATTCTGATTGCGAAAATTCTGATGGAAAGAACCCCTGGTGGTCGAAATGTCCGGAGCCGTTTACTACGGCGAGCATCACAGACAATGGTTCCGACATTATCATAATCTAGTTATCTACCACCTACTTACATAATACAACCAGGCACACTTCTGACACCTTAAATAGAAACACTTCGAAGGTACGACATATTAAAAATGTTGAAGTGTGTTTTTTCTCTTTATGGTCTCTTTTTTACGGAATCAGAGAAACTCTGCCAAAAGTACCGCATCCTTATTTCATCTGTTATATTCATTTTAGCATCGAGCATTTCCTCGGCATGCGGACAAATATGGCAGCGTTGATCTGTTCCAAAAAAGGCCTCCTTTAGACAGGCGCTCGACGGTAGGCTTCCGCGCTCTAACTTTTTTCTAAACCAACACCCATGTGGCCCACGGCGGGCAAGCGGGATCGCGTCCGTCGGAAACTACGCATGCTAATCTTTCATGCTTACCTGGATGAGCATGCTGCCGTCTCAGCTTGAAGCCTCGACTTTGGCTTCGAGTCGCGTATAGTTCTTTTCATTGCACACTGTATCGCAACTAGTGACGATGTTGGTCAGCGGAAAACTGCGCCTTTGTTCTTCCTCTTCAGAAGAGGACTTCGCATTTGTTTCGCAGGAGGGGTTGGTAGCTTGGTTGGGCTCAAATAAAGATGGCACGTACCCACTACGGGGGAGTGGCCAAGACACAGGCGGTGAATTACAAGAAACAGGAGCGTTTATTGGGAGAAAAGCAGTAGTAATAGCGTACAGGTAGATAGATTGGTCGACGTGACCTGTCGTGGTCGAAGCTACTGTCTTCCTTTCTTTGGAAACCATGCATACATCACGCATGGCTGAACAAATTTTTCCAGGTAAATTTCGTTTGAATTCCTTTAAACTCAGCAAATCTTCGTATTCTCGGTGCTTATCAGGTTTTCTTTTTGACCTCGGACTACCGCTTATTCAGAACAGCTTCGCGCCCAGTTTCTTCTCTCGTTTTCAAGGTAGTAATTTTTCGCAGGCGATGAAGCTTAAGTAAAACTTCCACGCATTCGTCACCTTCGGAGAGCTGCCTTAACAAGGATCCGGTCGCCACAATCTGTGCCAACGCGGACTTCGTGCCTCGTAATGCCATGAGCCACTGCGGTGTCTAGCTGCATTTAAAACAACACGTATTATTCAGTAAAAACAACAATGCCAACAAGATCTATGTTGGGGCTCAAAATCTTTGTCTTCCTATAGAATATTTTCCGTGTACTACGAAGCCAACATTGCCCAAACCCTCTGCTAAATCGCGCATACAATGCAATAAGTAGAGTGTCGTTGCACTAACCATCACATCAACCTAGCCTACCTCTTTGCAAAAGCGAAATTGACGACAGAAAAGCAAAATATCAGCTGAAATCTGTCTAGTAGTATGAAAACATCTTCTTCCCCTCTGTTATTTTATGGCGTTTTTGTACAGTACGCTACAAGCTGTAAAAATGTGTAGGAGCGCACTATCTCGCCTCCACGCACGTTAAGCAACAAAAGTGCTTCATTTTTCAACCAAAAAATTTCTTTAGACAGTGTGTACACTGTCCATACACTTCTGTCTACGAAGCCTGTAGACTCTCTATAGACAAATCCTAGATAACAGTCTCTAAACAATATGCTACAGACAGTCCATAAATTTATGGTCCTACACTTTAGGTAGACTGTTGTCCATAGACATTGTATAGACTATGAGTAGAAAAATATCTAATGGAAGTCAATAGTGTCTTTAAGATGTCTATAGACTGTCTATAGACCATTTTAATAAGGGTTGGCGCCGCTGCGGGTGTGCCTCTTGTACGCGCACTGGTACATGCATTCTGATTGAACGAACGGTACCCCTCTACTCTCTAGACGCTTACTAAGCGACATTAATAAAGTAGTCCCACTTTGCATAGAGTAGCGCCAATTCACTGGAATGTAGGTGACAACATGCCAGGCAGTAGCCGCAATAAAATACACGAGACCCCGTGTTTTTTTTTTTTTCAGTTTGCCAGTCGTGTAAACAAGTATCATTTTAATTCGAATAAAAGCAGACACATGCTAACTTTTAACACAAAATTTGTAACCAATTGCCTTGTTCCCCAAGTTATTTGAGTACGTTACGCAAATACTGGACCACAGCATAATAAATACTTAGGTTACGTGAAAGCGGTGTGAAATTAATCTACTCCTTAGCAGCCATCCCAGGCACGCGCGCTACCGATTTAGCCATGGGCGCCACTATTTTTTATTGGGGTATTTATTGCGCTAGTACGCTAGGTACGACGTGCAGCAAGAAGACTCGGTGCAGTTTTATGCCGCGTTCATATGAGAGAGAAACTTTGTGGCAGTGTGCCTTTCGCCTTCAACTTATCGCAAGCTAATCGAAAGGCATGCTGAGCCGCCTTTATAGCTGGATTGCCTTTTTGTCTACCCATTCCGGATTTGCGGGACGCTGGCTGTTTGCGCATGCTTAAAGAGTGCCTGCGTGCGGCCGCCTATGATGGTGAAAACCTCTTCTTCGAGAAGTGTTTCTTCCTCAGGAGTCGTTAGGGTTTCTTCCGCGTTACGGCATCGAGTGATCCCTAAAGGAAAGAGGGTTTGGTTTGGTTTGCTTTATGAGTGTTTAACGTCCCAAAGCGACTCAGGCTATGAGGGACGCCGAAGTGAAAGGCTGCGGAAATTTCGACCACCTGGGGTTCTTTAACGTGCACTGACAACGCACAGTACACGGTCCTCTGGAATTTCGCCTCCATCGAAATGCGACCGCCGCGGCCAGGATCGAACCCGCGTCTGTCGGGTCAGCATCCAAGCGCCGTAACCACTGAGCGACCGCGGCAGCCAAAGGAAAGAGGGGAAGCGCCTGATGACTGCGTTGTCACCAATTAGTGGGCGTACTTTAGATTGCCGCAACCTGGTAGTATTATGACGAGCGAGAATTACAGGCCGTTCTCCTTCAGTATACAATCAACGAATTAAAAGCTCGGCATATCACTCACAGGGCTGACTGAATTCTGTGATAAGGTAGACTGGGGCATTATATAATCTATGAAGACTTCGGCTTAAGTGTGAAATCGGTTGTAAGTTACCATGCAAGCTACGCACTTCCGCCATCCCTTTGCTTAATGTCCGTTTCGTATACTTACCGCCCCTCTCGTGTCTCCTGGCATGAATGATGGCTGCAGCGGAACCCAGGCAATACGTTACAACATACCCCTCTTCGAACTGACCACAGGATACACGCAGGCATCGATCTCCATCACGGGCTGGCAGCCTAACAGACTTTCACGTCTTTGTGGCTGAACAGCAATCAGGATGTCTCACGCATGCATTAATACCTCCCCTGTTCCTACGTTGAATAGTGCGCATCATATTCACACAATCTTTCCTTTTCTGAGCAAACTCGATATGCATAAGCAATTTACAGACACTTCATCGCGGCTGTTCGCTCCTTTCAAAGAAGGCCGACTCGCTATACGACGCAGGAAACAGCTAAAGCTAAGGTCAACTGGATGTCGCCTTTCTTTCCTTTTTTTTTTGCCCTGTTTTTCATATGTACATATGTTCGCCACGATGACTGAGCTTTGCACTTGTGTTCTTTTTTTTTTCTTTCCTTCCTGTCCCACATACGGCAAAAAATCTGTTGTATATATTTGTGCACAATCATATGTACTGGATCCTGCATGACATAGAATTGTATAGAGTGCAACTACAAAATTGTGTGTCTGTTTTTTTTTTTCCTTTAATGCTGTCAAAACATTATGCGGAGGGAGGGCCTCCTCAGGCTAGTAGCCATTAGCTTTCGCTTCGCTTTTTCTGTGTATTGGAAAGAAACCAATAAACAATCAACAATGTTTAGTCGTCCCGTCCTATTTCTCTCTATGGCGGATCTCTGTCCCCGAGGAAAACTAACGAACTTAAATAGCTAATCTCGTCCACGACCTGAGAACGTTAAAAAGAACGTCAATTTGGGCCAGGTGATGCTGCATTATGAGAGACTGAAAAGGCAATAGCGCTACTGCGAAACACACACAAGAAAGACTGACGCAGGACATGCGCTAACTTCATCTGAGTTTATTTACTGCCAAGCCAGCAAATATATAGAAAAATTTTCAGCCATCTGCAAAAAAAGAAACAAGAAATGGCATCAACCAAACCGTCCAAGATATCACATCACGGTCTTGAAAAGGCAGACCGAAGTATCGCTTACACAATCTAATCCCCTCTTTTTTATGTAGAATGCTTCCAAAACCTAACGTGCCTTCCTATCTCTACTCCTGCCCAGAATATTTTATCTCCTGAAGTCGTGGTTCACACTTCTTGCAGTGCCTGGATGTCTTTTCAGCCGGCCCATGTTCTGCCGCACGGTTACACACGGAGCCATCAGCACAGTGCTGTGAAAGATGTGCACCTCAGTTACCGTTCTCCCGAGTGTCGTCGTCGGAATGGCCGGTTTGGTCGGGTCGGATGATCGTCGATGCGACGAACGACAATGGCGCGAAGCGCATCGCGTTTTCGTCCGCTCGTCCGGCGACAGGTTGCCGGTTTGGGCAGCAACTCCAAACTTCCTGAGAAGCAAAACTTATTTAACGAAGACGAGACCAAAATACAAGAACTAAGAGAAAAGGCTGTTTAAAAAAGGCCGCATAAAAGCGGCCGAGACTGAGACTCGGCGCGCTCCCCCCGCTCTTTGTTTGCAGCGGTTTTATCCCCTCGATAATTGGGCGGAGCTTTATTAAACCTGCTCTCGCCCAATTCCAACCAATACTGCTGAAATGTCACTGTACATGCAAGTGGGCGGAGCCCAGTGCTCGCCAGAGCCCGACTCTAGAGGCGCCAGTAAGTCCACTGCTTAGGTAGACAGTCGGGTGGTTTCAAAAGACGCCGACCTTATTGTTCCCCACACCCACTTGACAACTCATCTCTTTTCAATGGGAAACGGTCGCCGACCTTCTGCAACCCTGACAAGGCTGTTCGCGGTCTGCTTCCCGTTTCCCGCGGCCTTGGAGAGCGCCCGAAGCGCACGACGCGCTGTCTCCATTCTCGATCCCTCCCGACTTAGCCGGACACGGTACGGGGAAATTAGCTACAGGCGCCGTAGGCCTCTAGCTTAAAGTTATTTTAGCGATTGTGCACGCTCAGCCGCGCTGCCATTAACGCCCCGCCCCGTTTGGCCCACATAGGCTTTTCCGCAGGTCAGTGGTATCTCGTATACCACCCCTGTGCAGCACTTCACTAACTGCTTGTCATGCGTTTTGTTGCAAGAGCTCTTTTTATCGCTCGCAATTCGCGAGCATAGCTGGGCAAGCTTCCGTGGAGCACAAAACACGACTGGCACGCCACGTAGCTTCGCCACCTTTTACACATTATGCGCGACGCTGCGCATATAAGGTACCACTTCTGGTTTCACGGATTGTTTTTTTGGCTCACATGACTTTTCAAATAGGGCACATTTGATTTTTCTTCCGAGGGCTTCAGCAACTTCTTTGATGACCGAGCATGGGAACCCCGCCGAAACCAACCGATGAACTTGCTCATCAAAACTCGCCCGCATAGCATGCTGATACGACTTCACGAGAGCTGATTCGAGGCAGAGGCGAGCAATGACGCGTTTTAGTTTTTGAATGAGCTGATGCATCGGGCAGTAGCATCGTCTATGCTCGAGGTCAGTATTGCCAACAGTCATGATGCTCGCCCAGGATAGTGTTAAGATCTAAAAACTGCAAACACCCCGGCATAGAAAGTTCATGAGTGAGCACCAACCCCCTACCCTCGTTTTGAAAGTTGTATAAAACTGCGCTCACAGCATCTGTGTAGGTCAAATGTTTTCTTGCTTCTGAAACTATTAGAAAATAGTCAACATACCTAAACACTTTAGTACTCCAATGTTAAACTTAGTTCTAGGCCGCGGTGAATGAATGCTGTTTGCACATATGTGTACCTGCGATTCCTTGTTCAAGCCTACCAGCCGCCGCGGTGGATCAGAGGTTATGGTGCTCGGCTGCTGTCCCGAAAGACGCGGGTCCGATCCCGGCCGCGGCGGTTGAATTTCGATGGAGGCGAAATTCTACAGGCCCGTGTACTGTGCGATGTCAGTGCACGTTAAGGAAACCCCGGCTGTTTTTCCCGAGCAATAGAGCTCTCGCTCTTAAAGTCCTCACAGGGAAGTTGTTGTATTAGGCAGCTTTTATTGAGCCCCCGTATTGGACGCGCCTCATTAAGGAAAGTATTTTCTTCACTCATTTTATAGCATGTTTCCTCTGGCTCACACATCGGAAGACAGTGTTTAAACTTCAACAGTTTTAGACAGTTGTAATACGAGCTATGCACGAATCAGTTCTCGTGCGAGAAATTCAATTGGTCGCCAAGGTTTCCCCAAAAATTTTAGTAACATATTTGCCATTACACCTTTGTTGCCTTGACATAGTGCTTTCGCTTATTACTTGACAAACCGGTTCAAAAGGTGGCAGTTCGTGCTGGAGTTTACGTAGCCTTCATTTTCAGATAGAACTGATATCGTCCAACCAACACCAGTTGCGGAGAACGTAGCTTCATTGCCCATGAAAAAAATGGCTGAGGCTTAACTTGGTTAAGCCTGGAGAATGCGAAGCATCATCGTGTCGCGTAATTTGGAGGCGCACAACCACAGCGACGGCGCGAGGTGGGCCCCCGTTTCTGCACTGTCGTGACGTCATCTTGTCACGTGGTGTGACGTCATGTATCACGTGATTTGGAGGCGCACAACCACAGCGACGGCGCGAGGTGGGCCCCCGTTTCTCCACTGCCGTGACGTCATCGTGTCACGTGGTGTGACGTCATGTATCACGTGATTTGGAGGCGCATAACCACGGTGAAGGGCTGAAGTGGTAGCTAAAGTAGTATGCTTCGCATAAAAAGGTCGTCTGTTCAGAAATGGTAGCCATCTATGCAGTCTCTGCGGCATGCGAACATACCGATCAGGAGAACAACTTTCAGAAATAGTACTAAGCCAAACCATGCGTTTTCGAGAAATAACTTTTTCTTTTCAGTTCAAAAAAAAAATAATCCGCTCTCCTTGCCATTCGCGTGGAAACAGGTGTGCGAACCTTCTACCTCCTAGTTTCCCAATCAGCACAAGTGATCGGCCAGTATTGCAGATGGATGGCATCACTCTGGCCCTTTGTAGGGCTGGACTTTCCCCATGTGTTTCCATTATTGGGCCGGTTACATGGGCTGCTTGTGTTATTACCTATCAGCTTCTATGAAAGTTTCGCGGTCAGTTTTTTAAAGCCATCTATAGCGTCGTGTCATCTCTAGTGAGCGGCGGTATATATCGAAGCGTTGCATTTCGCTACTCCGCTGCACTTACGATCACAGCCAGCCCATGCAGTGGCGACTATCGCCTTGACGACCGCCACAAAGAAGATAGGACCGCGGGGGCAGAAAAAAGCAGTTCCTGATGCGACTGGCGCTGCGGACGTACGCGGTGAGCGATGCGGAGGGAAGCAGACGGCGCGCCCAGCTGCGTCACCGTCACTATGGGTGCGTTCCAATTCTCTAGACGTCCGACAAGATGTCTAGTGTGACGTCTAGGAAGCCGTCTACATGTCTACATATTGGAACGTGTCTACTTCACGCGCCGCCTTTCGTCATACAACATGAACTAAAATTTACAAATAGTTGCACGCCTGTGTTCTTAAAAATTGTGAATAAAAGAAGTTAAAAACACTCTGTTAGTAGTTTCCTCTTTCTTTTTTGTTTTTTGCTGCAATAATGGTACGTTCATCGCTACAGCTTTAGCAGACGATCTCACTCGCATAGCAGACGATCTCACCGGCCCGATTTCCTCCCGCGCAATTCCCACATATAAGCTGCTATAGCAATCGTAGGTCCACAAAGGCTGCTTTATTGGCCGCCAGTTCTTATAAAAATCAACTTAACAGAACGACTCACGCTTGAAAGATGGTGCGTCTCCGTGCCAGCGAAGAGCACGGCTCGCTCAGCTCCGACTGCACCAACTGCTCCGCCATCTTTAGACAGGAAGTTAGCCTGCATCGATGTTGACTTCGGCGAAGCAGTCTTTTGGACGGCTTCGTGAAAAATGGAACACGTCTCAAAATGACGGCTCTCCGGTAAGACGTCTAAGTAGACCATAGAGTTTCTTACTATTACCTGTATGTTGCCCGAAGGAGAAATAAACAAAAACCTAGAGGGAAAGCTGGCAGCCCGTCTATGGGAGTTTGCACGGCGACCCCTCGAGACCTCTTCAGCCACCATGGGCGCTCAGAGCATCATGGGGCGGTGAGCTACTTGTTGCGGAACTGCAACTTTTGGCCAAGAAATAATAGAAAAATAAAGCTGTTTGATAACTACAAACGTCCTAACATTCAATATCTTGTCTAATGATTGCAACAAACGAGCAGAAAAGCATTTAAGTGCAAAGTTTGCCCAAAATAAGAGACGACTCGCTCTCCTATTGGCCTAGTAATGAACACTATAAAAACTAATATTTCGTAATTAACAGTCGCACTTTTAAAAGTAAATATGTTTTAAAAAAAAATGTTGTTGCTTAGATACTTTAAGAGGTTTTTTAATGGCATTTCGGAAGAGTAAAACCTTTTATTGGCGTCGTGTGTCGTCGCGTTTTCACTACTATGGCTTTTGCACACAGCGTTCGCGCGTAAGTCGTCTGCGCCATGGAGGAAAAAAAACCAGGAGAGAGTGCGCTCAGCCTCTGCAAGCCATCCTCCTCTGACACCGCTGCCGAGGGCCCTTTTGCGCACTGGCTCTTGGGAAATAGGCCCTCCTCCACAGTTACCAGACTGCCAACCAGCGGTGCTTTTTAGTGAACGTCCGTGCTCCGATTGTATCGCAAAAGCGCAGCGCCTGTGTTTGGCAGTATGCGTACCGAGCTCGAGGTTGTCTGAAGGCTCCGCGTCTCAGCGCTCTGTTGATTACACTCGAGTTTTTGGGTGCACTGTAGAAAACTGCAGGTAAACTTTTCATCAAAGGGTGCGGCCGCAACCTCGATCGTCACTGTTCAACTGTCGTTCACAAAGAGAATGGAGAGGAATTCCTTTCGTCGTTAAACACACATACGGAGCGTTTATTTCAGCGTATGCTATAAGCGGAGAACTCGAGAGCAGGCGAAGAAAACGAGCCTCTAAAAAAATTGCGCAATGGCTTCCAGAGCGCTCGCGGCGGACGGACGTGTTTAACGAGCGCTCCGGCGCGCTGCGCAAGATTCTGTTTCTCGGGCAGGCGAACTTCGGCCGGCCCATGGGCCCGCCGTTCTCCGCTGTTTTCGATGCACAAGTCGCGCCGAATACGCTCGCGCACATACGCGGTTCCGACGTGAAATGCAGCAGTGAAGTATTTCTCTCTCTCGCTGTCGAGAGAGAGTGCCGGCGGCTTTACGTCAGCCCCTGCGCGGTGTCTCCCGGCCACAGCGCACAATCACTTACAAAAAGCAGTAAACTGTATGTACTAAATAGCCGCGCGCACGTAGCGTCCTGTCTCGGACTAATCGCGCGGGCTGCACACTGCACTAGCGGCCGGGGTGGGGCGCCCGGCCGCGTACGTATACCGTCCGAGGTAGCACCCACGAGGCGTTCGTGTCACGCGTGCACTACCTGGTGAAGAGCAAGCAAGAAGTCAAGTCCGCCTGCTCGATGAACGCACAGAGGCTCACCATTGTTCTGTCGGGTGCGCGCACTGCCGCGCGGCCACAGGAGCGCTTCGAGACTGTCCGGTATGATTCCCAGCGCCCTGTAGGCTGCGAGCATCTCGCGACGCGGCACTGCAGAATCGGCACAGCGAAGGAGCATGTGGTCTCTACTGCGCCGCAGTCATCGCACGCGTCGCTCGGGGGTGGTGGCCGCTGCGGCGAGCGAGCAGTTTGCGCTCACCACGGAGCCGTCAGTGAACACAAGCAGATGGTCGCGCAGTTGCTCGCAGAGCGAGAGAGCGAAACCGGAACCGAAATCCGGCTAAGAGCTACCGCTGCCTTGTCACGTGAGGGCCTATTTCCCATGATGCTTTCCATTATATTTTGTATGACTAGGCTTCAAGATTGTGACGTCATACTCCCTCCTAGTTTTTTTTCTTCCTCCATGGTCTGCGCACACACAGACAGCGTTTTTGGAATGAAACATCTTAGTAATGACACTCCATGTTCCTGAAAAACTACAACTGTTCCGCAACAAGTAGCTCCCCGCCCCATGATGCTTTGGGCGTCCATGATGGCTGAAGTGCAGCGCCGCCAGCTTTCCCTCTAAGTAATAGTAAGAAACTCTATGAAGTAGACGTCCACTCGGGAGTATTGGAACGCACCCTCATCAACGCTGCGCATGCTCAGAGAGCAGCGTGGGGCGAGATCGAGTGCTAAAAGCATGGAGGAAGGAAAGCTCCGGATAGGCCCTACCTCCGTGGCTGTAAGCATGCTAAAAGTATCTCCCTGCGCGAACAACTTGATTGTCGCCAGCGGCTCACACGTTCCATGCGTTGGATAGCGTGGCGGAGAGGTTTATCGAAGCCATAACGTGACACGCCTGTGTGTATGACAGCAGGCGAATCGATTTCAGTGACCAACAGCGCAAAGAGAACGCGTGCAAACAGATACGGCAGAGCAGCGGTCTTTCCGCAGGTGAGCGGTTTACGACTGCTATTTTCGGCTTCATTGGTACGTTTCTCTGCCGAAGTATCCCACTTGCTGCATGCACCGTAATGTTTGATCGAATTTTTTTTCTCTCGTTTTAGTTTGTATTTGAAGAATGCTGCAAGTCGTGGAAGAAGCTCGGAGATCGCTTTACCCGTTAGCTCGAAGCAATCGAGCTCGCAACGAGCCGCAGCAGCGCCCATACGTTGCGAGGCGGACAGGGCAGTTTAGCGATGCAGTGAACTTTTACAAGATCTGGGGTTGTCGAGGAAAGTGAGTTTGGAATGTTTCTTTTCGAGGCTCGAAGTACGTGGAGTTACGAGCGTGAAACGTGTTCGTTGTGCTCCATGAATTGGGTGCTACGTTCCCGCTCGTGTTGTGCACTGAACTTCCTTCGTTAATTTATTCTCTTTTTTGCCGTTACTGTCATCACCTGTGTGGGAGGATTTAGTATCACTTTTTGCTTTGTGTTTTGTTCTTGTAACTGCCTATGAATTGCTGCGTTGAATCACGTTTAACATCACGGCTTCTGGAGAGGACCCTGGAGAAGCCTGTCGACTGTTCCTCATCTTTTCGGAAGGTTTCACAGCTTTTATGCGACTCAGAAATGAGGGTACTGCATCCGAAGTAAAATGAGATGAACTTTTTGCCAGCTTTCGAAAGGTAGAGTAAGATAGGGTAATATCAAACATTACATCAAGTAAACATGCCGAACGGTCAGACGTCTGTTCCGACAATTCCATGAATCCCCAAGCTTCCGATTGTGCCTTGGTGCACAAGCACCGAGTTTTCAATCTGCGGGGGGAAGGGGGGGGGGGGGGGGGGGCGGGGGGCGGATGGGGAGGGAGTTATTAGCACCCTCTCTTTTGTTCATTCGCACTCCCGCCTTCCTCCCAGCATGCTCCTTGGCAAGAGATATTTATTGATTTATTTTACTCTCAGTATACAGAGCACATTACAGAGGGGAGCGGCAATGGCAATTTAGAAGATTAAAAAAAGGTAAACGGGCCAATAAGTACAGATCCTTGAGGGACCCCAGAACCAAGTGGTACAGTAGAGAAATCATCGTTATTAGTGGTGACAACTTCAACTTGAGAGGAAGGAAATCCACGGATTCAGTTAAGAACTGCAGCGTTAATGCTCAGCACACTTAGTTTCTGTAGTAATATCAGTGAGTTATCAATTTTATCGAATGCTTTAGCAAAGTAAAGAAATATAGAATAGAAGTAGGGCTACAAAATGAGCTTTGTTATAGTCTCTAATGGTGTAAGCTTGCAGGGTTTTAAATACGGTGCCTGCGATAAAGCGAGCGTGAAGTGCAGCGTATCGGGGTACCGCAGCGTACCGCAGCTTCGCAGAGGGGCGCTGCGGACGCCAGTGAAAAGCGCCCTCTCGGGCCGACTCCGCATTTTTGTCCGGGCAAACCGGTCACCCCTCCCATTGAGTACCTGCGCGAGCAGCGCGCTTTCCCCTCAAAAAAAGCCAGTTCTGCACGTACTTTGCACGTGTTGGCCAGCCTGCAAATCTCTTTGTGCAGTGCCGAGCTTTTTCCCTCGTGCTTGAACGCTGACGAGCTTCAGAGGATTAGCAAAATGTACAGGGGCGCTAGAAGAAAATGCGAACAGCACGCCGCCCACGCGCTGCGCAGTCGGAATTGACCTTCAATGCGTTTTTATCTCGGTAGTAACAAAAAGACGCTAGAGTGGTACATTATTGTATCACGGATGTCTCTAGTGTATTTGTGTTGCCAGCCAAGTATAAGCGTGACGAAAATAAATTCCAACAGCGGAGCGCCTAGGCACTGCGCTGTTCGCATTTCTTTCTGTCGCGGCAGTACGCTCTGCGATGTAGGTTAAAAGAAATAGTGGACGTAAAAATTTTTTTTTTCGCTGCGCAAACTTCAAAAAAGAACTGCTAGTGGATCAGGCCCACTACGTGAAGCAGATTGTTGACGAAAAAGCCGGTACCGTAACGGCGAAATGTGTATCGCAAGTAAATGACGAGATCATTTAAGACGTGGAATTCGAGGTAAATACAGGTAAATACAGGAAGAATGTGGGGATTGTGCACGCTGCGGCACGTAATGTTTACTATTATGAGAACCGATCAGGGGTTCGATCCTGGTGGCTAGCGACGAATGCCTATGTCCTCAGCCTTAGCCCACTCTGCCACTGCCAGGTCGCATAAAGCGTAAAAATGTTCCTTGGCTCGGGCACACAATGGGGCAGTGGGTGAGAGTGGGGGAACATGGGGGAACGTGGTGGACTGTGAACTCAAGTGCATTGATGTTGGACTCCCATGTTACGAGTGTTTCGACCATTGTGGTTGCTTGTGAAAAGAAGTTAAGGAGCGTGAGTGTTGATGCATGCATCATGTGGTCTTGAACATGCTCTTTGTGCAGTTGTTAGTAGGACGCAGAAGCGCTCCTTTTTTATATTGTTCGTACAGCGCTCAGTTGAGATCCGTTTTTTTTTGTGTGCTGTCGGGGTTTATTTTTTTTTTTTGCTGTTCACGGCCGGGTCTTTTGTACTTTTGAGCGCTTTGGTATGTTGTGTGTACGGCGAGCGTCCACCCAACATTCTTGGTGGGGAGGTGTTAAGGCAGAAGCCTACGGCGCCCGTAGGCTAATTCCCCCCCTACCGTGTCCGTCTGAAGTCGGGAGGGGTTAGGAATGGCGACAGCGGGTCGCGCGCTTCGGATGCCGTCCAAGGATGCGGGAAAGACCGCGACCGCCTTGTCGGGAACCAAGGGGCCGACGACCCCTTGAAAGGATCCCTTGACAAACATAGAAGTGGGAGTTGGGGACAATAAGGTCGACGACTCCTTAAACCCCCGACTGTCTAGCTAAGCAGTGGCGCCTCCAGAGTCGGGCCCTGGCGTGCACTGGGCTCCGCCTACTTGTATGCGCAGTGCCACTGCAGCAGTATTGGTTGGAATTGGTCGAGAGCCGGTTTATTAAAGCTCCGCCCAATTATCGAGGGGATAAAAACCGCTGCAAACAAAGAGCGGAAGGAGCGCGCCGAGTCCCAGTCTCGGCCGCTTTTCGACGGCCTTTTTTTTAACAGCCTTTCTTTAAACCGCCTTTTCTTTAAGTGTTTGTATTTCGGTCTCGTCTTGATTAAATCAGTTTTGTCTGAAGAAGTTTGGAGTTGCTGCCCCAACCGGCAACGTGTCGCCGGACGAGCGGACAAAGTACCGCTGACCAACGTACGATCGGACCAACCGGCCAAATCCGACCTTCTTTTAACTCCCTCCTTTGGCGGCAGCTGCCAGCACTGTAGTGCAGTGTCTTCGGACACCTATCACCTGGTGTGAACTTGCCCCTCCAATCCGGCATTGCCCCCATCCCCAACCCAACCTGGGAGGACTGGGAGGTGACCCTGCTCGGCTGCCACGACTTACAGGCCCAACAAGCCTTAGTCGGGGGCGCCCGGGCGGCGGCCACCGCCCCTGGGTCCCAAACTAGGGACCTCCACCTAGTGTTTGTAAGGATCGGTCCCTTAGGGGCTGATCCAAGCATACCTCCTGTCCCTTTTGAATAAATGTTTTCACCACCATCCCCACCTTGTGTGGTACAGTGGACTTCGTGCGTCTTAACTCCATATGAGAGGCACTGTGGCGTCTGTTAGCTCGGATTGAAAGAGCGCACATGTTTTAGTAAAAGCAGCAATGCAGACGAAAACAATATTGTGGCAAAAACTTTTTTCCCACGCAGTATTTTCAGTGCCCTACGAAGCCGACATTGCGAAAATTTCCCGGTAAGTCGCATGTATAATACAAAAAAGACAATGCGGTTACACTTTCTATAACAACATCAACCTAACCTATGTCTTTGCGAAAGTGAAATGGACGGCATAAAAAAACTATGCCCTGAAATCTCTCTAGAACGCCATGACAAGTTATTATGGAAATACCTTCTTCTCTCTGTTATTACATCGCGCTGTTATGTAGTACGCTAAAAGGTGTGGAAATGCGCAGGAACGCACTACCTCGCCTCCACGCACGTTTAGCAACCGAATCGTTTCAGCATTGAACCAGAACATTCCTCCCAAAACTTTCTTTAGACACTCTACAGACTGTCCGTACGTTACTGTCTATAAGGTCTCTAGACACTATTTAGACAAATCCGAGAGAACAGTCCATAGGCAATACAAATGCTATAAGCAAACTATAGACTTATGGCTATACACATTTAGTAGGCTTTTGTGCATAGACAGTCTATAATCTATGAATACAAAAAGAAATTCCATACGAAGACAATAGAAGCTATAACATATCTATATAGATTGTCTTTATATTTTAATAACGGATGGCGCCGCTGCGCGTGGGTCTCTTGTGCGCGTACAGGTACAAGCATTCTGATTGGACGGTACCCCTCGACTCTCTGGATGCTTACCAAGTGACGTAAATAAAGTAGTCCTATTTCGCATAGAGTACGGGCAATTAACCCGAATGTGGGTGACAGCATGCGAAGAAATAGCCGCGATAAAATACGCGACTCCAGGCTTTTTTTTTGTTTTCAGTATGCCAGTCGTGTAAACAAGTAACGTTTTCGTTCGAATGAAATCAGACGCATGCTAGTTTTTTACTTGAAGGAATTGGTGAGCGCTATAAAAACACAGAAAAGGGACGAACACACAGGACGAAGCGCTTTCTAACCACTTCGTCCTGTGTGTTCGTCTCTTTTCCGTGTTTTTAGAGATTAAACAGTTGTTAGAAAGCGCTTGCGAGTAATTTGCGATTCGCTGATGACATTGCCTTGCTAAGTCACTCAGGACATGAACTGCAAAGCAGGATCAATGAATTAGACAGGCAGAGCAGAATGGTGGGGCTAAAAATTAACATGCAGAAAACCAAAGTAATGTTAAACAGCCTAGCAAGGGAACAACAGTTCGCAGTTGGCAGTAGAGCACTGCACGTTCCTTAATCTGAGGCCCAAGCCCGGCCCGAGCCCGAGACCTGAAGCCCGAGCCCGGCCCAGGCCCGCTACTTCAAGCCCGGGCCCGCTAAATTATCGCTCTAGCGAGCCCGGCCCGGCCCGGCCCGGCCCGTTTCACCGTAACGCTTGAGGGATACTGCTCACTCTCAGCAAGTAGACTGCTACTAGACCGATAAGGAACTGGCCAACAAAGGTTCTGAAACCACAGTGTGGCTTGCAGAAAGTTGGTTCTTTTTAACCCAGAAGGAAGTGATTCAGAGCAGTGCTCGCCAGGCCCGTCTTGTGGACAGGGACCTCGTGTATGTGCGCAAAGATAAATTCGGAAGTTCCGAGAGCCAAATAAAAAGGGCTGCATACGAGCGTAATAGACGACTTTCATTTCCCCATGATTTTAATTAGTTAAATTTGGCCACCCAGGAAATATACACATTAAAGCTGCATAGCAAGCTGTGGGATGACATTTTTTTTAGTGAACGCGATCTCTCAGGTTGAACTCATAGCCGAAATGGTCGCCTTTAAGCAGAAACGAAAAGCTAAAAGGCTTGAGTATTTCACGATGTGTGTTTGAAGACTCTAAGCGTCTTTAACTTATATGTTCTTCCCCAATGCATTTCTAATAGTGTATAGGTATGTCTTCGGATGACGAACGAGGCCAATTAAGGCTGGTTGAATTTCACTCTTACTGGTGGAGCACAAGATAACGCGCGAACCACGTGATAACATACAGGGCAAAACACTTGCGATGACAACCAGGCTGAAGAAGCAAGCAAGGATATAGATGTGGTTATGAGATGAGATTTACAAACTCACGCGAGCTTTTGTGGCTATTTCATTTACGAGATGTTCCGGTCAGCTGATCAAAAAGAAAACCAAACGCGCTTTAGTTTGTGAAACTTCTGTCATGAGAAAAATATAGCTATAAAATAAAAGCTATGTTTTTGAGGCTTAAGGGCCCAAGGGGAGTCAGGCTGTGAGAGATACCGAAGCAAAGGGCTCCGATGATTTCGACAGCCTGGGTTTATTCAACATGACAGAAGCCAACAGCCACGGCAATTATACTACAAAGTACATGGCTGTCATGCTTGCCGCCTAAATAGAAATTCGGCCATCGAGGCTAGGAGCAAAACCTAAGCCACCGCGGCGTGGAAATAGGGCAATAAATAATTCAATAAATAAAGCTCAGTTTTCTTCTCAGCACGTACTATAACCCATAGCTCATCCGTGTCGCTGCTCCAATGCCGCAGTTATGTACTTCACTCTGCAATAGTGAATGAATAGTCAGACGCTAGCGGTTTCTGTACGGACCCAAGGCCGACTCGGGTCCGCAGCTTTAAGCCCGAGCCCGGCCCGGGCCCGCAACTTCAGGCCCGGGCCCGGCCCAGGCCCGGCAAACCAAATCATGTCCCGGCCCGGCCAGGCCCGCGGGCCGGGCCCGGGATTTCGGGCCGGCCCGAGCCCGTGCAGTGCACTAGTTGGTAGCCAGGTGCTGGAAGAAGTAAGAGAATATGTCTATTTAGGGCAGGTAGTGACAGCTGATCCAGATCATGAGAGGGAAATAACTAGAAGAATAAAAATGGTGTGGAGCGCATATGGCAAGTTATCTCATATCATGAATAGCAGTTTACCAATATCCCTCAAGAGAAAAGTATGCAACAGGTGTATCTTACCGGTACTCACCTATGGGGCAGAAACGTGGAGGCTAACAAAAAGGGTTCAGCTTAAGTTAAGGACAACGCAGCGAGCTATGGAAAGAAAAATGGTAGCTGTAACGTTAAGAGATAGGAAGCGGCCGTAGTGGGTGAAAGAACAAACGCGCGTTAATGATATCCTAGTTGAAATCAAGTGGAAGAAGTGGGCTTGGGCAGGGCATGTAATGCGAAGGCAAGACAACCGCGGGTCCTTAAGGGTAACGGAGTGGATTCCAAGAGAAGGCAAACGTAGCAGGGGACGGTAGAAAATTAGGTGGGCGGATGAGATTAAGAAATTTGTGGGAATATGGTGGTCGCGCCTGGCGAAGGACAGGGTTAGTTGGAAATACATGGGAGAGGTCTTTGCCCTGCAGTGGGCGTAGTCAGGCTGATGATGATGATGATGATGATGAGAAAGCGCTTCGTCCTGTGTATTCGTTCCTTTTCCGTGTTTTTATAGCGCTCACCAATTCCTTCAAGTATGTATTTCCAACTAGCCCCAGTAGTAGCTCTTTTGACTAATTTTTTAGCCCAAAATTTGAAATGTTTCCTCAATATATTTTAGTACACTACACAAATACTGGAGCAGAGCCAATTAAATGCCTAAGACATGCAACTGCAATATTAAATTAACCCACTGCTTATAGCAGCCGTCCCAGGCGCAAAACGTGCGCGCTACCGCTTTAGCCACAGGCGCCTTTTTTTGTTTATTTGTGGTATTTTACACTAGTGCGCTAAGTACGAAATACGCCTAGAAGACTCGGCGCAATTTTTCTTCCGCTTTCATCTGTGAGAGAAGCTTTGTGGCAGCATGCCTTTCGCCTTCAACTTATCGCAAGCTAATCGAAAGGCATGCTGAGCAGTGTTTATAGCTGGCGAGTCGTTCTGTCTACATGTTTCGGATTTGTTGGACGCTGGCTGTTCCCGCATGCGAAAGGGTGCCTGCATGCGGCCGCCTATGATGGCGCGAACTTCTTATTCGATCAGTTTTAGTTCCTTAGGAGGCGTCAGGGGTTTTTCCCCGGCTATGATATGGAGCGATCGCTGAAGGAACGAGGGGAAGCGCCTGACGACTGTGTTGCCACCAATAAATGGGCTTGCTTTATATTGACGCCCCCTGATAGCATTATGATGAGCGAGAATAACAGACTGGTCTCCTTCAGTGTATATTGGACGACTTAAAGGTGGTCATATCCCTCACAGGTCTGACCGAATTGTGTGATATGATACGGTGGGGCAATATAAGATATAAAAGGCTTCGGCTTAAGTCTCCAGTCTCTTTTAAGTTTCCACGCTAGCCACAAACTTCCGCCAGCGTTTCTTATAATATCCGTTTCGTATACTTACAGCCCCTCTCAAGGCTTCTGGCATCAATGACGGCTGCAGCGAAACGCAGACAATACGTTATAACTTTCCCCTCTTCGAACAGACCACAGGACACACGCAGGCATCGATCTCCATCACAGGCTGGTGACCTACCTGACCTTCAGGCCTTTGTGGCTGAACAGCAATCAGCAGGTCTCATGCACACATTAGTCCTTCCCAGTTAGATAGTGCGCGTCATATTCCCACAATCTTTTCCTTTTCTGAGCAAACTCGTAATGCATAAGCAATTTACACACACTTCATAGCGACTATTCGCTCCTTTCAAAGCAGGCCGACTCGCTAAACGACGCCGGAAAGAGCTAAAGCTAAGGTGAACTGGATGTCGCCTTTCTTTTCTTTTTTTTCTGTTTTTCATATCTACATATTTTCGCCACGATGACTGAGCTTTGCACCTGTGTTCATATTGTTTTGTTCTTTTCTTCCTGTCCCCCCTACGGCAAAGAAATCTGTTGTATATATTTGTGTACAGTGATTCCTATTGGATCCTGAATGACATAGAACTGAACAGAGTTCAACTACAAATTTGTGTGTTTGTTTTTGTTTAATTCTTCCTGTAATGCTGTCGAAACTGTATGTGGAGGGAGGGCCTCCTCAGGCTAGTAGCCATTAGCTTTCGCTTGGCTTTTTATTTGTATTGGAAAGAAACCAATAAACAGTGAAGAATATTTAGTCGCCCCGTCCTATTTCTCTCTACAGCGGATCTCTGTCCCCGAGGAAAACTAACGAAATTAAATGGCTCATCTCGTCCACGATTTAAAAGAACGTTAAAAAGAACGTCAATTTGGGCCAGGTGAGGCTGTATTAATTCAGACTGAAAAGGCAATAGCGCTACTGAGAGACATACACAAGAAAGACTGACGCAGAACATGCGCTAACATCATCCGAGTTTATTTACTGCCAAGCCAGCAAATATATAGAAAAATTTTCAGCCATCTGCAAAAAAAAAGAAACAAGAGATGGCATCAACCAAACCGTCCAAGATATCACATCATGGTCTTGAAAAGGCAGACCGAAGTATCGCCTACACAATCTAATCCCCTCTTTTTTATGTGGAATGCTTCCAAAACCTAACGTACAGTGTTTGTCAAAAGTAATCAGGCTTCATGGTTTGCTTCTAGCTCGTACAGTGGAGCCCTTACAGCTTCCGTGAAGTTCAATGAAAGAGCCCTGTAAAATGTTCTTATATTTGCGGAGCCCCTTTATCGGCTTAATGTTGCGCTGGGCGGGCGTGGTATCCGTAAAATAATGCCGCTGCTGTCGCTCATTCGCTACGCCGCCCGGCCGCTGATCCGAAAGACGCGGGTTCGATACCGGCCGCAGCGGTTGAATTTCGATGGCGGCGAATTCTTGAGGTCCCTGTACTATGCGATGTCAATGTACGTTAAAAGACCCCAGGGGATAGAAATTTCCGGCGCCCTTAAGTACCGCGTCTCTCACTGCCTCAGACGCTTTTGGAGTTTAAACCCCCATGAACCAGAAACCATATCCGGAAATTAATGAAGCTGCAGAAGCGTAAAAATTCGAAATCCTTCCCACCTTATGCAGTATCTCAGCTGCAAAAATATGTGCGCGGCTACGCTAACTACAGGATCGTCCAGAGCCGCTGTGAGAAATAAGTTTCACATGAAAGCTCTGATGTGGTGACAGGAAAACTGCTCAGTCTGCGCTGCTTTCGACTGCTGCAGATGTTATGCCTATTGGAGAGCTCCGTAAGAAACTCGGTGGTATCGAACTTTTCGTCGTAAGCTCGGAAGTCTCGATGATGATTAAAGCATGCAACTGCGGTTTTAGCTTAGGCTGCGCCTCGAACGTTGACCTGTCCACAAGATAAAGCGCGGTTTAATCACTGAGCCTGCTCAGCAAAGAGATACCACATCGAGATTTGAAAGAAATATCCCGTTTTTTCGAATTTACCTTTTCACGAAGACACAATGAGTTCATAGATTTTTCATTACTGTATCACATTTCCAAGTTTTCAGGTAACCAAAAGCGGAGTATCTCGTCCTGCTGGTTGCGTTTAGTGTTTCCATGGTTAGCATGTGATTAAATACAGCGTGGAGCCTTGCGTTCCCGTCGCGTACGGCCGACGTCTGCCTGTTTCTACCTTCGCCGCATATGCTTACCAGGGTATCTTGCTTTGCTTATACCATCACGAAACTCCGGCCAAAGTTTCATATAGGGACAGCGCGCGCCGCTAGGAGGAGGAGGAGGAGGAGGAAAACTTTTATTTCTATTTACAGTGAGAGGTCGATGGGGCGAGCCGGAAGGGCCCGCCCCTTACAAACACTAGGAGGGATCCCTAGTCCGGGATCCCTGTAGCTTCCGCAGCGGCCCGGGCTCTAGCTACCAATGCCTGTTGGGCATGGAGTTCGGAGCAGCCGCGCAGGGCAGCTTCCCAGTCCTCTCGAGTGGGGTGGAGGAGGGGTGGGTAGGCAGGATTGGAAGGGCATGCCCACACCATGTGGTAGGTGTCCGAAAACTCCTCCTCACAGTGTGGGCACGCGCCCGAGAAAGAAGAATTGAAGTGCTTAAGTACTGCCGGGCACAGTACAGTATTGGTATAGAGGCGGAGAAGCCAGCGCTCCTCCACCCTGGTGAGGCCTTTACAGGGAGGGGGATAGAGACCATGAAAATTTTGATAAAGAGAGGTGATCTCTTTAAAGGTGATGGCCGGATTGAAATTGAATTCCGGATCAGGCTGCGGATGAGGCGACGCCCGGTGAGTAAGCGCGCGGGCGGCAGCGTCTGCTGCCTCGTTCCCCTCAAGACCCGCATGAGCCGGAGCCCACACGATGGTACGATGGGTCGGAAACCCTGTGTATTCGCATGCGTGGAGAATTTTGAAAGCACGGTCTGGAATATACCCTTGCTCAATATTGCGGCAGGCGCCCCTGGAGTCCGTAATAATGACTCGGGACTCTGGATCTGCGGCGGCCAGTGCAATGGCGATCTCTTCCGCAAATGTAATGTTTGGGGCACGGAAAGTAAGGCCCTGAACTGTAGTGTTTTGGTGGATGACGGCCGCCGTGTACCAACCCCCATGGTGTGGGCCGGCCGCATCCACATAGAAGACACCTGGCTTATGGCCATATTGTTGAGAAATAGCCTCCGCCCGCGCAAGACGGCGACCATCATGGGTGTCTGCAGTCATGTTCTTCGGAAGGGGTCGCACCTGGAGTGCAAAGCGCCAGGCTTCAGGGATGCGGACCCGTTCTTCTGTATGTGTTGCGTAGGATATGTGTAAGCGGGTCAGAAGGCGGCTCCCCGCAGGTGTTTTGCTTAGGCGCAAGTATTGATTGTTAAGATGAGCTTCTCGTAACTCCCCAAAGGTGTTGGTCATCCCCAGACCGAGGAGACGCTTGTTGGACGTCGTTATGGGGAGGTCGAGCGCTCTCTTATAAATCTTGCGGAGAACTACTTCTAAGGCATTCTCATCGCATTTGCGTAGGTGGAGGTAGGGAGCCGAATATAAAATCCGGCTGGTCACGAATGCATTGGCCAGCCGCAGGGCATCTTTGCATCGTAGTCCCCCCCTTTTATTGGACACCCGGCGGAGCATCCGACCCACCTGGTCCCCCACCTTACGTAGCTTGTTTAGGGTAGTGTCTATCTTGCGCCTATGATGAATGAAAAGCCCCAGTACCCGGATCTCCTCGTGTTCAGGTATCGGTCCGCTAAGTAGGGAAAGGGCAATTTTGGTTGTGCACTTTGAGTTGGGGCGTATGTGCACAAATTCAGATTTGCTCGGGGAGCATTCAAGACCACAGCGACGAGCGTATTCGTCCACAATAGCTGCCGCTTGTTGCAGGTTGGTCTCGATGTCTCCAACCGATTGTTGTGTTGCCCAGAGGGTGATGTCGTCCGCATACAGAGCGTGCTGCACACCGGCGACCTCTGCCAGCTGGGTAGGGAGCTTCATCATGACCAGATTAAATAGTAATGGCGAGAGGACAGCTCCCTGTGGGGTCCCTCGTGTGCCAAGTTGATATGGGCCATATTCTGTGTCTTGCAGCCGGATATAGGATTGGCGATCTGTAAGGAATTGTTTGATATAATTGAAAGTATTGCGCCCACAGTCTGTTTGCGACAAGTGGGATAGGATGATCTCGTGGGTCACATTGTCGAAAGCCCCCCGCAGGTCAAGTGCGACGACTACTTTATCATTGCTGGGGTGCTCGACGGGGTCGAGAATCTCCTTGTGAAGTTGCAACAGGACATCTTGTGCGGATCGGTGTGGGCGGAAACCGTACATGGTGTCTGCGAAAATGTTTTGCTGTTCCAGGAAAGCCGACAATCTGTCGCGGACCATAGTCTCCATCAGCTTCCCCACACACGAAGTGAGGGAGATGGGCCGGAGGTTGTCGGTGTTAATGGCTTTACCTGGCTTGGGAATGAAAGTTACTAGTGCCGTTTTCCAATCTATGGGGAGTGCTGTGCCTCCAATCCAGATAGTGTTGAAGTAATCGAGGAGAGTTTCGTAGGCGGGATCTGGGAGGTTGGCAATAAGCTTTACCGTCACCCTGTCTCGGCCTGGTGCTGTACCTCGCTTCATTTTAGCCAGGGCCGCTTTTAGGTCATGGAGCTGGAACGGTTGATCCAAATCCGCGTTCTCGGAACCTGCATACGAGTACGCCTGACCACGGGGATCCTGGTGTATACTCAAATATTTGTCGCGGAGCGCATCGGCCAGTTTGGCCGTGTCTCCAGTGAAGTTATGTATAGCCCTTTGAAGCTGTTTTTGTGTCTCAGTACGGGTTTGTGCCGGATCAATAAGGGCGCGGAAGAGGCGCCACGTACTCCGACTCGACATTTGCCGAGCTGCAGTGTTGCATCGGTGCACCCAATTGGAGTCGGCGAGTTGGGCCGCGTATTGTGCCGCCTGTTGGGTGATATCCGCGATGCGAATTTTGAGTTTCCGATTGTGTTTTTGACGACGCCAGCGGCGGACTAGGCTGTGTCGTGCCTCCCAGAGGTGGAGGAGGTGGTTATCCACCGCCGGGCTCGCCTCTGAGAGTTGAACATTTTGCTCGACTGATTTCAAGTGGGATACCAGGTGTTGGGACCACGTTGAGTATCCTTGGTCCATTATTGATTGAGGATTGGTGTAGCTGCTCCTAAATTTGGTCCAGTCGGGTAGTTTTGCATTGGCCTGTGGTCTTGTGAGTGGTTTGGTATGGATTGTAGTGGTAATTATGCAGTGGTCACTACCGAGGGATTCCTCGGTGTTCCTCCAATCTGCATAGCGAATATTTTTCGTAAAGGTGAGGTCCGGACACGTATCGCGTGTAACGGAGTTACCTATACGAGTGGGTTGCGCGGGATCCGTGTGAAGAGTAAGGCCCAGTGTGGAAACAAGCTCCGCCAACTTGCGTCCGCGTTTCTCTTCACGTGTGTACCCCCATAAGGTGCTGGGAGCATTAAAGTCCCCAACGATTATGAGGGGATCCCGATTCGCGACCTTCAAAGCCCGGCTGAAGATGTCTGCGAATGTAACATTTGGTAGCTTTGGGGGACAGTAAATGTTGAGTATGTGCAATGGGGGGTCCTGTTTGCGTAGCGGAAGGATCGTCACCATTACATAGGAGAAATTAGCGCTAAGATCCAGGTCAACCTGGGAGGCCGTGTAATTTTTATGTACGCAGAGGCAGCTCTGCGCATCCTGCTGGTACACCGTGTAACTGGCAAGGGTGGCACCATTTCCTGGCTCCTGAAGGGCCACCACAGCAGGTAATTCTGGGAAAGTTGTAAGGAAAAGGCGTAGATCGGCTCGCTTTGTGCGTGCCTTGAATCCGCGACAGTTCCACTGTACAATTTGAATAGGGATCGAATTGCTTCGCGGATGCTTCCTATTTCTAGGGGCGCCCGCCATGATCAAGGGTAGAGTTGTGAGTTTGGAGAGAGGAGGCTTGAGAGCCAGTGGCTCCAAAGAGAGGAGCGTTCTCTATACTGGGGATGGCACAGGGGACCTCTTCTTCTTCTCCGGCGATTCGACGCCTAGACGCTTTGAGCTGCCGGCCTGCGAAGGTTTTGAGCGGGCCAGCGCGCTTGGGAGCGCGGGTGAGTTGAGCGAACTGAGCGGTTATGAGGTTTGGGATAGATGCCGCAAGGTGGCTAATTTTGTTGAGTGCCGCCGTAAGTGTGGCATTGATTTGCGTTTCCAATGCGGCTATTCTGTTGTTAACTTCAGTTTCGAGCGCGCTCACTCTCGCCTCGAGTGCCGTGAGGGCATGCGCAGCCTGTCCTGAAGGGGTTGCGTCGCTTTCCATTGCCTCTGCTGCGGGTGAGGCAGAGGTGTGGTTGGGGGAATTTTGGCGGGCCTCCGCTATTGCGAGGCGCTTTTGAAAATTTGCAACCTGCTCGCGGAGAGCAGATATTTCTTTTTGTTCGGCAGAGATTGGCCGTGGTTGGGATTGGGAAGGGGGAGGGAAGGGAGAAGCTGCCCTGCCCGCGCCGCTCACCTGGGAGTGTTGCTTGACAACGTTTGCCCACGTCTTGGAGCCGCCGTTCTGGGGAGGTCCGAGGGGCTTCGCTGCACCGGCTTGAGGCGGCGGTGGCGCAGCTGGAGGTTTCCCCTGGCTCCCGGTAGAGGAATTCACAGGCTGGTCCATGGCTTGGTCGGCAGCCTTGGCCTTCAGCTTGTCCGGGCGACGCTTGCCACGCTTGCGTCGATTCCGCTTCGATTTACGGCCGCGCTCGGCATGCGGGGGCTGGATAGCGCGATATTTAGCCGTACACGCAGGGCCCCCCGTGGCATGGGCCCCGCCGCACACTGAACACTTTGGGTTGCACTGGTGAGGGGCCCGCACCCCCTCAACGAGTAGAGCCTGCTGTCCGCACAGGCCACACCGGTCCAGCCTCTGGCCGGGGCAGGCGTCCACGCGGTGGCCGACCACACCGCAATGTCGGCAGGCTGGAATGGTTCGCTGGTAAGGCCTAACTTGTACAAGCTCTGAATCGTAGTGCACGAAACGTGGCTTCTCTGTTCCGGCAAAAGTCAGTCTCGCTTTGTTGGATGTCCCAAATTTTCGCACTTCCACGATGGTGCCGTAGCGCCATTGGAGCCTAGTACGGAGCGAGTCCGTAGTTTCAGAGTTACGGACGGTAATGACGCCGTAGCAGACGTCCTTGCCGTCTTGGCGCAGGTGCCCCACAAGGGGGACCCTCCCGTCGGGTCCATTAAGTTCAAATTCGCCGATGATCCGGTCGGCTAGCTCAGGTTTCGCAGTATGAACAATAATGAGGTTTTGTTCTCTTACCGGTATTATGGTAAGGTCAGTTGCGGGTTGCGTGCCCAGGAGAGCCGTGAACGCCCGGCCGTAGCCGGTCTCCTGGAAAGTCTCGTACAACGAGACGCGGGTCCGGGGCTTGATGACGACGACGTAGTCGTCTGGAGCAGGCTTGGGTATAACAGGCGGTTTCCACTTCGTGAGCAGTCGCCGACTGCGGCCCGACGCGTGCGGGGCGGGTGACTGCTGGTTTCCGGCGTGAACGCCGGCCGCGTCTACGGACGCCGGCTTTAAGGCTTGGTCTTGCGCTCGGCGCAGCACTGCGGCGTTCAACGCGGCGCTGCGAAATCTTGCCGAATCTGGGCCTCCGGTTGCCGCTGGGGTAACCGTTGCCGAAACTGGGCCTTCGGTTGCCGCTGGGTTAACCGTTGTCCAGTGCATGTTTTCGGGGTCGTAGCCTCGGCAGGAGATTTGCGGAGCAGCCATACTGGCGTCAGTGGCCAGAGGCCCCGATGTGCCGGTTACCGGTTCGGCCGTTAGGCCTAGCCGCGCCACCGGCCCGATCGGGCCATGTGTTGCCCGAAAAAGGGGTTTAACCGGGCCCACCTTGGAAAAACTGGTGTCCAGATGTTCCCGACAGCTTTCGGTGCACGTTGGGGTTGAACTTGCTAGGGTCAGGCGGAAACTTCCGCTGCTCCGGCTGAAAATCAGCGGAGCCGACGAACAGCACGTCTGACTCCCCGTGCGAACGCGCCGCGACCCCCGCCGCTAGGGGCGCGCCTGTTGGCGAGGGGGCAGAAGTCGCCGTGTGAGCCCTCCTCGCAGCGGCTGTTTTCCGGCCAACAGGTTCATATTCTCTTGGCAGTTGTGCTTTCTGGGGATCGGTATTTGGGCTTAGGATGGACGCTACTTTACAGGTTATCACCTGAAAGCTTGGCCGCAACATCGAGAGACTAAAAAGCCTTCGCATTCATTTTTACCACAACTTGCGTATACAGTGTCATCTTGGAAGATCTAGCATAGCGATCAGTAACGTATCTATATGTGTCTGGGTTGCGCCTGTCTCGGCCGAGTCGTGTTCATCCAAGTGCACAAGGCTGCATAATACTGCAATCGCAATAATGCTGAAAACAAGACGGTTATGGTCGTATTTTAAGAACAGGAGTGCGCGCTACAAAAGCGATCATATGACGAATGCACCGGCAGTTTGATGGTGCTATCTCAATTTTTTTTTTTGCTGACACTTTCGGAGGTGCCATAGCCATCTGCTGAACTCTCGCTGCATAAGCCATTTATTTACACTTTGTCGCGCTGTGACTACGGACGTGCTGACGAGTGCAAGGAAATTGTGAATTTGTATTGTTCATAGCTCATCTGCTGGCTTCGCGCAACAAAAATAAGAGACAAGCTGTGAGCGGCCACGCACTAAACCAAAAATGAGCAATGATAAAAATCACGGAGAAACATGTACAAAAAATATAAAGCGCTAGGGGTTTAACGCGGTTAAACCAAGCAGACATGCGAACGCATGTGTTTAGCGTGTTTGGCTCAAGGTTTTGCTTTGTTGGGTCGTTGGCACGTCTGCGACGATATTAGTCTGAAGTTAAGCTCTGATCGAGGTTAAGCTGGTCTGATGTGTTCGTTCCGAAGGTGGACGTTGATGAAGACGACGGCGTACAATGCGCGCAGTGCGAGAGTGTGTTGCAGTTTAGTTTTTTCCTGTTTGGGTCTGCATGAAACGCTGGCCAGTCTCCCATCGTGAGTGTGCGCCATCGTTTTTGAGGCAACAACAACGTTGATGCGAGAGCACAGTGCTCTCGTGATGTGGCCAGCGAAGCTCATCCGTTCGCGCCGCCGGGGATTCGAAATTTCCAGTCGCGGCAATTTTTATTTTATTTCTGCACCCTTAAATTCAAAGCGAGACAAGATTCTTGGTTGGGTTTGACCCCATGAAGTAGTGCTTTCGCATCAAAAGCCATACGCACATTGAAAAGTACACCTGTCTGCGGCCGCCGCGGTGGCTGCAGTGGCTATGGTGCTCGGCTGCTGGCCCGAAAGACGCGGGTTCGATCCCGGCCGCGGCGGCTGAATTTCTTTGGAGGAGAAATTCGAGGCCCGTGTACTGTGCGATATCAGTGCACGTTAAAGAACCCCAGGTGGTAGAAATTTCCGGAGCCCTCCACTACGGCGTCTCTCATAGCCTTAGTCGCTTTGGGACGTTAAACCCAATAAACCAACCAACCAACCTGTCTGAAATGCAACAACGTCACAGATTCGTGCTCAAGTACGCTGGTAGGGCTTCAAATATCCGTGGGACGGCGCCGGCCCTTAGTTTCAGCGTCTGGCGTTGCGGCGACACTGCTTCTCCGTTGATCACGAACTCGTGAGCCAGAATTAAATCCGCGGGGCCAAATGTCTCTTGCAGACACAGACATGATTGGAGTCTAAGCTAAATCCACCGCTTTCCTGTCGAGGTATCGCCCGCTCCCATATTTTACGCTTCTCGGCGTCGCTCGGCCGACAGAACAGCGAGGCCTTGTCCTGCGTACCTCCGTAGAATGCAATCTTGCACGTCGCGTGCACTGTACTTATTTTGCAAACGAAGGCAAAGTGAAATGAGAAAATAGTTGCTGCCGCACCGCCGGCGTCCCACTCCGCCCGTAGACTCGCGGCCGTAGAGACGCTCGCTTCGTAGCGTCGTTGCCCCCACAGGACTCTTAGCGCCGCCTCGTGGAAGGCGCGGTCAACATATGAAGCTCTCCCATAGCGTTACGGAGAAGTTTCCTGATCATAAAAGCTTACTGAAAAAATGCCTCTTAGATTTCAAGTTCGCATGCCACTCTACCGTGGGTGAGTGAATCCGCCGCTGTGGAGTTGTCCTGCAGCTCCTCGATGCAGCCTAGGATTCAGCGCTGGAGCGTTGCCAAAGCTATCAGGGGCAGGCCATCGTAATCTTCGCTGAACAAAACAGTGTGACCTCCCACCTGTTGTTGGGCTGCTCGCAGATAAGTTGGGCACCTTTCTCGAACACAATGTATCAGTTCTAAGTAACATTCTCATTTTTTTTTTCAAAAATGTGTGGCGAATGGTGAGGCAAACAATAGTTAATCTGAACGACAACAATATTTTTCTCCGCGATATCCGTACGACACACAGATTAAGGTACACAATGCAAATTCACTATACACAAAAAATTTAAAATGTGATTGCCTTGGTAAATGTTAGTCACGACCAGCGTTTAATTTTTTAAAAATCTATTCAACGAAGACTAATGAAAAATATTCTACCACCATCAAACTCCCACAACCGAGTGGTTATTTCCGACTCACCTACCCTAGAAAACGTCACAAGTCCCTCGCCGCATATTCATAGCATCTCTCCAAGTGCCCCGCCGCGGTGGCTCAGTGGTTACGGCTCTCGGCTTCTTCCCAGAAAGACGCGGGTTCGAACCCGGCCGCGGCGGCTGATTTTCGATGAAGGCAAAAATTCTAGAGGGCCGTGTACTGTGCGATGTCAGTGCACGTTAAAGAACCCCAGGTGGTCGAAATTTCCGGAGCCCTCCACTACGGCGTCTCTCATAGCCTGAGTTACTTTGGGACGTTAAACTCCAATAAACCAAACCAAACCAAACCAAGCATCTCTCCAAGTGACTTCTTTTGTATCATTGCAGGTGAAGTGCTGGAATGAAGGTAGTGGCTGCCAGTATGCTACCGCTGCTTCAGGAATCACGCAGCACTTCCAGCTGGAATGCGAACACCACTCCGTCCGTTGTCCCAAGTGCTCGGCCACCGTCCTTTGCAGAGACGTGTGCACGCATCTCCGGTCGGACTCTTGCAACACTTCGACATCTGTGGCATCTGAATGCGAAGTTGCACCTGCTCACGCGGATGAGGCTGCATCGTTGACTTCTTTCAGAGGAGCCTTCGAAAGGCAGGCGGCTGAAATCACAGCATATCTGAGGCCAATGGCAGTTGATATCAGCACGCATGGGGACCGATTAGGCGAAATATCTCATGGCATAAACACACTAAAGGAGGCGGTGCGTGAAGGACTAACGACTCTAACAAGGCAGAACCATGAGGAAATAACATCCTCCAATGCTGAACTGAAACAATGTTTTGTGACATGCAACGATACAGTTAACACTTGTTTGAGAACTATAAAATGTGTAGAAAAAGTACTGTACGATAAATTCAGTGCAACGCGAGACGACTTGTCGCAGATTGCAGCTAGCATTGAACAAGTCAAGGTTGATTTGAAGCAGAGCGTTCAAAAAACATTGCAGCCCGTCCCCGATGTGCCTACAGTGAGTGCGCAACAAGGGGCGCACTGCGAGTTTCTTGTAAAAGGAGTGAAATCTCTTCAAGACGAGGCGATGCTGATAGGCAGGGCTGACTACGACAGCGAGAAGGTGTACCTTCGCGGCTACTCCATGTCTCCTGGAGTCATGTTCTGGCGTGGCAGTGGATATGTATGGCTGCGATTCAAGTACACCCTGCACAAGGGCGACATGGACGACGAAGTCCAGTGGCCTTTCAAGCACAAAGTCAGGATGAGCGTCATTCATCCGAGAGGAAGGGAAGACCTTGTACGGAAATTTCAACTAGAGCCATCTCACCCAGGTCATCAAAAGCCAACGACATCAAGCAACGAGACTTGTCTCCCTCTTTATCTCTTTTATATCGAAAATCTCATCAGTGACGGGTACGTAGATAGTGATCAGCTTCGGATAAAGTTGGAACTGCTGCCCCGAACCAAACCTGAGCGCGGACACGGGCCATCCCTTACAACTTCGTATTAGTGAACGCCCTTGCACGCTCCATTTCTTTCTTTGGTTCATTAGGAACTACCTCTGCGTTAGGTAGAAATTCGCCTGAAAACACTGATATGAAGGCTTCTTTCCCAACAGCTTTGATTAGAAACACTGCACAGAAATAGCTTCTAATTTTGTTTCATTTGCGACCCTCACTTGTACCCTACCATGAAATGAAAAGTGTAAATAACTAAATAAAATATGTTATTCCCCCCTCGCTGGGAGTGCTGCGTGTTTCTCGAAACTCTCGTCAACGAATGGTAACCGCTTATTGTGTCCATTTCCGATTATATCATTTTGATGCGATAAAAAAAACGCTGGCCGTCATTTGCAATTTATTTGCGATGTCCAGTCTTGAATTGCGCGAAGACATAATTGTAGCGACATCATCGTAATCGTGTTAAGTATTATCTGCTAACATCATAAAGCCAGAGATACTTTTGACACCTTGAATGGAAACACTTCAAAGTTACGACATATACAATATTTTGAAAAAAAAAAAAAACGATTTTTTTCCAATTGGCGTTTTTTAAGTTAGAATCAGAGGAAGCCAGCCAAACGTAGAACAGCCTCATTTGATTTATGCACGTTGTATCTTCGAGCATTTCTTCCGTATGAGGACAACTAAAGCAGCGTTGTTCTGTTCCGAAAAAAGGCCTTTTTTAGACGGGCGACAGAAGGTAGGCTGCCCCGCAGCAACTTTTTCTAAACACCCCTCTTGCTCACGGCCCGAAAATTGACATCGCCCCCGTCGGAAGCTACGCATGCCCCATCATTCGTGCTTGCCTCGATGAGAATGCTGTCGTCTCAGCTTGAAGCCTCGACTTTGGATTCGTGTCGCGTATAATTCCTTTCCTTTTACATGATTTCGCCATTCATGACGATAATCGTCCGCGGAATAGTGCAGTTTTTTTTTTTTAGCACAGGACTTCGCCTTAGTATCGGTGGAGTCACCTGTTGAGGTCGTGGTCGAAGTTACTGTCTTCCTCCTTTGGAAACCCAGGACACACCATGCATAGTTGAACAAAATTTTTCAGGTCAATTTCTTCTCAATTTCTGGAAACCCAGCAACTCTTCGTATACTCGATGTTTTTCAGTGTTTCTTTTCAACCTCTGACTGTCGCTGGTGCAGAACAGGGCCGTGCCCAATTTCTTCTCTCGCTTCCAAGATAGTGATTTTTCGCAGGCGATGAAGCGGAAGCAAAACTTCCAAGGCGATGTGTACCTACGATCCCTTGATCAAGCCGACCCGCCGCCGCGGTGGATCAGGGGTTATGGTGCGCCGCCGCAGACCCGAAACACGCGGGTTCGATCCCGGCCGCGGTGGTCGCATTTCGATGTGCACGAAATTCCTGAGGCCCGTGTGCTTTGCGATGTCAGAGGCTCATTAACGAACACCCGGCTGTTTATTTCCGAGCAGTAGAGCTCTCACTCTGAAACTCCTGGCATTGATGTTCCGATGTTAAACAGCTTTTATTGAGCCCGCATTTAACACGTGCGTTATTAAAAAAACATTTTATTTAGCTCATTTTAGAGCATGCTTCGTCTTGCACGCACGTCAGAAGACAGTGCTGAAACTTGAACAGTTTTAGTGAGTTATAACAGCCAGGGAGGTACGAACTCTGTTCTCGTGCGAGAAAGTCAACTTGTCGCCAAGGTTTCGACTAAAACTTTAGTAGCGCATCTGCCATTACACCTTTGTTGCTTTGACAAACTGAGTTCTCGTCCTGCGTCGTTTTCATGCCTTACTTAACAACCCCTTAGAAAACGCCACAATTTGTGCTGGAGTGCACTGCGTAGCCTTCATTTTCAAATGGAACTGCCATCGGCCATCCCACACTGACTGTGGAGAACTTAGTTTATCTGAGCATGGAAAAAGCTGGCGTGCCCTGAAGTGCTAGCTATCTATATAAAGGCATCTCTGAGGCATGTGAGCCCACAGATCACGGGGACAAGTGTCACAAACAGTAATAAGCGAAACCGTACGTATTAGAGACATCAATTTTTCTCTTCCATTCAAAAAAATTGCCCCATACCCTTTCCATTCGCCTGGGAACAAGTATGCGCCCCTTGTACCGCCTAGTTTGTTAATTATCAGCTTCTATAAAAGCGGTAAGTTTTTTTAAAAAGTCATCTATAGCGGCGTGTCATCTCAAGTGAGCTGCAGTATGTGACGTGAGTCAGCCCATCGCCTTGACGACCGCCACGAAGGAGATAAGAGCGCGCTCTGAAGGGGCGGAAACAGCACTTCAGGCGTGAATACAGTCCGACGTAACACGCGCGCGCGCTCTCGCACGCACTGCGCTAACGTTGGCGAACTGCAGCATGACGTTACCGGCGGCTGCCAGCGCTCCCCGACGTGCCCGGCCCAATTTTGGCTCCCGAAGGCGCGAAAATGCATTTTCACGCCTGCGCCGCAGACTGCGTCCACCCACAATGCACCTCGCAGAGAAAAATGGTTGATGCCTGCGCGAACGGGAGGTACACCCGGCCAAATCTTTAACTTTCTTGGGTGCTGCATCGCTAAATGTTCCTTGTAGAAGGTTCTTTTCGACTATACCGCCGGCATATTCATGGTGTAAGTTGACGCGTGAGATGACATTTCGTGGTTCCTTTTTGTTCATATAAAGTTTGAGTGGAGTAGTTGCGTGTTGAAATCAAAGTTTTTAGAAATATTCATCGTCTGCCACTACCAAGAGCCGAAACAAGCGGAATACGCAGCAATAGTTGTGGTCCATATGGCCTCCTCCTCTGGTTAAACTACCACTCCTTTCATGGCGGACAAGGCGTTCACCCAGAGTAAGCGCAACTACGCCACCATAACCATTGCTGCGTATTCCGCTTGTTTCGGCTCTTCGTAGTGGCAGACGATGAATATTTCTGATAAGTTTGACCTAAACCCGAAAGTAGTCCCCTCAAACATTATTTGAGCAAAAAGGAACTACAAAATGCGACCTCACGCGTTAGCTTACAGCATGAATATGCTAGCGCTGTAACCGAAAAGAACCTTTTACAAGGTGCATTTAGCGATGCTGCACCCGAGCCAGTTAAATATTTGGCCGGCTGTACTCATCCATGCTTTCAGCCATGGAGCAAGGGCCTCTCCTGTGCCTTCCTTCCTCCATGCTTTTAGCACTCGATCTCACCCCGCGCTGCTCCCTGCGCATGCGCAGCGTTGATGCAGTGACGGCGACGCAGTTGGGCGCGTGGTCTGCTTCCCTGTGCGCTGCGGCCCCAAAGCCACTCGCCGTGCTAGCGTGCGCTTCTATTTGCGCAGCGCCAGGAGTGCGGATGTTTCAGATCCCTCGGCAGCGTCGACGGATATGCTGGCAGGTGGCGAGAGTTGCGGGATCGCAGGGATGGCTTTGTAAGCGCGACAGCAGTGACGAAGGTCTACGCAGAGTCCTCCCCGCTTCTCAGAGCCTCGGCGCTAGCATTTATTTTGTTTTCGTCATTTACATTTCTTTGCGAAGATCAGGCACTCCGCTGCTCTCCTTCAGCACTGCGCGGCATAGCAAGAACGTTGGAAAATAAATAACCTGCACTCTTTGCGTAGATCGTAGGCGCTGGTATTGGCCGTCGAAGGTAATCGGCAAAGCGAAGCTAGGAACCTCGGACTAGGGCGGTTGGAAGCTATGCCGACTGTGGTGCAAGCCACGCCGCTCGAGCCATACGTGTTGGCATACTTGACATCGTGTTTAAATTGATCTAGCTTGTCAGAGGAGGAAGAATTTTGTGAGTACATGTGTGTGTCTGTGGAGGCGGGAGGGGGGAGGGGTGCGGTATGCTTGATGACCGAGTTTTCCGGCTTCTGGCTTAAGCATCAACCAAGGAGTGGAGTACCAATCACAACTAACACAACCGCTTCCGTCTTTGTTGGTGTGGAACGCCTCTGCAAGTTCACGGACAGTGGTATCTTTCCCCTGCTTAGGATTTTTGTATCCTTATTCAGCTTCGAATGGCACCTTTCCCTATATTTTCCCCCTGCAGGATTTAAAATGACTGGCTTTACAGTCATCACTGTAAGGCCTGCGGGGAAAAGAAGAGATAAATTGCAAGGCGAAGCTGAATCCGGAAACAAAAATCCTAAGCAGGGGCAAAGATACCGCTCGTCGTGACCTTATGGAGGCATTCCACATCAACAAAGGCGGACGGGACTGTGTACGCAAACCCTCGCTTAAAACTTACAAAAAAAACAGTCTTTTTGTATATGTGCTGAGACAAGTCTTCTTTACAGCCATTTGTTATATTTTTTTGTGTCTGCTCGTGCCCATGTGTGGGTCCCCCTCTCTGCTCTTGCCTTTTTGCCTATATATTCACTCGCTTCCTAAGTGCATAAACAGTTGCACGTTTAGCTTGTTTCGTCTGTTTTCCTCAAGGCGCATCTTCTTTCTTCAAAATTACTTTAATAATTGAATGGTTCATTCTTTCTTCGCAGTATATGCTGGAGCCTTCCTTTGTTTTCTTGTTTTAATTGATAAAATAGCATAATAGAGCTCAAACAGTCATGGCTAAAAGCATGCTAAAAAGCATGATATCGCCCTGCGCGAACAACATGATTGCCGCCAGCTGCTCACATGTTCCATGCGTCGGATAGTGTGGTGGAGAGGTTTATCGAAGCCATAAAGCGATACCCCTGAGTATATGACAGTAAGCGACTCGATTTCAGTGACCAACAGCGCAAAAACGCGTACGCGGAGCAGCGGTCTTTCCTCAGGCGAGCTGACTGCAGTTTTCGGGGTCATTTGCACATTCCTCTGCCGAGGCATCCCACCAATTGCTGCATGCTCCGTAATGTTGATCGATTTTTTTCCTCGTTTCCGTTTGTATTTGATGGATGCCACAAGTCGTGGACGAAGCTGGGAGATCGCTTTACCCATTAGCTCGAAGCAATCGAGCTTGCAACCAGTAGCGGGAGCGCCTACGTTATGAGGCAGATATGGGAGCTTCTCGACGGTGTGAACTTTTCCAGAACTGCAGTCGTCCAAGAAAGTGAGTCGTCTTCTCGCTGTTTTGGAAAGTTTCTTTTCGAGGCTCGAAGTACGTGGAGTTACGAGCGTGAAGCATGTTCGTTGTGCTGCATGAATTGGGTGCTACGTTCCCGCTCGCGTTGTACACTGAACCTCCTTCGTTAATTTATTGCTTTTTTACCGTTACTTTCATCATCTGTGTGGGAGGATTTAGTATCCTTATCCTTTTTTTGCTTCGTGTTTTGTTCCCCATAACTGCCTATGAACTGCTGCGTTGTATCGCGTTTAGCACCATGGCTTCTAGATAAGACCCTGGAGAAGCCTGTCGACTGTTGCTCGTCTTTTTGGAAGGTTTCACAGCTTTTATGCGACTCAGAAATGAGCGGACCGAATCCGTAGTAAAATCAGATGAAATTTTTGCCAGCTTTCGAAAGATAGAGTAACATAGAGTAATACCAAGCACTCCATCAAATAATCCTGCCGAACGGTCAGACATCTGTTGCGACAATTCTATGAATTCCCATGCTTCCGATTGTGCCTTGGTCGCGGAGATAGGAGGCTGGCGCCGAGATTTCAATCAGCCGGGCGGGGGGTGGGGTGTGAGGGGCGTTAGTTAGCGCAGGTTATCTGTCTTCGCATTACATGCGCTGCCCAAGCCGACTTCTTCCTCTTAATTGCGACTAGGTTGTCATTAACCCGAGTTGTTCTCTCACCCACTCCACCCGCTTCCGATCTCTTAACGTTGCACCTATCATTTTTCTTTCCGTAGCTCACTGCGTTGTAAATTACTGAAGCTCAACCCTCTTCGTTAGCCTCCACGTTTCTGTCCCATAGGTGAGTAGCGGTAGGATAGAGCTGTTGTATACTTTTCTCTTCAGGGATATTGGTAAACTTCCATTCATAATCTGAGAGAACCTGCCATATGCGCTTCACCCCATTCTTACTCATATAGTAATTCTAGATGAATCAGTTGAATACACTTTATTTCGGCACATGCAGCAGTTTGTTTCTACTCAGTGCTCGAGGTAACCTGGTAAGAAAATAACGAAAAAGGAGCCCATTTATTAAGGGCTACAAAATCAGCTTTGTTACAGTCGCTAATGGTCTAAGCTTGCAGGGTTTTGACTACGGTGCCTGCGATAAAGCAAACGTAAAGTGCCACATATCGTGATCGCTCAGTCCGGACAGGCACATGTATACGTGTGACATGGCATCTTCAGGTAATGTTAGTACAAGGTGGAGGTAGGCGGAGAGGCTATATACTAAAGGCCCCGCCTTCTAAAGAACAGGTCCGCTAGACTTGGTCTCTCCCGACAAGTGGCAAAAACGAATCTTCTAAACACATCGGCTTATTCGCGATACACAAAAAGCACTTTGCAAGGGCACAACATTGGACGACAACATTACAATTTGAACATAAACATATTTTAAACTCTTCATGTCTAAGAAACAATGGACTCCCCGTCGCGGGGTGCATGTGCGAGTACGTAGACAATGATATGCTGCCCCATAACCCCATCGCTCAGTCTCCCGGGAGGGAAGGGGGGGGGGGGACTCGAGCCTTCAAGTTCCCCGGCACTCAGTGCCTATGCTTTGGTGTTGCGTGGTTTTGCTTTCTGGTTGCATGGGTTTGTCTCTGCTGCATTCTTGTAACTCGCGTAAACTTTGTTTTGGGTTAACGTGGCATTTGCATGGGTTGCTCGGTTGTTCGGCCTGTTGCTTTGCTCTTTGTGCCGAGGGTGGGTCGAGGTCTGCAGGGGGTCAGTGGGCAGTCCTCTGCCCAGGATATGGGTCGGGGAGGTGGCTCCTGCTTCTGGAAGGGTTTTACTCAACGAAGTTTTTCGACAACACCAGCATTTTCGCATTGTGAAACTAGTACTAACGTGCACGATTGGAGAAGTTGGTTCCAATTCAGAACGGGTTGGGAACAGCGCTACTCACAGGCATGAATACGAAGGCTAGGAAAGCGCATTGGACCTGTATTTCAACTCTATTTCAAACGTCGGTTGAGGCCAGAGCACATGCGCTTGTCTTACTTTCAGCTTCATCCCTGTGTGCAGAGCTTTTACACTCGACAAGACTGTGCCGCTCTTTTTGCAGTAAAACAAAAATGTGAAACGACAAGACTGAACTAACTAGAGTCAAACCTGTTCGTTCAGGACTACCTGCAACGTGGGCTCAGGTGCCTTGCTTAAGGCAAGACGACAGCGCCTCAACAGCGGAAGAAATCTTTAAGGCGATGCAAGGCAATTCGTCAGCACCATCGCCCATCACCACTGTTGATGAAGACCTGGAGCCCGCAGCAGCCGGTCCTGGTCGACCTTCCTGTGAGGAAACTTCACAGCGAGCCAGCCACCCTCAAAACGGTCAAAGAAAGGAAATAGTTGGGACTACTTCGAGCACCAGCTCCTTTCACATCTGGGAGAGCACAGCACATAAAATGAGGCTTTCGGGGAGTGCATTGCCTTGAGCATTGACAGGATGCCAGCGACAATTGCCTCTCGCTTGAAGGTTAAAATAATGGAACTAGTACCAGAATTTGACCAGTATGAGGCTTAATTTTAGGATATATCTTTTGAGGTGGATAGGTGACAACAAAGGTGTGGCATGCGCTTTGCTTCCTTCGATAAACCGAAAGACATCGCAGTTCATTTTTTTTTTTTGCAATTTTTGCCATTCAGTGCAGTTTCCTGATATCATTGTGTTCTTGTTGTTATTGTTTCAGTCAGCTGCACAGCTGTGATACATTTTTGTTACACTACTGAACCGTTTCCCTGTAAGTATTGCAAGTTTTAATGTGCTTAGCAGTCTCCTGCCTCTTTCAGCACGTAATTTTTCTGCATTGCAAGAGGTCTGTTACCTCGTGGTTACTTGAAAGCATTTCTTTTTTCAGCACAAAGTTAGGCATTACGTAGGAAAGGAACACACGCAGCAGATATGCCGAGTCCCACCTGCCATCCTGGGTGTATCTTCTTCCTACACCCTAATTTCGAGCTGAAAAAATGCTTTCGAATCACCGAGACCAAATAGCACGTCTTCATCCTCTTGCAAGAGATCTTGTGCTTTTAAATTTTTACTGATGGGAAACTAGAAGAAGAGACCCACTGCTGAACTTTCGCCATATAATTATTCACAGAGCACATCTTGATATCTCAAGGTCAAAAGTCTTCAGCAGTATAATCCTACACACCTTGTATACTGAAACGAAACGTTAAGCTCGAACGCAGTTGAATAATAAAGTGTATAAATCAAGCTCGTTACTTTACGTGGTATATGCCTGTGCAACAAGCAGGAACACAAATATCAAGAACCTTTGCAACACATGCGTGATATGCCACTAGTGCAATCCATATATAATTCCTGAACTCACCGGTCAGGAGAGTGCCAAATAAAGTTTCACATTTCGAGCTGACGTGTGGCATTTGCTTGCCTTGCATGAAAATAAACGCACTTTACAGACGAAGAGTACACAACTTCATGTTGTGCATTAGCATCGCGTGACAACCCTCGGCTGCCATGGCAAGGAACTCTTTGAAGTATACTCTGCAATGGCGTCTCGAATTCCCATGGCATCTGAAGCTGTCCAGCTGCCATTGCCAGTACTCTGATGGTTTTTGTGCCCTAGGGTCTGCCTCCAGCCGCCTTCTTGAATTCCGTCACCGCTGACCCGGCCACCATAATCATTAGGGCAACAGGCACTGCCAGAGAGCAGCAAATTATGCAGGCCCACCGCACCATGTCCGTTAGCAACTCCACATCGGTTCCCAGGAAACAACGCCACCGGTAAACAAAATTCCAAAAGCGTTTTCAACACAATGCCGTGCCATTGGCAGCCTATAGTTAAACACCTTTTTCCCGCGATTCAGTTGCCTGAAGGGTTAAGGGTTCTTCAGGTTCGTTTACGTTTCTTCGGGGGAGTTCAGCCTCCTCAAAACGTGAGTAGTTCGGTGGTGTTTGAAGCACACGAGTACAGAAGCAGAAGGTACGAAGGAGAAATTACATTTACAGGGTATATGCAAGGCAAACTCAGTTGCAGAAGCGTGAAGTCACACAGAAGTTTCAAGTACTGCAACATAGAAGGCACTTATCTCACACACAGATACTTCAGAAAATCTTACTCATCGACCGGCGGTCTCGGTTAGAGCCTAGAAGTTCTTTCTGTACGTGCTAAGCACGGAGCATGGTTGGGACTGCCATTCCTGGCTTTCTCTTCCGTTTTTATTACTTACATAAGCAAAGGCGCTGGGGCGGTCATTTCTCTTTACCCGCCGTAGTCTTTGAACAACCAATCGCTACTTAACTGCGCAGTAGCCACACAAGCGTTTGCGGGTAGGCAGGCTGGAAACGCTGATTGGTCAAAAAAATATGACGTCATACGCGTGACGTCATAGGTCACGTGGTATTTAATGACGTCATGTCCTGTTGGGGACAGGCATGTTTTCCCTAGATTTTTCCCCGCCCCCGCCACCGCTCGTCAGCGGACGGGGCTGCTCGTGATGGCTGCTCGCGAGGAGCCGAGAGGCGAGGAGGCAGCGTGCACTGCAGCGTTGCCTCCTCGGCGTGTCCCCGTCATGTCTTTCGACCCGCCGCGGTGGCTCAGTGGCTATGGCGCTCGGCCGCTGATCCGAAAGACGCGGGTTCGATCCCGGTCGGGGTGGTCGAATTTCGATGGAGGCTAAATTCTAGAGGCCCGTGTACTGTGCGATGTCAGTGCACGTTAAAGAACCCCAGGTGGTCGAAATTTCCGAACCCCTTTCACTACGGCGTCCCTCATAGCCTGACTCGTTTTGCGACGTTAAAACCCCAATAAACCATAAACCCATGTTCTTCAGTGCGCGCGCGAGATTAAAAAGCGCACCTGTCGCGCTGCGCTGTCACACTGCATGCCTGCTTCCGCGCATTTCTTGCGGACTCCTTTCAGTCATACTTAGCTATACTATTGACCAAAAGGCTTCTTAAACCGTTATTTCAAGTTTTATTGCTATGTATAAAGAATATGTTTGTAGCAGGTGCGTGAGCCCGAACAAAAGAAAACTGTTTTGATTCCCCTTCAGTATTCCTGCTTATCGAGACTTTAGCATTTATATGTTGCAGTACAACTTTTTTCAGGCATCACAACTGATGTTTCGATGTGTTTGGTACATATTAATCTTCAGACATTTCATGTCTGTTGGGTAAAAAAAAATATACGAAATAATACTTGACTGCATATATTGTGACTGAGGTATAGCATCACGTATAGCATGCTCTTGAAATTCCTCTAGCTGCTGCACAGAAGTCTGTAATTGACTTCATTGTAGCTTCATACTTGCACCATTTAAACTCTGCACATAGCTCTTTTTTCACAAAAGGAAATGTGATTAGGTTTCTGAATAGAGCTGTGCACGGGCCGCAATTTCGAACCCGCGCCCGGCCCGGGACCTAACCTACCGACAGGAAGCCCGGCCCGACACTGAAGGACCCTGAGTACGCTCGTGCTCGGCCCGACCTGCAAAGCGGCAACGACACAAAAAGAGAATTTCAGGAAAAGGAGTTTATTTCAATGGCATTCAAATTTTGACCTCGCATTCCAGATCACAGTTTGGGATTATACACAAAACACAACGCATAAAGGTATAGATTTATCACTCTAAATATGCAAGTTGTTCATTGATGATGGCTTGATCGAAACAAGAGCGGCACTCTTTCATTACGAATCCTGCGGCGCTGAAATTTTTGTCGCTGCTTGAATTGGTGGCCGCAACGGCTAATACTTTCATAGCAAGAATAGAAACGCTTGAAGTACGAAGGAGAATGACAGACGTGGTGTCGTAAGCCATGGATGGCGTGCCACGACAGGAAGACTTTTTGACTTGTCAGAGGATAAGCGAGCAAATAAGCGACAGGTCGGCGCTATCCTGCGAATGCCGATGTGGCCGCGACATCCCTGCTTCTACTATTCACGGGAAGGCACGGTGCTGTGTTCACTTCGCTGACAAGCAATTACGGCGAAACGCAGCAACCAGTATGAGCTGAGCCGTAGTGGAGGCGCCAGTGACATTCTTCTAATGCCATTCATGTGGAGGGGGCCACCCCTTCGCTCTCGCCCGCGACTATTGTCCGTCTCCCCGGCCGGAACGGGAGAGAGTAGCTCCTGCCGGGTAGGCGGACAAGAGAGAAGGCTGCCGGCTCTGCGGTACGCTGCGAGTGGCGAGTGGAAGAATTTAACCTTTTCCCGATGTGCTGCTGCAAGATAGACATCTCGCGCGACTCCGTGACCCCGCGTGCGCCGTAAGCAGCCCTGCCTCCGCTTCCCAGAACCTTCCTTTCTTCTTACAAGGCGCCCAAAACTGGTTGCTTTTCCCCAACGTTGGTACTTGCTAGAACCAAAAAATGCGTTTCCAGCCCCAGCTAGCTTTTTTTTTTTTTTAGCGTTTGTACTACACTCCCGTCCTTGTACATTCCCTCCTGGATGGTCTAGACACAAATCACTTCCTGCTGTGCATGCAAGACGCCCAGCGCACCACAGCCATATTCGCATTTCCACATATATGATACATGCTTTGCCCAACTTAGAGCCCTGGGCGTTTGGTTGTAACACCGTATGACGCGTAATGCATTACCATCAGGCAGAATTAAAATATGAGAAAATTCATCGCAAGATATATTTCCTTGTATTCTCCAAGTAAATTACTTCTATACTAACTCCTCACTTCTGAAGTGACCAAAAGATAAAACAACTCAGGGTGTAAAAAGGTGAATGCAAAAATACACTACTTTTGTGCAAAATTCACAGGAAGTGCACTTAAATTGCCACAAGTGCATGGCCAATTAAGGAAAAAAAAAACAAGGGCAAAGGACGGAGACGCACAACAGGAACACAGGACGACGCTGTGTTCTGTGTTCCTGTATTCTGTGTTCCCAGTTCTGTGTCCCCGTCTTTTGAGCTGGTTTTCTTTCTACAATCGTGAACCAATTAACTCGCCCAGCTCTCCACTCTACTGGACCAATAAGGCATCAAGCTTCACAGTGCATTAGTGTTATATGTTACGCTACATATTTTCAAATTGTTTTTGCTGCAGAACAGGTATAAGAGGTCGGCATACACGTCTTTCATTTGCTTAGGAAGAAAGCAGCGCAGTCAAGAAAGTTACTCCCTCCTGCCAGTGAAAATTTTAAAAATGCGGTTTTTTCAGCGCCAGTATAATATCATTGCATGCTGACGGCATGTTGAAATTTTCGTTGATGCACCGTAATAATTATCTCATGAAGCCCCAGCTCTTGTGGCCCAGGACGAAGAGTACGATGATTTTTTTTTGTTTATTTCATCCTTCGGGCAACATACAGATATTGCCCACGAGGCAAGACAAAAGGAGGTGCTGAACCTCCTGACTGGGTCTTGTCCTCGCCTGGGTACAGCAGCAGGAGCGGTATTGGATTATACAACAAAAAAAGGCTGTCTTTGTCATCACTTACACAACAGACGCATCATAAACAGTTCTTGTAAATATATACAGATGATAAAATAATAATACACACTAAATCATATACAAAAATGGTACAGAAATACAATACATTAGGGTTGTTCGAACCGACATAGCATTCCCTGCTGAAAAAAAGCTCCACGACGCAACAACCCCACAGACCATCCACCACAGAACACCACACAATCTGCACGACACACCGCATAATCCGTATGACATATCATACGAATTGTATGACATATCACACAGACTGCACGATATGCCACACAGACCGCACGACATCCCACGATGAACGATCTATGAGTCCATTGCATCATAGAACTCCCCCCCAGCAGGGTTACATAAACGGAACCAGAAGTAAGCATTTTGTCGTCTAGGACACAACGTTAGACAAAAAGAAAGACGAACAGATACGTTCAAAACCCCTGCGCGTGGAACTATTTTTAGCTGCATCTATTACAAACGGATGATAATTACACATCAACATGATTTGGTGCTCAATTGATTGTGTTCCGTAGTTGGTGCGAGACCTATTTACCACAACAGAAGTGTGACGCAAGCTGTAGCCAATGGATCTATTTAGGTACGTGTTAAAAAAATTAATGTAATTTGTTTTTAATTCGTTATAAATAAACACACATATTTTGAGTTCATACATGGCAATATTTGAAGTGCATTTATGAACCAAGTTCTTATTGCTCTAACGTTCTCCTAAGCAAATAAAACTGAAAATTGTGATAATTTTGATAATGCTTTATGGAGCTGACACTACCAGGACGTGGTAAATAAACAAAAAATAAATTATTTGATAAAGGCCTGTACGCTGCACTTGTGCTGCTCATTTATTTCATGCTGTCCATTTTCTCAGTGCAGTGTCTTCTTTGATAGGCATATTTCTGGCTCATTACATACTTTGCTTCGGTTCACAATTCTTCTTTTAGCTATATTTCATCCACTTTCCTGCCATGATCTCTATTCAAACGTAATTTGTGTAATTTTGCTTTGTCCGGGCTCCTGCAATGTTCTAGTACATATGAATGATGTGAAGACCTGTTTCAAGCTGTTGCACTATAATTCACTCTAACCTCCTCGATCACGATCACCTAAGCCTTTCCTTATCTGTTGCCATACTTTTTTATGGAAACGCTTAAAAACAAAGCATCATGATCTATTTCAATATTGTTTTATTTGCCGATCTAATTTTTTCGAAGATAACATGGAATAACAACTCCCCTTTAATGTCCCCGTTCTCGTCTAGAAGTCGCGAATTTTTAGATGTGCGCTCAGTATTCTCGTTAGTGCATTTGTGCTCACAAGGGACTAGAACAGCCAACGCGGCTAATACGCTAGATTTAATCCTGACAAATCGATCTGACATAGTCTCACCTATTACATACCTGCCACGCATCAGCGACCACTTGCTAACGCACTCTGACATTATTCTAGCCACTCCGAACACTAACAAAAAGAAAAAAATAATAATAATACGAGACTACAACGGAGCAAATTTTCAGGCGATAAATAATGAACTTTTTTTTTATCGATGCTTTCCCATAGCTTTGGTGTCCGCAGCATTCAAACCAACTGGAGCATGTTCACAGCTATAGTCACCCAACTCACAGAACAATACACTCCTGAACGCACTGCCAGTGCACTCAATAGCTCCCTAGTGTAATAATCACATTAAACGTTTATCTAACAAAAAGAAAGCCTCTACCGCATCGTAAAGTTTTCGCCAACTAGTGAGTGATCGGACTTCGTATTCAGCGGCTTCCAACATGTATGTTCAGGCGCTCAAAAGCGCTAAAAGCACTTCCACTCACATGTAACCACCAATGTCAAAAATTCTGGCGGGTCATTAATCCTTCCACCGACGATAGTTTTGCGTTATCTGACCCGTTAGGCGACCCCATCCCTTCCGACGTTTGGGTCACGATTCTTAACCACGCAATCACTGACAACTTTACACCCATATCTGATGTATACATATGCCTACAACTCACCACTTATGTTTTCATGCCACCTATAACTGTTGCTCCTACTGGTGTGAATAAGCTTATTGATGGACTCAGTGTTCATTCCGCTCCGGGTTATGACTGCGTTACTTAAAAAGCACTGCAGCTTATTCGCCCATTATACTAACCAAACTTTTCCAGCATTGACCAGTCAACGCTGCTACTGAGTGGAAGATCGGAAAGGTGGTTACAGTCTACAAATCCGGCAGCAAAGCATCCCCTATTAATTATCGTCCCGTATCCCTTACCAATACTTGACCCAAAATGTTCAAATATATAATATTCACCAACCTTGTTAACTTCCTTTCATTGAACAACTTGTTTATGTCAGCGCAACATGGTTTTCGAAACCTTATTCTTGCGAAACACAATATAGTTTACACATGCATTGCACTGTATTCTAGACCTACCATCACTAACTGGCTGTATATTTCTGAATTTTTCAAAGGCTTTCGACGATGTATGTCACAACCTTTTGGCTCACAAACTAAAACATCTTAATATTGACTGTAACTTATTGAAATGGATTGAATGTCTACTTAATCGCTCACAATTAGTTATTGCTTACGGTTATAACACCTGTTTTACAGAGGTGTCTTCCGGAGTTCCACAAGGTTCAGTTCTTGGACCCTAGCTACTGTTCCTGATCTAACATTAATGATCCCCGCTCTCTTATGGATTCTCATATTCACCTATTCGCTGATGTTTGCGTCATTTTTAGAGAAATAACCAACACTAACAACCTTACATTACTTCAGTCAGTGGCGGTCACAGAGAGTGGTTTTAGGGGGAGCGGACAGACTGCTGTATATATAAAAAAAGAAAAAAATAGAAACAACGATTTTTCATTTTATTTGCACAAAAATTTTTTCCCGCTTTGTTATTGAAAAATAAATGGCGAAAGGTATAGACGTTGTACCATTACTCAATCTTTGAATGTTAACGTTTACGCGAGCAATATTCATTTCGATACCAGGGGAAACGAGTCGACGTCTGAGATATTCCGCCACGACATGTCCACTAAGGTCAAAGCACCTGCCCGGACATTTCACCAGTGGGGTTAGCGGCCTTCATTTCTCAGTTCTGGGAAGTGGCTTAATTTGTTCCGCCCTCAGTCCTCAAGGCGGCTGGTCGGCGCTCCTTGTCAAGCCAGAAAGGGATGGTTCCCTCGCTGGCGTCGCTGTGTCCCATGGTGGGATAAAGACATGAATGGGTGGCTCCCTCACCCCCCCCCTCCCCCCCGCCGATGAGGTTGTTGGCCACCGCAACCGCAGGTCAATGGCACCGCCGTCGCCGCCGCGCCGGCGGCATGGCAAGACAACGGTGGCGGCAAGGCAGGAACACGATACCTATCAACGTGTTGAACGTGGAATTGTGTGAAATAAGACAGCCGCTAACAAGGTGAACGTACAAAGCAGGGGACTACTTGACGAGACCGCCACTGACTTCAGTGCGAATAATGGTGAATGCAGCTATATATGAACAAATGCAAAGTCATGCGTGTATATAGAAAAACTTCCGTCCCACCTCACTACTACATCGATAACATTTCGTTGGAATCAGCCTCATCATATAAGTGCATCGGCGTCCACATTACTTATTATCTTAACTGGTCTCTTCATACCGAGAACATAATTGAAAATGCTAATCGCATGCTTTGCTACTTACGTCGCAACTTCTTTAACGCTCCTTCCAATTTGAAACTACTGCTTTATCACACACTAATACGATAAAAACTCGAGCATGCAACACGTGTATGGCACCCTGCTCATGACAACTTCATTAATGATCTTGAGCTGGTGCAAAATAACTCTGTGCGTTTAATCCTTGTTAACTACAACCGCACAGCGAGTATAACTACTATGAAGTCTAATATCTGCCTCCCATAACTGACATCGCGTAGAAAAGTGTTTCGTATCACCCTGTTCCACAAGCTGTACCATCATCCCGCTCTTCGTGATCACCTCATCCCTCATACAATTTCTGTATCCCGCCGCATTGATCATGATCACAAAGTTGGAAGTATGTCATGCAACAGAAAATGCTGCTCGCAGTCATTCCTGCCGCGAACCTCATGCGACTGGAACCACCTTACCGCAGAAGTTGCCGGCACTGAAAATTACGAGCAGTTCCGCGTAGCACTAGCTAACATTGTATATTCAGGCGCTGTTTAATATTCATGTAATCAACTGTATTTTTCTCTCAGTTTTCGTATATTTACCATTCCCCCTGTGTAATGCCACTGGCCTTGAGGGGTAAATAAATAAACAAACAGAGTAATTTGCAAGCCTCTCACACAACATTCACTAATATTTCTTTCTTTCTGTAATAACGATTTGTAGACAGCCTAAAGGCTCATATTTCACTGACGGGAAGGTTCATTTTTCAGTCACAGTTCCATACTGTAGAGCGCAGGATAGCGCTTGTGCTGCATAGTTCTTCTGTGTGTGTCATTGTAGGCGCTATTGTTTGTTTTCTCAAGTACTATGCACCGTGTATCCCAAACTGAAGTTCTTCTAAATCTTCTTTGATATTAGCAGTTGCAAATTCAAGCCTTCTGCAGGATTTGAAGGAGGCCCAAGGAGGCGAGGACTAATTTTATGCATATGCAAATGTAAATAGCAAATCTATCTGTACTATTGTAACTTGCATTCTCTTTTTTGCTTTATGTGCTGTTCTTATAGTTCGTGCCATAATGCTGAATGTCGTAATTTTTGTATGTATTATAGTGCAAATTGATACTGTATGTCTGCTGTCAAAGTGTTTTCTTTTTCTTTACCGTAATGCGCGATTGTAATGTTTATCTCTTATACTGTTTGGTGTACTTTCCATGTTCTTTTAAAGTACCAACTTGTTTTTCCTACGTTCAAAACTGTCATCTAATGGTCCCCTGGGCCTTGTCAAGCTGTGTGCACAGCTTTTAGCCCAGGGTGACCAGCCAGATTTTTCTGGTAAATAAAGTGCATTGACTGATTTATTAATTCATTGATATGCAACTTACAAATGATTGGAAATGAGGGGAACATGTGCACAGGGCGGAAAGCGCGTGGTCTGCAAGGAAACACTGAGGTGGCCCCGAGAAGGGCCTTTAGTAAGGACGACATCCGTTTTGTGCCTCTTCACTAAGCAGCGACGACAAGGCGGTCGCAGTCCTCGTTTTGCCCGAGCTGTCGAAGCAATCCTTGGTAAAAAAAACACGAGGGAACAAAGTCGTGCTGTGTATGCAGATGCGATCGCCTCGTGGTTCCATTCACAGCGAACAACCATCCGGCAAGCCCGGCTCTTTCGACGGATTCAGGAAACGACTGAAAAGAACAAAAGTAAGGAGCGAAGAAAGGTGCACTGCTTACAGGTTAGAACACAAAAACAAAGCTAGGCGCTGCACTCGGTTAACCCATTCAACGAGGCGTGGCGTGAGCTTTAAATCCGATTTCGACAAGGCGTGAGAAGTCGCTAAAGAAGCAAAGGCACACTGCACTGGGTGAATGATATAGCTAGACTAAGCGCAAGTCATAACTTCTCTAAAGCCACACTGCACTCGTTTAACCCTGCAACGAGGCCTAGCGCGGGTTCTGATGTCTGGCGCCGATTTCAACAAAGAGAGGGAACACGGCCGCGAGATTGGATGCCCGCAATCTTCCAGGAAGCAATGAAGCGGCCCTGAAAAGGCCGTTTGGAGCAGCTCTTCAACGTCAACCTACAGCGGCGTGGCGGCGAGCAGTAGGCCCAGCGTCCGAGGCGAACAATGACATCGGCTTCCGAGAAGCATATCCAGGGAACGATGCTGCAAAAACAAAGTTTCGTTACAAGCACCGAAATTTGGTGAGCCCTCAATGCACGAGAAAACTTGCGACAATGTAGTTCAGTCCTTACCTCGGGGTTGAGAATGCGCACGCCCGACAAGCGCGGCAGCGTAGCTGTCAAACGGCGGTCCTCAAAGCGCGCCTGATGCGGATCCTTGTAGTGCCGCGGCAAAAACTTTAAATACGAGCACGACACTAGCCACGTGCTCCTGGCGAAACGGCGAAAGCCGCAAGCAAAAACTGCACAGAAATTTCAGCTGGCTGTCGCCGACGAGCGCACCACGCTCGAACGCCATAGCTGCAGACGCCTCGAAACGAGCGCGCCGAGGATCACGAAACGAACGAATGCCCGCTCACCACGCACGCGCGGCGCGGCGGGTGCACCTAGCGATTCCCCAGGCGCTCTAGGGAGAGGTCGAGAAAGGCGCGCTGACGCCACGTCCGGTTGAGAACGAGGGCGAAGTCAAAATACGTCACGGAGAAGCGCATCCCATCGACCAATCAGCGTTTCCAGCCTGCCTACCCGCAAACGCTTCTGTAGCCACAACTCTGTGCGTTGGGCATAGCCTCGAAACCAGGGCTCGAATAAATAAAACAAACAAATCAACAAAATCTTCGTAAAACGCTCTCGTGTCGTAAAGCGCTCGTGTTGTCCAAGTCTCTTCTCTGTCCGTGTTTTTTAGCGCTTGTACGTGTTTGTCTCCACGCAACACCCTCGCCTTCCCCCAAGAATGTACTTTTCGTCTCCAAGTGCATGCACGTGCCTAAGCGCCTCGGAGAGCTCAGGGCCGCCACACTCGCATGCTGCGTCCTACCGGATGACCTTTGTTTACCTCCCCGCATGGCTACAACGGTATCACTCAGCGGATCAGCCCTTTGATCAGTCGCGGTGGGAAGGAGACCACCCTTTTCGGGACAGGCAAGGCCACACCATACGCGCGCCCTTTCCCGAGGCGTCACGTCTGCGTTCCAGAAGGGCGTCCTCCCCATGCCGGTAATTGCTTCAGCATGTGTTGCTCGCTTCACTGCGCGAGCCACGCGGGAAGTACAAAGGGGAGAGCCGGCGAGGTCGTCAACGAGGAGCGATCTTACACGTCCCCCTGAGAGGATAAACGAGCTTGGGAGTCCGCTCGTTTAGAGAAGATCAACAAAAGATCGCGGCTGTCTACAAATACGATATGCGATCCGCATATAGAAAGAAACTGACATGCTGAAAGACGGCTCTCGCGTCACAAAAATACAACTTGCCGATCCAGCACAAAAACACTCGTGACACAGAGCATACACGATGTTTGTCTCAGTACGAGAGTCAGGAGCATGTAAGCATCCTTGCACAGAGTTCTGGCAGAGCCGGTGAGGTCGTGTATGAGGCGCGATCTCACACCACCTCCTGTCTTTTCTACTATCCCCTCACCTCTTTCCTTTCACTTGTACACGCTGCCTGCTATCCTTTATTTCCGCTGCCCCAGCTCAGGTGCTTCAGCAGCGATAGCAGATGCAGAAGCTAGCAAAAATGATTTTTCCTTCCATATTCAATGAAAAATAAAACCACCAGTACTACTACTACTACATATACATTGGATTTTATCTGGGAACAAAGAATTAATCTTGCCCCGCCGCGGTGGCTCAGTGGTTACGGCGCTCGGCTGCTGTCCCGAAAGACGCGGGTTCGATCCCGGCCGCGGCGGCTGAATTTCAATGAGGGCCAAATTCTAGAGGCGCGTGTACTATGCGATGTCAGTGCACGTTAAAGAACCCCAGGTGGTCGCAATTTCCGAAGCCGTTCACTACGGCGTCTCTCATAGCCTGAGCTGATTTGGCACGATAAACCCCAATAAACCAAACCTAAACCAAAGAACTAATTTTAATAAGCAGAATGCGAAAAGTTGCTACCACCTTAGCGTACTAATCAAGCTTTGTAGTTGTTTTCTGCTAGTGTATAGTTGGGGGAAAACGCCCCCTCCCTTGCCCTCCATTCCGGACGCCCGTGGATTCATGCTGTTTTCAAACCAGATCTGTTTACGCCGCGAGCGGTGACGTGTTGGCTGGGAAGTTTGTGAAAAAGCGAGAAACACCTGCGCAGCGGCGGTTCCTCCTCACCACGGTCGTGGGTTCAAACATGTCGGACTTGTCGGTCGACCCCGCGAAGGCTACATTGTCCTTTTCGAAGAAAGCCACCACCCTTCACGGAGCGGCGGAGGGGGGCATTGAGGCACCCTAGCTATTTCTGCAAGGAGGATGGGGTGAGGAGAAAGCGTGCACGAAGCCCCTAAAAGGAGCGAAGGCGAGAGGAAGGGGGAGAGTACAGCGCAAAGCTGAGTGCCGGACCAGCGTCAGCTAGAATTTTCTTTGGCCGCACGCAAGCTGGGCATTCTCGTGGCAAAAATCGAGCCAGCCGGTTGCAGTCGGCGCTGCTGTCTTTACACGTGGACGTGAGTCAGCTCATGCAGACGCGACTGTGGCCTTGACGACCGCCGGGAGCAGGATTAGGCCGCGTTTTTAGGGGGCGGAAAAAGCAGTTGCCCGAGTGACCGGCGCAGCAGACACGTAGTACAGTGCTAGCAATGCTTCCTTCAAGCCTGCAGTACACGCTGGTTGGGTTCTCCCCGGAGCTTGACTGGAAGCCCCTGACCTTCCTCAAGCCTATACCAGCCAACCGAGTCTGCAGCGCCTGCGGTCTGGTGCGAAAGAGGACCGCGTTGCTACCCTGCATGCATGCGCTGTGCGACTGTTGCTACACATTATGCGGCAAGGACGACTCGAGCGAGTGTCCTCTGGACGGCAACGCCTACGAGGAGGATGACGTCACCGTCATGGACTTCTCCGCTGACGATCTGCTGAGAAGACAGGTAAGCGAGTATGTGAAAGGAGTAGATGCTTGGGCTTTTTTTATATTGTTTCCTTTGCCTGTTTCTCTTTGCCGCGGAGAGTATTTCTCGCATGTGTAAACATATCACATCTATCGGAGGACAGTACAAAACTGTGCTGCAAAGAAAGAGCCCTGTAAAATATTCGTATCGTGGCGTATGTCGTTTGTCTCGCGTTATGTTACTTAAAAACGTAATAATCAGGCCGTCACAAGCTTCAAAATTGTAACTCGTAAGCATTTTTGCTCACTGCTGGACCGTTTCGAACCGCTCTGCAAGAGATTCTTCCTCTTCAATGCCATATTTCTCCTCATTATTCAGTGCTTCCAAGAACTGGAGATGCTATGCGGTGTACATTGGTGAGCGCCTAAGCAAAACAAGGAGGCAGTTTAAATTTCCGTGGTAAACTGAGAGCATTTCTATAATTACTGAAGCACAAAATTTTGGCTTTGTTTTAGGCCGGGCTTTTAACGTTGACCTGGTAGATATGCCAATAAGAGCGTAATTTCTTAATCTGTCGAATCTAATTCGTTTACCCTGCTCGTGGCGACGTGAGGAAATACTTGTTGATGATGAAATCGGGTTTCTTGATGGATTTGTCGTTCGGACTCTCAAACATTCACATTACTGGACGGCAGGAAAAGAAGTTGACAAATAGTTAACAAATAGTTCAACTTCTTACACATAAATAAACAAGAACAAACGAGCTAGGAGAACACCATTTACAGCACGACTGAACCGTTGGTTTCAAGAAATGAGCCCCCGCTTAACCCAGAGCGCTTAGATTTAAGCCCTCTGTCTCCACCCTTGCCGAGGACAGCAGCCAATAATAAATCAGGCGACACTTCGCGCCAATCGATGGTTAGGGAAATGAAAATAAAGTTTCCGTCAGGTAATCAAAGACTGGGGAAAGGATATCGGCTAACCAAATACTTGGGAAAGGAGGGGTTCCGAGCACACATGCAAACAGCACTGAACTCACTGCATTCCGAACCTCTGCCTTCCTCTACGTTTTCTTTTCCGCACACGTGCATGCGGGACGCGCGGCAGGTTCTTTATGAAAAAAAAAAAAAAGAAGAAAGGTGTTCTTGAGGGGTCAAGCGCCCACTGACAACTCCAGCCTAAACCAGGCGCCTCATCTGGGTACCAAAAGCTCAAGCGACCCATTGGCGCCGCTTCGAGTACCGAGGAGCCACCGTACACCTGACTCACGCGCAGGGAAACGAGAAAGTTAAAAAAATAAAAAGTCCACTGGCCACCGAAATGACGACTGCAGGCATTCAAACACTGAACATTGCACAAAGCTGCGCGCTGAAAAGATATGTGGTAGAAAGGGAAGATAGAGACGGAACCAGCGCTCTAGCGGCGGGGCCGCCGGCAACAATAGAGCAGCCACCGAGCCTCCGTCCTGCCTCCGCGGTTCCACGAATTTGGTAACCTATCGACCGGGGACAGGTGCACATCTCGAAGCAGCTACCTCGCGCCGTAAAATCTGTCCTGGAGACTGAATGGCGCATCAGAAAGTTCAGGGAACTTCACATAAATCTTCCTTTATATACAGTTTAAAATCGGGCAAGAAACACTACAACGAACATTCAGAGAAACATCCTCTCTTTACCGATTTTACATTCCATGGAGAGAAAATGGCCGTTACTGGACTTTGTATTCGTTTATCATATTACATCGCATTCAGGTAGGCATATGCCTTCCTTTCTTATCGCGCACAGCTGGCTGCGTTCAGTGCTTCCTTGGTGATCACGTATATAAGCACTGGGCAGAAAGCTTTGGGTTTAAGTCGAGCGAAGCCGACATCTGCCCGTCTCTTCCTTCCCACTGTGTACAAAGCCGCGTATCTTGTTCATGCACTGAAAAAGCCCATCGTAGATTGAAAGTACGCGTGCGGTTCTAGCGCGCGTGCTCCACGCCGCCGCTATGAAGCGGTCGTGCACCTCCTCGCTTCACCCTAAAATACAGTGCCGGAGCGTCGCCAACGTTATCGGGGGCAGGCCTTTGTTTTTGAGAGCGTCAGATATACTGCTCGCGTTACTCAAGGTCGTGTGAGTATGCAACATAACATCACTGTCTAAATATGGCGGCCGCAGGGGTTAGTGTTTGCATAACCAAAATTTGCATATCACGTGACCAAAATGGCCGCCATAATACGTAACAATTGCTGGTATCCACCACTTACCAGGTGGTGCATCACCAGGTACCGGAGTGGTACCATACCATGTGATCCAACCGGTTGCATAGCAACGAGCGATCCTTATAAGATGCGTCCAAGTGCCACATTCAAGTGCACGTTGTGGGGACACACATGATTCCCCTACCCCATGGTAACGGCCGCGCGTAATTATCTCGCGATGCTATGCGCACGCCGTTCGGGAGGTTTTGCGAGGGAGGGCACTCACGCCACCCCCACTTCCTTTCGCTCCCCGCCGCGACGCCGCCGGGGAGACTTTCCCCTTTCACAACGGAGAGACCTCCTCTCCACAGCCCCGGAGAAGGCGCGTTTCTTCCGAGGCTCGCTTGTCTTCTGGCGGGAGCCGTGCACATGCACGGATCAGAGATCTGCCACGGAGACCGCTGCCCTTACCGCCCGGCCACCGCGTGCGACTTGACCGCCGCGGGCCGTGAGCGAGGAACCACGCGAGGTGAGCGGAACCTTCTTCCCCCACATTTTTGCGTGCGTTCTTTCATTTGTGCTTTTCACCCCCGTACGCGAGCGGAACTCTCCCTCGTAACGGCGGTTGTATTGTTGCTGCTGCATTGTATTGCTCGGGAGCAATAAACGCTCATCCGAGTAGCATACTCGTGTTTGTCTCCTCTGGCCCGAACCCGCCGTGGTTGCGACTCACCGCACCGCGGGTTGGCGGTCACAGCTCTGACTGCTAGGGCTGGCACGCTGGTGCTAGAGAGCGACAACTGCTTCTAGCCCTTTGAGCGTTATCACAAGAATAACCCCCATAACGTATAGCACATATACTACTATACTTTCATTTTCCTGTTAATCCCCAAGTGTGCAAAGAGCCAAATTGGACCACTGAGTGGTACCATTGGTACAAGGTTTGTGAACCACCGAATTGGCGTAGAATCATTGCACCGGTGTCAAACGATTCAGCGTGTTATGGAGCATACAATTAATAATCGTATCAGTGCTTAGCATATTAAAGCGATTCATACCGACGCCCATTGGTCTTCACAGCCATAACTTCTTGGATCTTCAGACGTTCCTTACGACCAAACTACTTCACGTAGGACATTTGAGGTGGCGTCAAACGATTTGTCTTCTCACTATGTATAGGTTGGCATCAATATCGTTCGTGCAAAACAGAAAAAAAAAAACTTGCAGTTGACGCCAGATCATACGCTGCTTCAGAGTCTGACAATTTTTTCAACGAACAAAAGAGTGTGGTCTTCCACCACTCAAGGCCGCTCGCTGATAAGTTGCACACCTGCCTCGAACATGGTGTATTAGTTCAGAATATGAGACCTCTATCCTTTTGCACATGTTCAACAGCTGGTTAGGGAAATAATTGTATTTGTTCTTCAGACTTCAATATATTTATTTATGAAATTGATAGAACATAGTTAGCTATGTTAACGATACATGTTCCGTATACAGCAAAAATAGAAAACTTGATTCTTTTTAAAAATATTTGTCGCGTTTACCGTTTCATTTTTCAGGCCCTAAAAAGGGCGCATAATATCGAAACCCGTTTCTTATTCGCTATACCCAGCTTCATCATATCTCCAAGTGAATTATTTTGTATCATTGCAGGTGAAGTGCTGGAATGAAGCTAGGGGCTGCCAGTATGCGACGGCAGCTTCAGGGATCGTCCGGCACTTCCAGCTGGAATGCGAACACCACTCCGTCCGTTGTCCCAAGTGCTCGGCCACCGTCCTTTGCAGAGACGTGTGCGCGCATCTCCGGTCGGCCTCTTGCAACACTTGGACACCCGTGGCATCCGAAAGCGAAGTTCCACCGGCTCACGCGGAGGAGGCACCATCATTGACTGCTCTCAGAGGAGCCTTTGAAGGGCAGGCGGGTGAAATTGCAGCGTATCTGAGGCCAATGGCTGTCGATATCAGCACACATGGGGACAGATTAAGCGATATCTCTCAAGGCATAAACACACTAAAGGAGACACTACGTCAAGAACTAGCGTCTTTAAAAGGACAGAATCACGACGAAATAACGTCGTTCTACGCTGAACTGAAACAATTTTTTGCGACATGTAGCGATGCAGTTAGCACTTGTTTGAAAACTATAATAAGCATAGAAAAAAAACTCAACGATAAATTGAGCGCAACTCGAGACGACGTAATGTCACAGATTGCAGCTAGCATTGAAGAAATCAAGGCTGAATTGAAAGAGAGTGTTCAAAAAGCGTTGCAACCCGTTCCCAATGCAAATCGAGTTAGTGCACTACAAGAAGCGCACTGCGAGTTCCTTGTAAAAGGAGTGAAATCGCTTCAAGACAAGGCGATGCAGACAATCTGGGCTCACTATGACAGCGAGAAGGTGTACCTTCGCGGCTACTGCGTGTCTCCCGCAGTCTGGTTCTATTTTGAGGGGGCATCTGTAGTGCTGCTCATCAAGTACACCCTGCACAAGGGCGACATGGACGACGACGTCCAGTGGCCTTTCAAGCACAAGGTCAGGATTAGCGTAATTCATCCGAGAGGAAGGGAAGACATTGTGCAGGAAGTTGAACCACATCCATTTCTCGTATCTAATCAAAAGCCAACAACGTCAAGCAATAAGTCTTCTTGCAATAGTCTTTCTATTCTGCTCCAAGATCTCATCCATGATGGGTACGTACATAATGATCAACTTCGGATAAAGCTTGAACTGCTGCCTTGAACCAAACATGAGCGCGGACACCGTCCATCCCTTACAACTTTGTGTCTCTGAACGCCCTTGTACGCTCCATTTCTTTCTTCAGTTTTTTATGGATTAACTTCACGTTAGTAAGAAATTCCTCTGTAAACACTGGTGTGAAAGCTCCTTTCCTAACCGCTCTGATTAGAAACACTCCACAAAAATAGCTCCTAATTTTATTTTATTTCTGACTCTCAGATATGTGTCCCACCGTGAAATGTATAAATAACTAAATAAACAATGTTATTTTCTCTCTGGCTGCGAATGCTCGGTATTTCTTTAAACATTTTCGTAAAACGATAGTAACCGCATATTGCGCCCTTTTCTGATTATATCCATTTTCTACAAAAAAAAAAGCCCTGGCCTCATTTGCCATTTATTTACGAAATAGAATGTTTCTATGCGCGAGCCGCCGCGGTGGCTCAGTGATTATGGCGCTCGGCTGCTGACCCGAAAGACCCGGGTTCTATTCTATCCCGACCGCAGCGGTCGAATTTCGATGGAAGCGAAATTCTAGAGGTCCGTGTACTGTGCGATGTCACTGCACGTTAAGGAACCCCAGGTAGTCTAAATGTCCGGAACCCTCACTACGGCGTCTCTCATAGAGTGAGTCGCTTTGGGACGTTAAACTCCCCCATGAACCTTTTTAGGCGCGAAGACAATGGTTGCTACTTTGTCATAATCTTGTTAACTGCTATCTACTTATGTAATACAAGCAGCGACACTTTTGACGCCTTAAATAGAAAAACTTCGAAGCCACGACATATTAAAAGTTAGAAAAAGAACGTGTTTCTTTTTCATTAGTGTTTCTCAGTCAGGGTCAGAGCATCTGTGCCAAAAATACAGCAAGGCTCATTTCACCTGTTATATACGCTGTTTCGTCTGGCATTTCACTCCGCATGCGTATAAATACGCCAGCGTTGTTCTGTTCCCAAAACGGCCTTCTTTAGACGAGTGCTGGAAGGTAGGCTTCCTCGCAGTAGCTTTTCCTAACCTAACACCTATGTGGCGCTATGGCCCACGGCCCGAAAATATGCATCGCGCCCCATCGGTAATTACGCATGGTAATTCATGCTTACCTGGATGAGTATGCTGCCGTCTCTGCTTGCAGCATCGACTTTGGCTTCGTGTCGCGTATAATTCCTTTCACTGCACACTATTTCGCAATTCATGACGATGTTCGACCGTGAACTACTGCCATTCTGTTTTTTTCCTCGGTTTAGAAGGGTACGTTGTCTTGCTATCCGTGGAGCGACCCGCCGTGGTCGAAGCTCTTACCTTCATCCTTTTGAAACCATGCACAGATCATTCGTGGTTGAACGAACTATTTGAGGTCAATTTGCCCTTAGCCGCCGCGGTGGCTCAGCGGTTATGGTGCTCGGCTGCTGACCCAAAAGACGTGGGTTCGATCCCGGCCGCGGCGGCTAGAATTTCTTTGGAGGAGAAATTCTAGAGGCCCGTGTACTGTGCGATGTCAGTGCACGTTAAAGAACCCCAGGTGGTCGAAATTTCCGGAGCCCTTCACTACGGCGTCTCTCATAGCCTCAGTCGCTTTGGGACGTTAAACACCATATACCAGACCAGACCAATTTGCCCTTAATTAATTCCTGGAAACTCAGAAAGTGTTCCTATGCACGGCGGTTTTGTGGCTTATTTTTTACCTCTGTCTATCGCTGATACAAGAACAGCTTCGTGCCCACTTTCTTCTCCCGCTTCCAAGCGTATCATCTGATGACGATGATGATGATGATTATGTCCTCAGGCCTAATGCTCGCAGGCGATGAAGCTTCAGCAGAACTTCATCGCCTTCGTCACCTTCGGAGAGCTATATACGTTCAAAAATATTACAACCTACTATAGAGAATGTCATAGCCTTTAACTTCGCCTATGTAAAGGCCTCAAGAAGGCGGATGAGCGGCTCCTTTTCCGCCTTCTCACCAATACCTTGCTGTGCCCGGCAGCAATTAAACAATTGACCCATCCTTTAGCGGCAGCTACCAGCACTGTAGTGCAGTGTCTTCGGACACCTATCACCTGGTGTGAACTTTCCCCTCCAACCCGGCATTCCCCCCATCCCCAACCCAACCCGGGAGGAATGGGAGGCGACCCTGCTCGGCTGCCACGACTAGGCCCAGCAAGCCTTAGTCGGGCGCGCCCGGGCGGCCACCGCCCCTGGGTCCCAAACTAGGGACCTCCACCTAGTGTTTGTAAGGATCGGTCCCTTAGGGGCTGAAACAAGCATACCTCCTGTCCCTTTTGAATAAATGTTTTCACACCATCCCCACCTTGTGTGGGACCGTGGACTTCGTGCGTCTTAACTCCATATGAGAGGCACTGTGGCGTCTGTTAGCTCGGATTGAAAGAGCGCACATGTTTTAGTAAAAGCAGCAATGCAGACGAAAACAATGTTGTGGCAAAAACCTTTTTTTCCCACGCAATATTTTCAGTGCACTACGAAGCCGACATTGCGAAAATTTCCCGGTAAGTCGCATGTATAATACAAAAAAGACAATGCGGTTACACTTTCTATAACAACATCAACCTAACCTATGTCTTTGCGAAAGTGAAATGGACGGCAGAAAAAAAACTATGCCCCGAAATCTGCCTATAACGCCATGACAAGTTATTATGGAAATATCTTCTATCTGTTATTACATCGCGCTGTTATGTAGTACGCTAAAAGGTATGGAAATGCGCAGGAACGCACTACCTCGCCTCCACGCACGTTTAGCAACAGAAGCGTTTCAGCATTGAACCAGAACATTCCTCCCAAAACTTTCTTTAGACACTCTACAGACTGTCCATAGGTTGCTGTCTATAAGGTCTCTAGACACTATTTAGACAAATCCGAGAGAACAGTCCATAGGCAATACAAATGCTATAAGCAAACTATCGACTTATGGATACACTTTTAGTAGGCTTTTGTGCATAGACAGTCTATAATCTATGAATACAAAAAGAAATATCCATACGAAGACAATAGAAGCTATAACATATCTATAGACTGTCTATGTATTTTAATAAGGGATGGCACCGCTGCGCGTGGGTCTCTTGTGCGCGTACAGGTACAAGCATTCTGATAGGACGGTACCCCTCGACTCTCTGGATGCTTACTAAGCGACGTAAATAAAGTAGTCCTATTTCGCATAGAGTACGGCCAATTAACCGGAATGTGGGTGACAGCATGCGAGGAAATAGCCGCGATAAATTACGCGACTCCAGGCTTTTTTTTTTTTGTTTTCAGTATGCCAGTCGTGTAAACAAGTAACGTTTTAGTTCGAATGAAATCAGCCGCATGCTAATTTTTTACTTGAAGGAATTGGTGAGCGCTATAAAAACACGGAAAACTGACGATCACACAGGACGAAGCGCTTTCTAACCACTTCGTCCTGTGTGTTCGTCTCTTTTCCGTGTTTTTAGAGATTAAACAGTTGCTAGAAAGCGCTTGGGAGTAATTTGCGATTCGCTGATGGCATTGCCTTGCTAAGTCACTCAGGACATGAACTGCAAAGCAGGATCAATGAATTCGACAGGCAGAGCAGAATGGTGGGGCTAAAAATTAACATGCAGAAGACCAAAGTAATGTTAAACAGCCTAGCTAGGGAACAACAGTTCGCAGTTGGTAGCCAGGTGCTGGAAGAAGTAAGAGAATATGTCTATTTAGGGCAGGTAGTGACAGCTGATCCAGATCATGAGAGGGATATACTAGAAGAATAAAAATGGGGTGCAGCGCATATGGCAGGTTATCTCAGATCATGAATAGCAGTTTACCAATATCCCTCAAGAGAAAAGTATGCAACAGGTGTATCTTACCGGTACTCACCTATTGGGCAGAAACGTGGAGGCTAACAAATAGGGTTCAGCTTAAGTTAAGAACAACGCAGCGAGCTATGGAAAGAAAAATGATAGCTGTAACGTTAAGAGATAGGAAGCGGGCGGAGTGGGTGAGAGAACAAACGCGCGTTAATGATATCCTAGTTGAAATCGAGTGGAAGAAGTGGGCTTGGGCAGGGCATGTAATGCGAAGGCAAGACAACCGCTGGTTCTTAAGGGTAACGGAGTGGATTCCAAGAGAAGGCAAACGTAGCAGGGGGCGGAAGAAAATTAGGTGGGCGGATGAGATTAAGAAATTTGCGGGAATATGGTGGTCGCGCCTGGCGAAGGACAGGGTTAGTTGGAAAGACATGGGAGAGGCCTTTGCCCTGCAGTGGGCGTAGTCAGGCTGATGGTGATGATGATGATGAGAAAGCGCTTCGTCCTGTGTGTTCGTTCCTTTTCCGTGTTTTTATAGCGCTCACCAATTCCTTCATGTATGTATTTCCAACTAGCCCCAGTAGTAGCTATTTTGACTTATTTTTTAGCCCAAAATTTGAAATGTTTCCTCAATATATTTTAGTAAACTACACAAATACTGGAGCAGAGCCAATTAAATGTAAGACATGCAACTGCAATATTAAATTAACCCACTGCTTACAGCAGCCGTCCCAGGCGCAAAACGTGCGCGCTACCGCTTTAGCCACAGGCGCCTTTTTTTGATTATTTGTGGTATTTTACACTAGTGCGCTAAGTACGACATACGCCTAGAAGACTCGGCGCAATTTTTCTTCCGCTTTCATCTGTGAGAGAAGCTTTGTGGCAGCATGCCTTTCGCCTTCAACTTATCGCAAGCTAATCGAAAGGCATGCTGAGCAGTGTTTATAGCTGCACTCTAAGAAAAAAAGGTGTGATTTTAGTCCTCTAAGGGGGTAAATCCACTGACGCTGTGGCGAGCCCCTTTTGGTGCGAATTTGCACCCTCGTCGGGGGACTAAGTGTGTGTGGTGTAAAGTTTAGGCTGCAATAGTACTAATGTTATTCCGTTTGATCAGGTGTAAGTATAAGCCCTTTATGACTAACGTTACCCTTCCTCAGAAAGACTGACGCTTAGGCCGTGAAAGTGCAAACATATGCTTTACTTTCTGGTGCATGTTTGCACCCACTCGGAATAAGCTTATGCTCGATCTCAAAGCGTAAACTTATCCTCCCAAGGGCTACAATTAAGCCTTTCAAATGAGCTTACTACAACGCTCCTGATGTGCAACTTTACACCTTATCAATGGGCGTAACGTTGTTCTGCAAGAGGACATGGTTTTGATCTTTTCAGGTGCACCCTTACACCGTGTTAGAAAGGGTACTGTTAGGCGTAAACTTACCCTCGCAAGGGCTATAGGTAAACCTACCTAATCAGTTTATAACAGCGCTCCCGAAGTGCAACTTTGCACCGTATCAGTGGGCGTAACATTGCTCTGCAAGTGTGTATGTTTTGCTCGTTGAGGTGCATCCTTACGCCTCTCTTGGTAGGGTAACGTTACCGTCCAGAGGACTGTAGGCTATCCCGTATTGCAGTGTATTGATACACCTTCTCGAAAGTAAGGCACAGGCGCGGTCGCTGTGATACTTTTTGGGCCTGGAAACTAATTCCCTGTGTAAGCGTGTGGTAACGGTGCATCAGCTGTAATTTATAACTCACATTGCAACTAAACGCAGCATTACCATACACCTACAGAACAAAGCTACTCGCTGAAAAGGCATGATAACTACCTCATTTACGTGCAGTTCACAGACATTTTTTTCTTCCACAATCCTGGTTATGTTTGTGTTAGTGCGATAAGTTTGTGACGTGCCGTGCAGCACATCAGAAGGCAGTTTTGCACTCCAGTGACAGTACACCAGTACGCACGACAGGGTTTATTTCGTATTGAGTTTAATATGGCAGCATAACTCTCAGTAGTCTTCTGTCAACGTCGTGATGGCATCCATTGTCCAAGTGAACCTGTGTGAGAGAAAAAAGATCGTTGAAACATTCGGGGAGGCACACACATTTAATGCATAAATTTTAATTGAACATTTGCGGAAACCCGTAAGTCGTCTTCTCCGCAAATTTGTTTTCCAAAAAAAAAGGTCTCGAACCCATTGGGTACACTCAGTCTTCGAGCGTATGAAAACTGCGGATGATCGCACTCTGCCTGCAGCAGCCTAGCCAGGAGAAAGAGGGAGATCGTCCTTTGTCACAGTCCTATGGTGAGTGGGTTCCGTGTTCTGGCTAAGAGTGTGGGGGAAGGAACGTTTCGGAAGGGAGGAAGTTGAAGGCACGGTGTTGTTCAGCAGAAAAATTTTTAGAATGCTATATATGAGTTAGCTCACTACTGGGCATAGGAACAAAGGCCCATTTCCTTCCACTTCTTGCCTATAGCCTCTACTGCAGTGCTACAGAAGGTTGACTGCAATACCCTTTTCTATACTGTACCACTGTATAAAGTCACTCCACTGTACTCTTTTGACTGCCCTCTCGGGGCCATCTTTACAAGCCAGTTTCCTCAGAAGGGGGAACTTGACTCTTCGTTTCCACAATGTATGCGAGAGTGTCGTCTGGGAACGAGACCTTTTGGTTGGAAAAGAAACCTTGCGGAGCAGCTGATTTAACGATTACAGACCAAGAAAATAAATAGAAGAATGAACAACACAAGCTCTGGACAATAAATGATTGTAGAATCGTTCATGCTACTTGACAGAAGAACATGCATGCCCCGACAAGTAGACCAAACTGTAGGCTCCTCATTTGATGCACATATCAAATATGCAGTGGAAGTAGCACGCAGCTCCAACTCCGAAAATGGCCTAGTTTTTTTCATTCTTTTTGTATTTGCAGCGTTCTTCCGGCGTTGATTCAAAGGGGCACGATGATGCGGCTGAAATCAGCAAGACATACGAAACCGAAACGCAGTATAATTGACGGTTCTAAAAGAAGAGGCAGGGTATCTTTATTCACCTGTCATGCATGCAGTGGTGCTACCAATTATTCACTAATATTATGAGCCTGGAACACTTTTCGCAAGCAAAAATAAACTGAAGAGAAAGTTGTTGTCCAGTTATGCTTTTGGCGCTAGAAAAATTCCGGCCGAATTTAGAAAGTTTAGCTCCTTATCGCAGCGCCTGCGTGCAACAAAGGCGCATGCACACTGAGATCATGCGTTTCTTTCTGCAACAACTTGCAAAATTATATATGTCAGATTCTCAAGAAGGATGGTCTCCGATTTACAGTCAAGTCTCGCATTCTTTCTAGAAAAGGAAAGTGGGAGAAGCCCCTAATCTATTTCGGCATCGACTGACGCATCTCCCCTTTTGTGGGTCGAGCAGGAATTCATAACGCAGACTGGGGAAAAAAATCTTTTTTTTTTTTTGAAAATATCTTCTAAGTCAGCGGCAATTTTGCAAGTTGTTAACTGTTGTGAGGGTTTACTGACGTGAAATAGGGATAAAAAAATGTTTGCGGGTGAAGCTTGAGAACAGCTATAGCGGCTTGGAGAAAGAACTGAAAATTGGTTTTGAGGAAAGGAAATGATGCAGTAACTGTCTCACATATCGGTGCACACCCGAACCACGTGCGTCTGGAACAAAGATTGCCAAATGGCATTGGGCCGCATCATAGAAAGTTTTGGTCTCCAGTTCAATTCTTTTTTAGATTTCAACCATTCAGAGCAATCATCAAGGTTCGTAAATGAAAGTAGGACTCAACCTCTGAAGCTTAAATGCCCTATTAGCTGCACTCATGCTGGAGGTTGCATGCAATTTGCAACGTACAGGGTCAATCACACTTAGAGGGAACACGGCTCCGCGTGGCCGCGTGCCTGCGGAGTGCCTTTGCATCGAACCCGTTCATGAATCAATGCTCAGTGGCGCACGAGAAGAGGGACCTCGAAGTGGTGCTTCGTGTCATGTGCCCCTTTGCACGGCTTTGTTACCGGCTTTGTCGCAATGGTGGTTGGTCGCAAGCCACGTGGAGCCTTGTTCCTTCTAAGTGTGATTGACCCTGTACACCCGCCGTCAAGAGCTGATGAAAGGCGACTGCGTCGAAAACATGTAAAAGCTTCGCGCCCAAAACTTATAGCTGGAGATATAAGGGTGCTACGCAATTTGCACCATGACAATTAGTCTGCATATATTTATTCTAAGATGCACGGAAAGGCGATGACGAAATTGAATTATTTTAGTGAAAGTGTACATGAGCATAAGTAATTCCTCACCCTTCTACAAAATACAAGCAGAAAAACGTTCGACAGTACTTACCAGGATTGATGACGTCGTCGCGAAGTAAGCCTGTTGGCAGACTATCGAAACGCGTTATTCCCTCGGCGACTGCACACCACAGAGTCGCATAGCAGACAGCCTGAGAAGCACCGTCCAGAGGCGCGAAGTGAAAACTACATCCGGCAGCAGCTGCCAGTAACACGCAGCGCAATGACGGGTCGCGCTCTATTCGCGGAAGGACGAATGAGCGAACCCACGTGTCCTTTGCAGCCTTTCTTCATGCCTTTCACCCTTTTCTCCTTCTGCAGGCAGATTCTTGCTTCTTCTCTTCTTTTCCTTCTCCGAACCGGTTTCCGCTTGTCCCTCGTGTCTGCTTTCTTGGTATTTCACCTCTGCCGTCTCTGCTTCCCCCAGAACAGCCGAGGAAAGAGAGGTGAATACAAAAAAATATTTTTCCCCCTTTTTCCCCCCACCTCTTTACAATGAGCAGTGGTACAAACCGCATTCCTTGCTCAGGTAGAAAATGAGGACGCAGCTGGCACAGCTCGGTTTGACATCAGTCTTGTACACCTTACAGATAATAGCAAACCGATTACAATTAATATGGCTCCATCTGAAATGTAATTGATTACCGTGGAGAATTACACCTGTGCTACACGGATACGTTAGAATGGGATCTGAGTCGAATGACATTCGGACTCGACGAACCCCCACGATGCTGCAGGACACTTTCCAAACGGATTCGAATAAGCCTCAGCTTGTTTTAAGAGTACAATGAAGATGACGGCGGCAGTCATTGCGGTCACACTAGTCCGACAATAACACTGTCACGGTCAACAGTAGCACGTGATTATAGTGAACTATCTAATGGACTATAATTTGACTGTAGTGGGAAAAGTTTTTAGGTCAACGACACCGACGAATTCGATCGGCGGACAGTCAGCCTTCGTGTCTTCGGCAGGTCGGCGGCTGAGCGTGAATATATTCGCGCTTCTACATTATCCGTGTTAGAAATAAGCGAAATGAACGGTTTTATTTCAAATGTGCACAGGTGAACACCCACCAACGACAAGCGCTTGCGAAATCAATTTTAGTCGACGACTCCCTTCCCTTTCGCGACGACTAGGCCTAGCGAGTCCACAGGGTGAGGTCTGTGATTGCGGCGGTTGTGAATAGCGAATTCACAACCAAATGCCAATGGTCAGCGAGTGTAGTTACGACAACTGTGAGCTGAAGTCAACTATTGCTTACATCGCAGGGCGCACATATGATGAACGGGAAGCGCCGGTGTGACCCAGACCGCCGAGCAGTGCTTTACGGCCACGAGCAGTCGTCGACGGCGCTAGTTTGTGGATAACAAGTTAGGCCATTTCAGTTAACGCGAACGGTCACCAAACAAACTTCTGGATAAAGTAGTTTAAAATAGAGTACTGCTCACGTCGAAAGAAGCAGGGACAATTAGTGAGAAGTGCCGTTCCTATGCGATGGCAACAACCCGGCTGTCATGTGTTTCTCAGGCGAGCGATCACATCGGCGCTCCCCACAGATTGTCGCACTGCGTAAACAAGCACGGGTACAACCTGTACAAAAGAGGAGAGATTGTTTAATATAATTAAAGCGCAGATTGCGTTTTATTTCTTGAAAACGAGCACTAGATGTTCGTACGCAGCGATGTAAACAACAGTATCAGTGCAGTCGTCCTCATCGGCGCACTCCTGGGGAAATTTAATGGTCTGAAATTTCATACAACATCTGAAATTCAAATTTCATGAATTTCAAATGTCCATTGGTGTACTTCTTTCAAGAGGATGTCCCACTGTATCAAAACAATGCAAATGTCAGCTTGTAATTATAGCAGGAGAGCAGATGAAGCCAATGTGTTTTAAACATGTAGGTACTAGTTTATGAAGCCTTAGGTAAGCATACATACATAATCGAAAAAAAGGTGCATGAAGAGATGGTACACAGGATGGTCCACAAAATGTGGGACAAACATGGATATGTGCGCTTATCTGAACGTATTGAATTTTTTTTTTAAGAACACACTTAATAAAAAATAAGTTTTACAACATTTATTTATTGCAGCTTTTACACATGTATCTAGCATTCGCACTCACTTGCGCTTGCAGTACCAAGTCAGTCGCAACGCTCGAAATGCGGGATAACTTCAAACCACTGGCTGTACTCGTGCGAACAGGGAGTCAGCATTGTGCACAGACAGCAAGGTAATCGCGCAAAGACTGGAGAGCACGGGGTTATTATCTTTCAAGCGGTTATCAGGGCTGCGAATCTAAAAGGCTCTGGTAAGCTGAGCGTCCGCGTCTCTTTCGCTCCTGTATTATTCTCTAGGGACAGCGTGCTTTGCAATATTCGTTCGTTCCTCATTGAGGTCACAGAAAAGTTCCAATAAAACTGTACACAGAGAATTTGAAGGTCGGTCTTCAGTTTGGGTGCTCGGCAAGGCATTGGAGTGGTGCCGCTAAGCCTTCGTTTCCATGTTTTTGGGAAGAGCTCATCCTATGTTTGATAGTTGAGGTCATTAAGATGTCGCAGTTTTCGGCCGGGGCAGCAGAAAGCTACGCCGTCGGCTCAGGGTAGATATTCTTCGTTGCTGGGGTCTTTGTTTCTTTTCGCTTCCCGCTTCATTTCATGGTTTTTTTTTTCTATTCCCGACACATTTCTTTGGAAGCGTGGCGGACGCCATGGTGCCGGCAGCGCTGGTCAACACCTGGCCGTGCCTGACTGATCTTTTGTGCAAGTGCTTCCGCGTCGGGGAACGCAAGAGAACCCTCACGGGAATATCCAGGGGGCTTGGAGAGGGGAGGAAGAGTAGGGGGCGGGGGTGGACAGGATGCAGCATTTCAAACCTCCAGGACACCCCATGAGTAAAAAAAAAAAAACGAGACCAAAGAAGCAAGCAGCCTCTTCGATAGTGGTTTAGGCAATGGGAGATGGACGAAGTGATCTTAAAAGAGCTTGTGGTCGAGACTCTTGGTTCGTATTTAAATTGGAGAGAACGCCAACCAAAAAATTACTAAAAAAACACGTTTTGGAACCTACTGGTTCTTTCATCACGTGCGACTACGGGCGAGTTACAGCTTGCATTTTTAAGCCTTCTGCTAGTCATCCGCCGGGTCTCTGAACGTAAACCATGGACGTAAGAGGAGGGAAGAGTTTCTAGGGAGCGGTTTACATTGCGCCGCGTCTGACTGATGACTCAAGTAAGAGCCTTGGACGCGTACATCGGCGAGATCACAGTCATGGCGAGACCAAAAACTTCGCTGAACAAAATGGATGTCAAACAAATGAACAGGGAATGAAGAGCGGTGGCGGACACAGGGAGGCTTGTGACCACAAGACAGACTTCGAGGAAACTATTGCACTGGACAGCGAGCCGCGCCCACGCAGAAGGCTCTTATCATGACATATTCAGCAGACGCGGAAACCAGGTTTAAGTGACGAATGCGCGCCCTTCTGCGAGCTTCAACGGTTTCCAAGCGAAGCACTCTTGTCCCCTTTGGTCGTTTATAAATGCGGAGTAGTGGACTCGCGACAAAAAAAAAAAAAAAAAAACTACTTGGACTAATTGCTGCAGTCACCGTGGCCGAAGGCGCCTTCCTTTTCCTCTTCCCTGCACAGCCCTTTCTACAAAAATTGTTTTGCGAGTGTGCCATGAGAAATATGACATGTGACAAAGTTTGAGCATTCATTTATTGACCACACAATAATTATTTACGACAAGCAGTTTTCTGCTCTGTTTTTCTCTTGGCGCATAGTATTCAAAAGTACTTTTCAAATTTAGTGGAGAAATAAACAAGAAATTCCAGCGCCAGGGAGGAGGGTAAAGTGGCCGAGGACCCAACTTGCTTCCCAAAAATCAGTAGTTTTTCTTCTCTTCCTTTGTAAAAGATTACCCTAGGCTCATCCCCACCCCGTCCTGCTAACGGCAAGGTTGTCAAGTGCAAATTGCATTTAGGTTATTTAAGCACTCGTAACATCGACTGACGCAATACGTAAATCACGAATGTCCTACAGAACAACGTGAGCTTATGGTGTAAGTGCAATTATCACATTAAATCGAGGCCCGCCGATTTTGCTGTTACATGCAGCTGAGCGCGAGGAGGAAATATTACATTTCCTTGAAAATGGACACAGATTAAAATGCGCATAGAACGTGAGCGTTGGAGCTTATCGTCGTATCATGTCAAATTAAAGCATCGAATATTTTTTGTCGTACTAGAAATAGTCTATAAGAAAAAAAGCTCTAAGAATTTGCATTCCGTTTTCAGCACAGACTGCTCAGCGTAATTACTTGATGTATTTGCCACACAATAGAAATGACGTTCTTCACCGTCCCTCTATGAAGACGGCGCGCATCAAGGCACTCCTCACAAAATGCTGCACGAGCGCCCCGTCGTGGCACACGAGCAAACTATAGTCTTCCCGCTGTTTTAGGGGCAGGAACGGACGCGCAGTTATCAACACTGGTAGAGAGTGTAAGTAGGGTGCAAGTTTTCTTAAAGGGGGTAAGTGATGGAAGCGTGTTTTGAACGGGTGTAAAGTTATTCCTAGGGTCCTCTAAAGGGTGTAAAAGTCCATGCTATGCCCTTTTTACCGCTTTATCACACCCTTTTTTCTAAGAGTGTGGCGAGTCGTTCTGTCTACATGTTTCGGATTTGTTGGACGCTGGCTGTTCCCGCATGCGAAAGGGTGCCTGCATGCGGCCGCCTATGATGGCGCGAACTTCTTATTCGATCAGTTTTAGTTCCTTAGGAGGCGTCAGGGGTTTTTCCCCGGCTATGATATGGAGCGATCGCTGAAGGAACGAGGGGAAGCGCCTGACGACTGTGTTGCCACCAATAAATGGGCTTGCTTTATATTGACGCCCCCTGATAGCATTATGATGAGCGAGAATAACAGACTGGTCTCCTTCAGTGTATATTGGACGACTTAAAGGTGGTCATATCCCTCAGAGGTCTGACCGAATTGTGTGATATGATACGGTGGGGCAATATAAGATATAAAAGGCTTCGGCTTAAGTCTCCAGTCTCTTTTAAGTTTCAACGCTAGCCACAAACTTCCGCCAGCGTTTCTCATAATATCCGTTTAGTATACTTACAGCCCCTCTCAAGGCTTCTGGCATCAATGACGGCTGCAGCGAAACGCAGGCAATACGTTATAACTTTCCCCTCTTCGAACAGACCACAGTGTACAGGCAGGCATCGATCTCCATCACAGGCTGGTGACCTACCTGACCTTCAGGCCTTTGTGGCTGAACAGCAATCAGCAGGTCGCATGCATACATTAGTCCTTGCCAGTTAGATAGTGCGCGTCATATTCCCACAATCTTTTCCTTTTCTGAGCAAACTCGTAATGCATAAGCAATTTACACACACTTCATCGCGACTATTCGCTCCTTTCGAAGCAGGCCGACTCGCTAAACGACGCCGGAAAGAGCTAAAGCTAAGGTCAACTGGATGTCGCCTTTCTTTTCTTTTTTTCTGTTTTTCATATCTACATATTTTCGCCACGATGACTGAGCTTTGCACCTGTGTTCATATTGTTTTGTTCTTTTCTTCCCGTCCCCCCTACGGCAAAAAAACCTGTTGTATATATTTGTGTACAGTGATACCTATTGGATCCTGCATGACATATATAGAACTGAACAGAGTTCAACTACAAATTTGTGTGTTTGTTTTTGTTTAATTTTTCCTGTAATGCTGTCAAAACTGTATGCGGAGAGAGGGCCTCCTCAGGCTAGTAGCCATTAGCTTTCGCTTCGCTTTTTCTTTGTATTGGAAAGAAACCAATAAACAGTCAAGAATATTTAGTCGCCCCGTCCTATTTCTCTCTACAGCGGATCTCTGTCCCCGAGGAAAACTAACGAAATTAAATGGCTCATCTCGTCCACGATTTAAAAGAACGTTAAAAAGAACATCAATTTGGGCCAGGTGAGGCTGTATTAATTGAGTTTGAAAAGAAAATAGCGCTAGTGCAGGACATACACAAGAAAGACTGACGCAGGACATGCGCTAACATCATCTGAGTTTATTTACTGCCAAGCCAGCAAAAATGCAGAAACATTTTCAGGCATTCACAAAAAAAAAAAAAAAAAGGCATCAACCAAACCGTCCAAGATATGACATCTCGTTCTTCAAAAGGCGGACCGAAGTATCGCTTACACAATCAATTCAACTTTTTTTCATGTGGAAGGCTTCCAAACCCTCGATCCCGTGCCTTCGTATCTCCACTCCTGCGCAGAATTTTTATCTCCTGAAGTCGCGATTCACACTTCTTGCAGTGATTGCATCATTTCTCTCCCGGCCCATGTTCTGCCCCACGGTTACACACGAAGCCTTCAGCGCACTGGTGTGAAAGATGTGCACCCCCTAGTTCTTTTAGCGATCGCGGATGCTCAGCAGCGGGGTCATTAACGCCGCCGCCCCGTTTGGACCACATTGGCTTTTGCGCAGGTCAGTGGTATCTCGTATACCACACCTGTGCAGCGCTTCACTTACTGCATGCCATGCGTTTTGTTGCAAGAGCTTTTTATCCCTCGCAACTCACGCGCATAGCTGCGCATTCTTTCGTGGAGCATAATACACGACCGGCACGCCACGTCGCTTCGCCCCCGTTTTCACACCATGCGTGACCCTGCGCATATAAGCTACCAATTCTGGTTTCACGGATTGTTTTCTTGGCTCACACGACTTTTGAAACGTAGAACATTTCATCTTTCTTAGGAGGGTTTCAGCAACTTCTCTGATGACCGAGCATGGGAACCCCGCCGAAATCAACCGATCAACTTGCTCCTCAAAACTCGCCGGCACAGCATGCTGACACGACTTCACGAGAGCTGATTAGAGGCAAAGGCCAGCAATGGCGCGTTTTACAGTTTGTGAATGAGCTGGTGTATCAGGCAATAGCTCTTTCTGTGCTCGAGGTGGGTATCGCCAACAGACATAATGCTCGCCCAGGGTAACGTTAAGATCTAAAAACTCCAAACACCCCCTCATAGAAAGTTCACGACTGAGCACCAGCCCCCACTTTTCTTTTTGAAAGTTGGCTAAAACTGTGCTTACAGCATCTGTGTAGGTCAAGTGTTTTTTTTTTTTTTTAAGTCTTAAGAACCGTCAAAATACCTAAACACTTTTAATACTGTTTACCTTTTAATAATGTTAACCTTTGTTCTAGGCCGCGGTCAATGAATGCAGTTGCACACATTGTGGGGATTGAGCTTCTAGGGCTACCCGAGTGTGCGCCCGCTTCTGCCGTTTCGTTCGTTAGAGAGACCCCCCGTGGGGTGTCCCTCCTCCCTTGCAAGGGAAGCTCTTCCGAGAACCGCAGTAAATCACCCTCCCTTCCGTTCTTCCCGCTTCGACCTCGCTTCCCCATTGGGTCACACCGAGTGACAGTTGGGCGGCGTTGTTTCGGCGAGAGGTCCCGAGCGGGAAATGAGCGGGGAGATCGCCACCGACTCGGGCAGCAGAAAGGTGCGTAGAGTTTGGCTCCCGGGTGCCTCGGCCTTTGCCGGGGGCCCCAGAGCGCGGGTGCTTTAACGTGCGCATCTGGTATGTATGCTTGAGTCCAGGCCCGAACCTCCGGAGTCGTAGCCCGCCTGTGCGGCGCCGACGGGCTCCGGATTCGGGAGGGCCTGATTTGGCTGGTTCTCCGTCATCGTCGGCCATTGCCGGTGACGACGCGCGATGAGCCATCGAGGTGCGACCTGCGTCGTCAAGATGTGCTCCCCGTATACCCATCCTCTCTCGTGTTGCGCTGCACGCGATTTAACCCTTAGGTTGGTCGCGCGGCATGCGATCGCCCTTAGCTGTGCCGTCACGCGCGTATGTAGTCTTTGCTTTGCGCGCGTGGCTCCGCGGGCCCGCTTTCGGTGCTGCGGCGGGACTATGGGTTGTACCGAGGTCTGGGGATTAGTGCAGTGTTATGTAATGCAGCTTACTGTGTAATAAACACTCGTGCTTTCGAATAACTGCGCCTTCCTTCCTTCGGAGCGAGAGCGCAGGCGCGCACCAAACGCTGGCAGTGCCCTCAGCTTGCTCCGGCCCGAACCCGCGATATGTGGGCGAAGTGCTTCTTAATTAGCACACCGTCACTCCGGTGTTGACGAACCCACATAATTGGCGCACCAACGTAGGGCAGTTCCTACCTTTGTAGTTACTGCATTCTGTTGCAAGCTTCAGGGCTAGTTAAGCCGGGTGGTAACGCGCATGAGACGCCTTTCTATCCTCCGTTGCGGGTAGTTAGGATCTGTTAGCAAACTTGCGAATTCGTAATTTCTGGTCGATGGATGCGTGAGAAAGGAACCTTTATTCGGAATTAAAGCAATTCAGTCAGCCGCCTTTTGCGTGGATGCTATCGCGCTGGCGCCGAAGGGGACTACGCGTACGAGCATCCCCGCGCCGTGCCGAGGAGTGGCACAGCAGAGGCCTGGCTTCGTAGGACGCTGTGTAAGGGCGGCAAAACTGGCCGGACTCCTTGGGAGCAGCTGGGATTATCTCCAGCCCAAAGAGCTTTTCAGGGCCCAGTGCGGTGACCCCTTTCGCGTTTAGAATTCACGGTAGTCTCAGGGAGACAATGCGTCGGAAAGTCGCTGGTATTGCGTCGCGCGCATGAGGCCGTGGAATTCTGTCTCTTGAGAGAGACCTGGCGCCGGAACGCTAGCTTGCATTGCAGCGTGCGGCGAGGGGCCGAAGCCAGACGGAACTGGCGTCCCCGGGGCTTGCCCTGATGGGTCATGACGGCTCGTGCTGGAATATCGAGTCCACCCAACAGCGTCGCAGCATCTCTTTCTAAATTAACGAAGTTCCGTCACGACCCACGGCTGTTGATGGTCAGTAACGCAGATTTACCGCGGGAAGGCACTCGTTCTCGCTTTCGAGGTGTTGAGAGCCGATCCGCCGAGTCCAGGCCTAGCGATACCCGCGATCCTTTGTTCCGCGGCGAGAAACAGGGCCAAGATGGCACGAAAGGATTTTTCTTTTTACGCGCAGTTTTTCTCTCGTCTTGTTCGTGTCCTCTGTAGCGCACGGAGAAGTCGGGGTACGCTGCCGACTTGATCGCTTACTGTTGTGAGCGAGATAGGTGATGCTGAGGTCCATTGATTTCACATTTTGGCAAGCGGGCACGACCGAAGCATACGACCGCTTTCGGTTGTCTCTTCGGTGCCTCCTCAGACGACATTCACTTTTGTGTTTTGTCCCGTGTTTGATATCGTTCATCTTCGGTTGAGAGCTGAACTCGGACTTTTACCGGCCTTCGCCGAAGCGAGGCCGTTCCGCGGCGTTCCCGGAGCGAGCTACTTCGCTGAGCCTTCAGCCCGATATGTGAGTGGAAGAACGCATGTTTCGTTTCTGTACAGTGCCGTGAATGTTTCAAAGTGTATTTTCGTGCTAAATATTTCCTGTCTGTATAATATGTGTTTTGAAGTGCTTCGTTTTCTCGCATATGTACAGTGTAGTATTGTAGATAATCAACCGCGTTTCCGGTCACTTCGGAAAGGGGCCTTCTTTGTCTCAATGTGGTGCGAAGGGTCGTGTGCGGGGTTCGCTTTTTCCTGGAAGAGCCGGGAGGGCCTGTTGCTGTGGGGGTGAAAGGCTTTCTTTTCCTCCGCGCGCGTGCGTGGGCCGCTGCCCTCCTCCTTTCCACTGTGCCTGGTCGCCGCATAGCTGCTGCCGTTTGCGCCTCTCGCTCGCCAAGTATTTCAGAGATGTCGGAGAGGCTGTGCGCGCGGGCACGAAACGGCCGAACGGGGCCCAGATGTTGCAAGATAAGGTAAAAAAAAAAAAGAGAGCATGCCGGGAAACCGCTGTGGGGCATACTTGTTAGCGACGTTTCGGAATGTATGTGCGCTCGCAGTCGGTGTCTAAGTTGCTCGCAATCCTCCTTACCCCGGACCATTGTAGCGTCGTCGGGCGCTCGCCCTCTGGGGTGGGGGAAATTGTGTTTGTTTGTAAATACTTTTTCTTGTTCAGTGGTATTATTGCCCGTCAGGAGCCTTGCAATGGACAACGGCCATGGAATTGCCATGTTTATGTTTTCGTTTTGGGACGACTATCGCCGCTTCCTGGTTTCTTCAATGCGTGTGCGCGAGCCCCAGGCTCGGTGCTATGTGCCAAGGCCGAATCAGCGGAACTTCAGAGGCAACCTGCGCGGGGCTGTCCGCACCGTAGCACTGCTGAGACACCGTCTTCAGAGCATCGGGTGCCTGGAGAGGACCGCCATCGCGGCGCGACGACGCCGGGGTGAGCTGCTTCCGGAGCATATCGGTTGCCGTTCATCAGGACCGACCGATTCCGTCGGATATATCGGCTCCGGCGGCTAGTTGTGTGGAAAGTTTTCCGGCGCCCTGTCATGCGCGTTCTGATCATTGTGACAGCATGGACGCACGTATATCTATGTCAGATTTTAACTTATGTAATGATGTATAGCTATGACTGATGTATACAGAGTGCATTCATTATGTTATGTTCGAGTGACCGCATTAGTAATTTTGTAAGGCGCGAATACTTTTGTGCCTTTATTGCGTAGTGTCGCATGCCTGATGTTTTGTGATTAGAATTCTCAGTAATGTTGGCGAAAGGCTGGTAGCTCATTGATACTAGCGAAAGGAATTCTGTGCTGTGTGGAGTGACCGTCGCTCTGTTTTCAGAGAGACGGGGGCATTTAAGAAGAGGGGGATGTGGGGATTGAGCTTCTTGGGCTACCCGGGCGAACCAACTCCCTCAGTTGTACTATTTTTACTTTTTAATACTAGGGTTCAAGGCTGTCGCCGCACGCTCCCTCCACAGTTTTTTTTTTTTTTTGGTCCTTCATGCGGCTTTGTAGGCATGAGCCAGAACAGAAGGCGCTGCGGAAAGCGTTGTGCAGACGACGCGACGCCAAGGCTACGCCCAACCTTCTCCCGTCAGTCAGTACGATGCACCAATGGAGTGCCTTTAGCGAAAGTAACCCCCCATGACGTCAACGGGGTTCAGAGTAGTGGGGCGGGCCGTTTTTGTTGAAGGAAAGAACGAGCGGGCTTTGATTTAAATTTTCGCAGCTTTTCGGGGCGCGCATGGCTCTAGTATTTTGCAGAGGTTATCTTCGATGCCTCATCTATGCAGTGGGCTTGTTTTTCAAAAATTTCCGGACCCTGGGCAGTGGCCCTTTAAGGCGGCTGTCTTTCCCGAGCAGTAGAGATCTCGCTCTGCAAGTCCAGGTATTGAAGTTGTTATATCAAGCAGCTTTTATTGAGCCCCCATACAGCACGTGTCTCATTAAGGAAAGTATTTTTTTTTTTCACTCATTTTACACCATGTTCCATTGGCGCACACTCAAAAAGACAATGTTTAAGCTTGAACAGTTTTAGACATTTATAATAGTGAGGGATGTACGCATTCAGTTCTCGTGCCAGAAAGTCAATTGGTCGCGAAGGATTCGGCTAAAACTTTAGTAACGTGCCTGCCATTGCGCCTTTGTTGCGTTGTACTGTTTTCACGTATTCCTTGGCAACCCGTTACAAAAGGTGAGAGTTTGTGCTGTAGTACTTCGCAGCCTTCATTTTCAAACGGAACTGCTGTCGGCCATCCTACACTGATTCCGGAGAATATAGTTTAACTGACCATGAAAAAATCTGGGCTCTGCTGAAATGGTAGCCATCTATAAAGACCCCTTTGCGGCAGGTGAGCAAACAGATCGCGGGAACAAGTGTCACATACAGTAATAAGCCAAACCACACTTAATCTAGACATCACTTTTTAACTTCCGTTCAAAAAAAAAATTGCTCCGCCTTCCCATTCGTCTGGGAGCCCGTGTGCGCCCGTTGTGCCGCCTAGTTTCCCAAGCAGCACAGCCAATCGGCCAATATTTCAGGTGGATTGTCTCACTCTGGTCCTTTGTAGGACCTGACTTTGCCAATACGTTTCCAATATTGGGCCGGTTACTTGTGCTGCTTGGGTTATTACCTATGAGCTTCTATGAAAGTTTCCCGCTCAGTTTTTTAAGGCTATCATAGCGACGTGTGATCTCTAGTGAGCGGCGGTACATTTCGACGCGTGGCATATCGCTTCTCCGCTGCCCTTGCGACGAGACCCAGCGCATGCAGTCGCGATTGCCGCCTTGACGACCGCCGCAAAGAAAATAAGAGCGCGCTCTGAAGGGGCGGAAACAGCAGTTCCTGGTGCGACCGGCGCAGCGGACGCGTACGTGGTGAACGATGCCTCCATCAAGCACTCAGCACACGCTGGTGGGATTTTCCCCGGAGCTCGACTGGAGGCCCCTGACTTTCCTCAAGCCTGTTCCAGCCAACCGAGTCTGCAGTGCCTGCGGTCTGGTGCGAAAGAGGGCCGCCTTGCTGCCCTGCATGCACGTGCTGTGCGAGTGTTGCTACGAGCATTGCAGCCAGGACGGGTCGAAAGAGTGCCCACTGGACGGCAACCGCTTCGAGGAGGAGGACGTCGGTCTGTTGGACTTCACTGGGAACGATCTGCTGATTAGGGAGGTAATTACGGGAAGGGGCCTTGCGCCTTGCGGCTTGCTGCGCAGTATTTCCCGCACGCCTACACATTTCACATGAATCAGAGGACAAAATAAAACGGTAATGCAATGATAGAGCCCTGTAAAATGTTCGTACTTTTGCGAAGCTTCCTTATTGGCGTACGCAATGTACCGCTGGGAAGAAATGGTATCTGTAACATGAAGCCGCAGCTGTGTCTCCGTGGTTATGGCTCCCAGCTGCTGACCGGAAAGACGCGGGTTCGATACCGGCTGCGGAAGTCGAATTTTGATGAGGGCGAACTCTGAAGGCCCCTGTACTGTGCGATGTCATCATTATCATCAGCCTGACTACTCCCACTTCAGGGCAAAGGACTCTTCCATGTCTCTCCAATTAACCCTGTCATGTGCCAGTTGCGGCCCCCGTATCCCTGGAAACTTTGTTCGTACAAGGTAGCGGCCAAGTATTGCACCAGGGTGCACCAAATCCTGTTCTAGTGAGGAAGTGCGTAGTCGGTTCTGGTCACCGAGATCAGGCCGTACTCCAGGCCTGGTTGTGCAATTCCGCCGACACCCGCATTTTTTTACTATGCGATGGCAGTGCACGTTAAAAAAGACCAGGTGGTCGAAATTTCCGGAGCCCTTCAGTAGGGCGTCCCTCATTCCCACAGACGCTTTGGGACGTTACACCCCCATAAACCATATCCGTAAATTAATGAAGCCGCGCACGGCGTAAAATTTCAAAATCCTAGGCATCCTATGCAGTACCTCAGCTGCAAAAATATGTGCGCCGCTATGCTAACTGCTGAGCCCTACAGAGCCGCTTTCAGAGGTATGTTGAACATGAGCGGAAAATGCGAGGAAAATTTATAGGCAGTGTTCACTGCTTTCAAATGCTGGAGATGGTATGCGTGGTGTATTGGCGAGCTCCGGAATAAATGCCGTGGTATCGAACTTTTCGTCGTACACTGCGGGCATCTCGATAATGACTGAAGCATGGAATCACGGTTTTAGCTGAGGCTTCGCCTCGAATGTTCAGCTGAGATGTGGTGCCAGCTTGCTTCAAGAAGGGGCGTACTTTGTGAATAAGATGTGCACAAGCTAAATCTCTGTTTAACTATATGCTGCATCTACTCAGGCAAGAGATGCCAGAGCTTTAAGAGGAACATGCCCTTTCGACAAATTACCCTTTTCACGGAGAAAAAAAAGGTTACTGATAATTTTTCGCATTACTTTATCACGTTTCGAAAGTTACGAGATAGCCAAAAGCGGAGCCATTGTTTTCTCGCAGGGCTGGCTGCGTTCAGTGTTTCCATGGTTAGCATGTAATTAAATGTAGGGTGGAGCCTTGCATTTTAGACACGAACGGCCGACATCTTCCTGTTTCTGGATTCGCCGTATGTGCAGAGCAGCTTATCTTGCTATCCTAGTTATGAAATAAGTCCTCTAAGATTTAAACTTCGCTCGCCGTTCTACCGTGGGGCTGCAAAGAGTGTGACCTCCCACCTATTGATGGGCTGCTCGGTGTTAAGTTACGCGCCTTTCTCGAACACAATGTATCAGTTCTCGGTAACATCATCATCCTTTCAAAAATTCACGACGAATGGTGAGGCAAACAATATTTAATCCGTACGACAACAATATTTTTCGCCGTAAGCCTCCGTACGACAGACTGATCAAGGTAGACTATGCAGATTCAGTATACACAGAAAATTTGAAACGTGACTGCCATGGTAAATGTTGCTCATGAGCACCGTTTGATTTCTCAAAATCAATTCAAGAAGAATAGTGAAAAATATACCGGAACCATCAAAGCCCCACAATCAAGCGGTTTTTTTTCGACTCACTTATCCCAGAGAAAATCGCAAGTCCCTCGCCACATTCGCAACATGTCTCAAAGTGACTTCTCTTGTCTCCTTGCAGGTGAAGTGCTGGAATGAAGGTAGCGGCTGCCAGTATGCCACCGCTGTTTCAGGGATCGCCCGGCATTTCCAGCTGGAATGCGAACACCACTCCGTCCGCTGTCCCAAGTGCTCGGCCAGCGTCCTTTGCAGAGACGTGTGCGAGCATCTCCGGTCGGCCTCTTGCAACACTTCGACATCCGTGGCACCCGAAAGCGAAGTTCCACAGGCTCACGCGGAGGAGGCAGCATCGTTGACTTCTTTCAGAGGAGCCTTCGAAAGACAGGCCGGTGAAATCACAGCATATCTGAGGCCGATGGCTGCCGATATCAGCACGCATGGGGACCGATTGAGCGAAATCTCTCATGGCATAAACACACTCAAGGAGACACTGCGTCCTGAACTGACGTCTTTAACAAAACCCAGCCATACCGATATGACGTCGTCTAAGGCTGAACTCAAACAATATCTTGCGACATGCAGCGATACAGTTAACACCTGTTTGAGAACGGTGGAAAAAACACTGGCCGATAAACTGAAAAGAACTCGAGACGAGTTGTCCCAGATTGCAGCTAGCATTGAACAAATTAAGGCTGAATTGAAGGAGAGCGTTGAAAAAGCATTGCAGCCCTTTCCCAAAGTGCGTAGAGTGAGTGCACTACAAGAGACGCACTGCGAGTTTTTTGTAAAAGGAGTGAAATCGCTTCAAGACGAGGCGATGATGGAAGGCATGGCTGAGTATGACAGCGGCAAGGTGTACCTTCGCGGCTACTGCATGTCTCCTGGAGTCTCGTTCGAGCGCTGCTTTAACACTGCATGGCTTCAATTCAAGTACACCCTGCACAAGGGCGACCTGGACGACGAAGTCCAGGGGCCTTTCAAGCATAAGGTCAGGATGAGCGTAATTCATCCGAGAGGAAGGAAAGACATTGTGACGGAAATTGATCCAGATTCAAATTACGAAGGTATTGAAAAGCCAACATCAAGCAACGAGCCTTGTGACTCTTTTCCTTGGATTATACTCGAAGACCTCATCCGTGAGGGGTACGTAGATAATGACCAGCTTCGGATCAAGTTGGAACTGCTGCCTTGAACCAAACCTGAGCGCGGACACCTGCCGTCCGTTACAACTTCGTGTCTGTGAACGCCCTTGTAGCCTCCATTTCTTTCTTCAGTTCTTTATGGACTGAGTTTCCGCTAGGTAGAAATTCGTCTGGAAACACTGGTATGAAGACTCCTTTCGCAGCAAATCTGATTAGAAACAGTGCACGAACATAGCTTCTAATTTTTATTTATTTCCGAACCTAACCCTACCGTGAAATGTAAAGTGTAAATAACTAAATAAACAAATGTTATTTCCCGCCTCACTGCGAATGCTGCGTGTTTCTCGAAACTCTCGTAAACGAATGGTAACCGCTTATTGCGTCCATTTCTCATTATATCCTTTCGATAACAAAAAAAGACACCGGCCGTCATTTGCAATTTATTTACGATGTCCAGCCTTTATATGCCCGAAGACATGTAATGGTAGTGACATCATCGTAATCATATTAAGTATTATCTGCTAACATCATAAAACCGGAGATAGTTTTGACACTTTAAATAGAAACACTTCGAAGCTATGACATATTCAAATTTTTATAAGAACAGTTTTTTATTTGTGTTTTTTACGATCAGGGCAACTTTGCCAAAAGTACGGCACCCTCATTTAATCTGTTGTGCTCATTTTATCTTCGACAATTTCCTCCGCAAGCGGACAAACACAGCAGGGTTGTTCTGTTCCGAAAAAAAGCCTTTTTTAGACGAGCGACAGGAGGTTGGCTGCCCCGCAGTAACTTTTTCTGAACAAATACCCATGTGGCCCACGCCCGCAAACGGACATCGCCCCCGTCGGAAGTTAGGCATGTCCCATCATTCTTGCTCACCTGGATGAGCATGATTCCGTCTCAGCTTGCAGCCTCGACTTGGGCTTCGTGCCGCGTACGATTCCTTTCATTGCACACTATTCCGCAATTCATGACAATGTTCGACTGTGAAATACTGCCGTTCATTCTTTTTTTTCTCTAGAAGTCGACTTCGCCTTGTTATCGGTGGAGGGACCTACCGTGGTCGAAGATACTGTCTTCCTTTCTTGGAAACCATATTCACGTCATGCATGGTTGAACAAATTTTTTCAGGTCAATTACTTCTGAACACCTGGAAACCCAACTCTTTGTATACTCGATGCTTTTCAGTTTTTCTTTCCAACCTCTGACTGTCGCTGATGCAGAACAGCGTCGTGCCCAATTTCTTCTCCGGCTCCCTTGATAGTGATTTTTCGCAGGCGATGAAGCGCAAGCAAAACTTCCAAGCCCTCGTCACCTGCGATGTCTACCTGCGATCCCTGTATCAAGCCGACCAGCCGCCGCGTTGGATCAGAGGTTACGGAACTCGGCCGCTGACCCGAAACACGCGGGTTCCATCCCAGTCGCGGCGGTCGTATTTTGATGGAGGCGAAATTCCAGAGGCCCGCGTACTGTGCGATGTGAGCGCACATTAACGAACACCCGGCTGTTTTTTTTCGAGCAGTAGAGCTCGCTCTCTCAAAACTCCTGGCATCAAAGTTTTTATATTAAGCAGATTTTATTGAGCCCGCATTTAGCACATGCGTTATTAAAAAAAAAATTGTATTCACTCATTTTATAGCATTCTTCCTCTCGCGCACACATCAGAAGACAGTGTTTAAACTTGAACAGTTTTAGTGAGTTGTAATAGCGAGGGAGGTACGAATTCAGTTCTCGTGCGAGAAAGTCAACTGGTCGCCAAGGTTTCACCTAAAGCTTTAGTAACGTATCTGACATTGCACTTTTCTTGTCCTTACATACTGCGTTCTCGTCGTGCGTCGTTTTCAGGCCTTAGTTGACAATCCCCTACAAAACTTCAAACTTTTTGCTGGAGCACTGCGTAGCCCTCATTTTCAAATGGTACTGCTGTCGGCCATCCTACGCTGGTTCCGGAGAACTTACTTTAACTGACCATGAAAAAAGTTGGCCTGCGCTGAGGTGGCAGCCATCTAGAAAGGCCTGTCTGCGGCAGGTGAACACACAGATCGCGGGAAAAAGTGTCACAAACAGTAATAAGCGAAACCGTACGTATTAGAGTCATCCCTTTTTCTCTTCCGTTCAAAAAAATTGCCCCATACCCTTTCCATTCGCCTCGGAACACGTGTGCGCCCGCTCAACCGCGTAGTTTGTGGCCTTTCAGCTTCTATGAAAGTTTCTTGGTCAGTCTTTTTTTTTTAAGCCATCCTAGCGTCGTTCCATCACAAGTGAGCGGCGGTATATTTCGACGCGTGGCATTTCGCTCCTCCGCTGCACTTGTGACGTAATCCCATCGCCGTGACGACCGCCACGAAGGAGATAAGACCGCGCTCTGAAGCAGCGGAAAGAGCAGTTCAGGCGTGAATACAGTCCGACGTTACACACGCGCTACGCTAACGTTGGCGAACTGCAACGTGACGTTACCGGCGGCTACCAGCGCGCCCCGAAGATGCCCGGCCCAGTTTTGCCTCCCGCTCCTTTGGCGCGCCGCCGCCGCCGACTGCGTCCACTCACAAGGCACCTCGCAAAGAAAAATGGCTGATGCCTGCGCGAACGGGAGGTACACCCAGCCAGATCTTTAACTGTCTTGGGTGTTGCATCGCTCAACGCTCCTTGTAAAAGGTTCTTTTGGGCTACACCGCTGGCATATTCATGCTGTAAGTTGGCGCGTGAGATGGCATTTCGTGGTTCCTTTTTGTTCATATAAAGTTTGAGTGGAGTAGTTGCGTGTTGAAATCTAAGTTTTTAGAAATATTCATCGTCTGCCACTACCAAGAGCCGAAACAAGCGGATTACGCAGCAATAGTTCTGGTCTATATGGTCTCCTCCTCTGGGCAAACTACCACTAATCTTTCATGGCGGAGAAGCCGCTTACCCAGAGTAAGCGCAACTACGCCACCAGAACCATTGCTGCGTATTCCGCTTGTTTCGGCTCTTCGTAGTGGCAGACGATGAATATTTCTGATAACTTTGATCTAAACTCGCAAGTAGTCCCCTGAAACATTATTTGAACAAAAAGGAACCAAAAAATGCCACCTCACGCGTCAGATTACAGCATGAATATGCCAGCGGTGTAGCCGAAAAGAACCTTTTACAAGGTGCATTTAGCGATGCAACACCCGAGCCAGTTGAAGATTTGGCCGGCTGTACTCATCCATGCTTTCAGCCATGGAGCAAGGGCCTCTCCTGAGCCTTCCTTCCTCCATGCTTTTAGCACTCGATCTCACCCCGCGTTGATCCCTGCGCATGCGCAGTGTGACGACCCCACATAATGCGCAGGTCCACACGGGACGGAGAGGCAAAAAGACACCGTATGGCTCAGTTTAAACAAAATGATGTATTCAATAATTGTACATTGTACATCAGAGGCTGGGGTGTCCGAGCTTACGTCGCGACGCCTTCATGGGGGCGATGGAGGGGCTCCGGAGTTGCGCTGCGTCGGTTGCTGGCAGAAGCGGCGCGCCGTCGAGCTTCGGCGCTGATGGACCCGTTCGCCCACGATCTCGTCCTGAGCGTGCTTTTTGTCCGCACTGGCCCAGCTATCCCTGCTCCGCCGCCCACGTCCGATCTCCACTCTTCCAGGCTGAATTGTTTTTCTTCGTCCTCTTTCCACGGCGGCGCCTGCGGCACCCCCGACCTCCCGCGTTGGGATGTCGTTTTTCTCCCGCCGGCAGCTTTCTTCTCTTGTCGGGGTTTCAGCCTCTCCTGCGTCCTTGTACGGCCAGGCAGCCTAATTGTGCTGGTTTTCCCTATGCGGCGGAGGCGCATGTGGCGCCGGGGGGGGGGGGGGGGGGGGGGGGGGGGCGTTTCCCTCCCGCCGGCGTCTTTGTAACATTGTACCCCTTCAGTGGCTTTGCCGCCGCTGGGGGCTCCGTCTACGCGGCGCCGTCGAACGCGGGCCGTTTAATACCCGTGTTACACGGGCGTTTTCAACGGCAGTTCAGTTACCCCTCAGTTGAGTACTTCAACTGTCGTTGAACTCAACTGGATTCGCTTGCTGTTACACGAGCACGTCGCGTTCAGTTCAGTTAGCATACTAACCACGTGACATCGCATCTAGAGCGAAGTGAAAATAAAAACAAAACAACCTATACATATTTTTTTGTGGAGTAAATAATTGACGTGTACATATTATTTCCTATAGCGACAAATTTTGTGTATTTTCTTTTGCTTTTGGGTAAAAATTTGCGTTACGATGTCGGTTCGTAGCCAAGACTATCCGATGTCGGTCGGTTCGCTGCTCGTCATCGTTCTTTTTCTTCTCACTTCGACTGCTCGACGCACGCGCGATGTCTTTGAGTCGGTTGGCGAACCAGCGCGATCGTGATCGCCGCGACGAGCTGCTGCTTCTTCTGGTTCAGCAGCAGGCTTTGGTTTCGGCCAAAAGATGCGAGCTGCGCGCTCTTCTGCAAAGAAAAGCCACTATCAAAAAGAAGAGGCAAGCAGCGGAGAAGCGGTGCCGCTTCCTCATGGCATGCGCTATCCACTTGCGGACGAAGGAGCCACGAGTGTGGTCACTGCATCGGCCGCCGTCATGGTACGACACCACCGTGCCAACGCTGTCGGAGCAAGACTTTAAGGCAAACTTTCGTCTCTCAAGGCAGACGTTCGCCTATGTTGTGAGTTGCTGCAGGCGGCTGGAGAGATTCGACACGAACATGAGAAGGGCCATCTCCTTGGAAAAACGCGTCGCGATCTCTCTGTACAGGCTGGCTACTTCGGCAGAAGAAAGGACTGTGGCCAATCTTTTTGGAGTCAGCCGCCCTTCTGTCAATATCATATTCCGAGAATTCTGTCACATCGTAGTGGAAGAACTTGAGTCTGTTGTCATCAAGATGCCCACAAGGCAAGAAATGCAAGACCACATCCGTCAGTTTACAGCGGTGACCGGTTTCCCACAAGGGTTTGGTGCCCTTGACGGGTGCCACATCAAAGTTTCACCGCCTAAAGAGAACGCCCAAGATTACTATAATTACAAGGGGTGGTATAGCATCATTTTACTGGCACTTGTAGATCATAGTGCCACGTATCATTGTAGTGTTTGTTCGTTCACGCTCAAGGCTGCAGGAAAGGGTTGTTATCACTTTTCTTCGTGGCGCGAGAAGCGACCAGACTAATCTCGATTGATCGCAGCCATGAAGGGCTGCATCTAGGGTTTTCTAGATTACTGTAGATGATCTTGTCCTGTTATCTGGAAGTTTCCTTGCCGCCTTTAAATTGAGCGATGCCGCGAGCGGCGGACATTCGTAGATCGACGATTGACAAGCACGCTTGTTGCTTACGCCGCCACCGAGTGATTCAGTTCTTTTGTGGGCGCAAGTCAGCCGAAATAAAGAGCTTCGTTTGCAAGTATTTCTGGTGTCTTCCTGACCGCTGGACTGCCGTCACTACAACGTGACATCTGGTGGAGGTGCTGGGTAGCCTTCCATGTACCGGACACCCCCTACAAGCCGTGACGCCAGCCCTCTGAGTCATCAACCGCAGCACCTGAGTCCAGTCCACCGCGCTAGCCGACGTCTGCAAGGGGACGCACCAGAGTTCGGGAATCTGCCGGACCTTACCCGGAAGCGGAAGCCAGCCGAAACGTCTACCATGAGCTTGCCCCAGACGACGACTCCAATCATTCTCCACCAGCCCCGGGTGCCACCAACTTTCGACGCTTCGCCTGGCGCCGACCCCGAAGAATGGCTGGAGCAGTTCGACCGTGTGGCTATCTTCAACAACTGGGACGATGCCACGAAACTTAGGTACGTCTTCTTCGCCCTGGACGGACCAGCAAGAATCTGGTTTGAGAATGAGGAAGCTAGTCTTACGGATTGGGAAACTTTCAAGGAGCAGCTTCTCAAGACCTTCACAAACGTCGTGAGAAAGGAGAGAGCCCAGCAGCTGCTACAGTCTCGCATACAACATCCAAACGAGACCGTTGCAATGCACACTGAAAAGATGAAGCGTCTCTTCCGGCATGCAGACGTAGACATGAAAGAAGAAGAAAAAGTAAAGCTTCTTATGCGAGGAGTCAAAGAGCAACTCTTTGCGGGCCTCGTACGGAACCCACCCAAAACCGTCGCGGAATTCGTCGAAGAGGCATCCACAATGGAAAAAACTCTTGACGCCCGAGCCCGCCAGTATGACCGCCAGCAGCGCGTTTTCTCAGCAAGCTGCCTGGACACCGCTAACGACGATGACCTGCGGAAGGTTATACGTCAAGTTGTGCGAGAGGAGCTCCGACGATTGCTGCCAACGGGAACGCAGCCGCAACTTTCATCGCTTACTGACGTCATCCGGGACGAGGTCCAACAGGCCTTGGGTGTGACGCCGACACCCACGCAGCCTCTGCAGCCCCCAGCCATGACTTACGCCGCAGCTGTGCGCCGTCCTGCACCTCGACGACGGGACCCAAGCCCCTATCGCCCTCAGCCAGCTGCGTTGGACCGCCGCCCACTCGCCCCAACCCGCCCGTCCTACGAGCGACGCGCGCAGCCGAGGAAATGCGACGAGTGGAGAACTCCCGACCAGCGCCGCCCACTATGCTTCCACTGTGGCGAAGCCGGTCACGTCCTCCGGCACTGCCCATACAGAAGACTGGGCATCCGAGGGTTCTCTTACGACGCTCCACGACCCCGACCCGGCCAGCGACCAGCCGAAATCGAGGAGTTTTTACGTCGGGAAGAATACTCATCGCCGAGCCGCCTATCACGTTCCCCGTCGCCATCGTCCCCGCGCTTTGTTTCTCCTAGCCGAGGTTACGCCGTGCGTGGACGCTCCCCCAGCCCACGAAGGTTAAACTAAATAAAGCAGCCTCTGGAGGTGAGGTTGCTTCTAAGCGCAATGACAAAGATCCTCCATCGACGAGTACTCAAGACCATGCCTCAACTACGACGACAACACCGACGACGACAACACCGACGACGACAACACCGACGACGACAACACCGACGACGACAACACCGACGACGACAACACCGACGACGACAACACCGACGACGACAACGCCGACGACGACGACACCGACGACGACGCGGCCAGACTTGAAGCTTTTACCGCTGCCCAGTGAAGTAACGTCGCAGTACGCCCACCGCAGCCTCACTACTCGACGAAGCCGAGATCGGACACCGAAGACAACGTACAATACCAGAACGCGAACAAGTGACCTTGAAGTTACGGTCGACGGTCACGCGGTTACTGCCTTGGTGGACACGGGAGCTGACTACTCTGTCATGAGTGGCCCACTCGCTGTCCGACTCAGGAAGGTGACAACAACCTGGGATGGCCCGCTGATCCGCACCGCAGGTGGCAACCTGATTACGCCGTCAGGACGCTGCACCGCGAGAGTTACTGTAAATGGGAGAACCTATGCGACAACCTTCCTGATCCTACAGCAATGCTCGAGAGACGTGATTTTGGGAATGGACTTCCTGAACGAACATCGGGCGATCATCGACCTTCGATCTAAGTCGATCAAGCTTTGCACGGAAAAAGCCATACCTGTTGCGACGAGCGCGACTCATCACGTTGCCTTAAACGTCCTCGATGAAGCATTGAGCGTGCCGCCCCGATCAAGTGTTCTCGTCGGCATAGGTACTGGAGACATCGAAAATGCCGAAGGTGTTATCGAGGGGAACACCCAGTTACTCCTGGATCGAGGATTGGGCGTCGCGAGGGGAGTCGCCGAAATCCGAAATGGCCGAGCCCAGGTGTTGCTAACCAACTTCACCGAAGAATACCGGCATCTAAACAAAGGTACGACGATCGCTTTCCTCGACGAGCTGGCAGACATCAGAGACGTATTTGCCCTACCCGACCAACCTGCAGAACTATCTGAACAAGGTCATCAACCCACGTTCGACATCAACCCAGCATTACCCCGGAGCAGACAAGACCAAATACGCAGTCTTCTTCAAAGGTACACCGATTGCTTCTCATCAGCATCGAATGTGCGACGAACCCGGCTTGCCAAGCACCGCATTGTCACAGACGAACACGCACGACCACTGCGACAGAGCCCCTACCGCGTATCGCCGTTAGAACGCCAAGCTATCCGCAAGCAAGTTGAGGAAATGCTTCGTGACGACGTCATCCAGCCATCGAGGAGCTCCTGGGCAGCACCGGTCGTCCTAGTGAAAAAGAAAGACGGCACCCTTCGCTTTTGCGTCGATTACCGCCGCCTGAACAACATTACGAAGAAGGATGTCTACCCCCTCCCCCGCATCGACGATACACTGGACCGGCTGTGCAACGCTAAGTACTTCTCATCGATGGACCTGAAGAGCGGCTACTGGCAAATTGAAGTCGACGAAAGAGATCGCGAGAAGACTGCGTTCATCACGCCAGACGGGCTCTTCGAGTTCAAGGTGATGCCATTCGGCCTCTGCTCTGCCCCAGCGACGTTCCAGCGAGTAATGGATACGGTGCTCGCAGGCTTGAAATGGCAGATTTGCCTAGTCTACTTAGATGACGTTGTTGTCTTCTCCTCAAGCTTTGAAGACCACCTCAGAAGGCTTCGGATAGTGCTGGAAACGATCAAGTCTTCAGGCCTGACACTGAAACGAGAGAAGTGCCACTTCGCTTACGAGGAGCTGCTGTTCCTTGGTCACGTCGTAAGCAAGGATGGAGTTCGCCCAGACCCCAAGAAGACGGCTGCAATCGCAGAGTTTCCACAGCCTAATGACAAGAAGGCTATACGCAGATTCCTTGGATTATGCGCTTATTACCGGCGATTCGTCAAGAACTTTTCGCGCATCGCTGAACCTTTGACCCAACTTACCAAGGCTGACGTGCCTTTTAAATGGGAAAGGCCGCAAGAGGAAGCTTTCAACGAACTGAAGCGCCGCTTACAGTCCCCTCCTGTGCTCGGGCACTTTGATGAAAACGCCGAAACCGAAGTTCATACCGATGCAAGCAGTGTGGGCTTAGGAGCGGTCCTCGTTCAGAAAAATGGCAGACAAGAGAAGGTTATCGCGTACGCTAGCCGTTCACTGTCGAAAGCCGAGGCCAACTACTCGACCACCGAGAAAGAATGTCTCTCCATTATTTGGGCCACGTCGAAATTTCGCCCCTACCTGTACGGACGACCATTCAAGGTTGTGAGCGATCACCATGCTCTGTGCTGGCTAGCCAATTTGAAAGATCCCTCCGGCCGCCTTGCTCGTTGGAGCCTGCGCCTTCAAGAATTCGACATAACTGTAGTCTACAAATCTGGCCGCAAGCATTCCGACGCAGACTGCTTGTCGCGAGCCCCCGTCGACGCAGCACCGGAAGAGGAAGACGACGACGCTTTCTTAGGACCGGTAAGCGCGAGCAGTTTCGCGCAGCAGCAGCGCTCGGATCCTGAGTTGCAAAGCCTGGTTGATTATCTGCAAGGCAAGACCGCATCGCCTCCCCGAGGGTTCAAGCGCCAACTGTCGTCCTTCGTCCTTCACAATAATGTCCTTCTGAAGAAGAACTTCGCGCCCAACAGGACAGTGCATCTTCTTGTCGTGCCCAAAAATCTCAGGCAAGAAATTATGCAGGCATGTCATGATGAGCCGACTGCAGGGCATCTCGGGATTGCTCGCACGTTGCACCGCATCCAGGAGAAGTACTATTGGCCGCGGCTAGCTACCGACGTTTCGCATTACGTGAAAACGTGCCGTGAGTGTCAACGACGCAAAACGCCTCCGACTAGACCAGCCGGACTCCTGAACCCCATATCACCGCCAACTAAACCCTTTCAGCAAATCGGGATGGACCTACTCGGCCCCTTTCCTACTTCATCATCAGGTAACAAGTGGATCATCGTGGCCACCGACTACATGACCCGCTACGCCGAAGCAAAAGCGTTGCCTAGTGGTACCGCAACAGAAGTTGCAAAATTTTTTGTCGAACAAATTCTCCTCCGACACGGCGCACCCGAAGTACTAATCACAGACAGAGGAACAGCATTTACAGCGGAACTGACGCAAGCCATTTTAAAGTACAGCCAGACAAGTCATCGGAGGACAACTGCCTATCATCCGCAAACCAACGGACTCACAGAGCGTCTGAACAAGACCATCGCAGACATGCTCTCCATGTTCATCGACGCCGAACACAAGACGTGGGACTCTATTCTGCCCTACGTGATCTTCGCCTATAATACTGCCACCCAGGAGACAACCAGGTTTACTCCATTCCAGCTGGTATACGGCAGGAAGCCCACAACAACACTCGACGCAATGCTCCCGCACGTTTCCGACGAAGACAACCTCGACGTCGCCGCCTACCTTCATCGCGCCGAGGAAGCCCGAAGACTTGCACGGCTTCGCATTCAAGACCAGCAGCACACCGACGCCCGACGCTACAATCTGCGCCGACGAGACACGCATTACAAGCCAGGTGATCGGGTTTGGATATGGACGCCAGTTCGCCGCCGCGGATTGAGCGAAAAGTTGCTGCGACGCTACTTTGGCCCGTACAGGGTTCTCCGTCGCATCGGTGACCTCGACTATGAAGTCATCCCCGACGGCACGACAGCATCTCAGCGACGCCGCCCACGCCCGGAAGTCGTACATGTCGTACGCCTGAAGCCATATTATGAACGCTGAAGGACTCGAAGTTTCATTCTCCGTGTTTATTTTCATTTTAAAGCATCGAGACGATGCTTCTTTGGAAGGGGGGTAATGCCACGTATCATTGTAGTGTTTGTTCGTTCACGCTCAAGGCTGCAGGAAAGGGTTGTTATCACTTTTCTTCGTGGCGCGAGAAGCGACCAGACTAATCTCGATTGATCGCAGCCATGAAGGGCTGCATCTAGGTTTTTCTAGATTACTGTAGATGATCTTGTCCTGTTATCTGGAAGTTTCCTTGCCGCCTTTAAATTGAGCGATGCCGCGAGCGGCGGACATTCGTAGATCGACGATTGACAAGCACGCTTGTTGCTTACGCCGCCACCGAGTGATTCAGTTCTTTTGTGGGCGCAAGTCAGCCGAAATAAAGAGCTTCGTTTGCAAGTATTTCTGGTGTCTTCCTGACCGCTGGACTGCCGTCACTACAACGTGACAATAGTTATAAGTTCATGCACATGATTGTGGGTTCTCCTGGGAAAAACCATGATTCAAGTATTTATAATTGCACTCTGCTACCAAAATTAGCTGATGCAGGCTACTTTTCTGTGCCAGCAAAGGCGATTGGAGGAGAAGAGGTTGGAGCTGTGATATTATGCGACCAGGCTTTTCCCCTACTGCCTCACTTAATGAAGCCATACCCTCACCGGCACACTGGGGATGAAGCTGTCAGCATCTTCAATTACACTCTGTCGAAAGCAAGGCGTGTGGTAGAAAATGCTTTCGGCAGGTTGAAGGCAAGGTTCCGAATTTTAAAGGGATTAGAATGCGACATTCGCAATGCCAGTTGTATTGTTAAAACGTGTTGCGTACTTCATAACATTTGCGAGCAAATGCGCGATGAATGTGATAGCCACTGGAGTGAAGAACTTGGAAGTGAGCTCCCACAGCCAGTGAACGTCAGCAGCACCACAAGTGTACCCGCTGAGAGAGTTCGAGGTGCTCTGGCAAGGCATCTCCTGGCCATGAATGCGTAAGTTTCACCACTCTCTGTTTTGGAATCTTTTCAGACCTTATAAAATTTATATAACGACAAGTGGTTGTGCATCATCTTACCGGAAAAACTGTTTTATATTGCTGTGCAGTAATAGACTGTCAGCAACAAAAAAAAAAAGACGTGCTCATGCCTTTGCACTTTATTGATCTGGGCTTTGAAAATACCTAGACACAACTTTAAGCAGCTCTCTCTGTATGTTGTTTGCCTCTTGCTGCAAACGGTTAGCTTTTCTGGCTATTTTTAGTTCTTGTTGCGATAGCAGAGCTGCTCTTTTGGCCTCGGTTTCATAGGCATTCATCAGCCTATCGAATGCAGAGCCTCTCTTGCGCTTTTCTCTTTGGTTACTCTGTCTTCCATTTGTTGCTGCTGCAGGCCCATCTGAAGTGCTGCTCCCTGCCAGGGATGGTCTCCCACTTTCACACACCTCGTCGGTGCCCAGAGCAGTTGTCTCCGCCACCTCCTCTTCTGCGGACGCCAGCACCTCTGCACCGGCTGACATTTCTGTTACCAGTTCCACCTAAAAGAGTAACATTGGCATAAGCAACCCAGTACACTTCCTTGTGCTGTTGTGTCACATTGCTTTTTACTGCAACTTCTTTGCAACAGTGCTGTGCTTTGTGAAATGAAAGTTGAACATGTAAGGAGCGCTGGTACAGCACATAGGCGAGTATATAACTATGAAAAAGCAAACGTAAGGGAGATAAACGAAGAGTTGAATAAGTACCGAACGATCTTTGAAACGCATGCCGATAACTCTGGAGTGGTTGAACTATGGTCTAGATTTAAGGATAAGATGTTTGAACTGAGGCAGTGCTTTGTTCCGGCATGGATATTAACGAAAAGGAGGAGTAAAAGCAAACCATGGTTTACTCGGGAGCTACGCAGTCTTACGCGCAAAAGGCAACGTGTTTACGTTAAATTTAAAGGAAATGCGACGCGTGAGAATTGGTTCAAGCTGCAGGAAATTGCCGGAAGAATGAAAGTTGCTGTGGCAGCTGCAAAGAATTCATTTGGCATTTCAATGGAGACGAAATTAAAAGAAAATCCAAAGGAATTTTGGAAACATGTAAAGAGAAATGGCAAAGACTCTGTAACTATACCACCTCTTGTTTCTGGTGACACCTTTGTTGATGATGATGCACAAAAAGCTGAGTTCTTTAACAAATATTTCAGCTCTGTTTTCAGCTCTGAAATCGAACATGCTGATATGAAAACCCAGAGTTTCCAGCCAGTGGCAAGTGTTATGGATGATGTGATCAGCATCAACGGTATACAGTCTCTGTTGCAGAATCTGAACATTGCTAAGGCTGGTTGTCCTGATGACTTGCCAAACAAATTCTACAAACTGTGTGCTGAGTCGGTTGCACCCTACTTAAAGATAATTTTTGAAAAATCTCTTGAAGAATCCTGCCTTCCAGATGACTGGAAAATTGCAAGTGTTGTGCCAATCTACAAATCTGGCCCTCGCAACACTGTATCAAATTATAGACCGGTATCTCTAACTTCAGTTGCGTGCAAGACACTCGAACATATTTTGTTCACCAGTATAGCAGCACATATGGGCGCACATTCATTGTTTAATCCTCGTCAGCATGGTTTTCGAAGGGGCCTATCGTGTACTACGCAGCTGACTGAATTTGCGCACGATCTGGCTGAGGCACTGGACAGGCGACTTAGCGTGGACTGCGTGTTTTTGGACTTTAAAAAGGCCTTTGATACCGTGACGCATTCTTTGCTAATTCAAAAAATGTCTTTTTACAATATTAGCCCTCAAGTGATATCATGGGTAAATGATTACCTATGTTTACGGCAGCAGTTTGTGGTTATGAATGGCGCCGAGTCTCAAAGAGTGCAGGTTGTGTCTGGTGTTCCCCAGGGCTCCGTGTTAGGACCACTATTGTTCCTGCTCTACGTGAATGACATTGGTGACGGAATAGTATCCCAAATGCGGTTATTTGCGGATGACTGCATTCTTTATAGTGTTGTCACTAGTGATCGAGATGCTGAAATGTTCCAAGAAGATTTGAACAGAATCTCAGAGTGGTGCGTTAAATGGAATATGAATTTGAATTTGTCCAAGACTGTCCATATGAAGTTTACAAGAAAGAAAAACCCTGATGTGTATTCATATGTTATTAGGAACACAATGTTAGAACAGGTATTCGAATTTAAATGTCTAGGCGTTTATTTTACTCCTGATTTGAGCTGGCGCCGTCACGTCGATTATGTCTCTGCTAAAGCATGCAGAAACTTGGGGTTTCTTCGCCGAAATGCAAGCACTTTTCCACTGTCATGTCGTGACATTTTATTCAAGACTTATGTCAGGTCGGTTCTGGACTATGCGTGCACTGTCTGGGAACCGCCTACTGCTAGAGATAAAGATAAGTTGGAGAAGGTGCAGAACATTGCCTCTCGTTTCGTGTCTGGAACTCGCGGGGCTCGTTACAGTGCATCGCGTACGAAGGATGCACTCAACTGGGAATTGCTTGACACGCTCCGAAAGAAGTTGCGTCTGAAGCTATTTCATACTGTTTATTATTCAACTGTTCGGGTTGAACGCGAAAGGTATGTGCAGGAGCCTTTTTATAGATCCAACCGTGTTGACCATGTTTTTAAAGTCCGCGAATTTGCGGCAAAAACTGAATTGTTTAAAATGTCTTTTTTTCCGAAAACCATTAGAGAATGGAACAGACTACCGAGCGATGTTGTGAGTGTGACATCAAATGATGCGTTCTTTCGTTCTTTAATGATGTGATGGAATTGTGATGTGTTCTTTTGAAGTGAGATGTACATGGCGAACGCTTTATGCTTGTAACTCTGCCTGCGAGCGGAGGTGTCATGTGTGCTTCTTTTTTGTACATTGCCCCCCCCCCCCCCCCCCCACTGTAATGCCACGGCGCTGTGGGTTCCTTACTAAATAAAAATAAAATAAATACTGCGCCTTTGCAAGAATAAAACGGTTTGTTTGATTTAAAAATCACATCCCAATCTTCACCTCACGGAACACATAACTGACACACCTGTAAACTTTCTTCCAAGAGGCTTCCGTCGTTGCATGGAAGCGACCCCAGAAACCTATGCAGCCGGTAGAAATAAGGCCACTGGATGGCCCCAGAACCGGTTGCGCATCTCACGCGCTTTCTGTAAATAAAGAGGAGAATAAACAGCAGTTGCCTCATAAATTTGGTAGCAACATTTCTTCTCATTCAAGGTATTGAGTGGTAATGTACGGAACTATGTGGTTCTTTCGGTGCACCATAAAAATGGACATTTCGTTGTTTTTTTTTTACTGCGAGCAATGCACGAACAACTGTGGAACATTATTTTATTTAAATTTGATATTCACCGAGTAAAATCAAGTTTCTGCAAAATCAAATCAAGTTAATCAAGTTTCAAATTTTTTGAGTAAATCAAGTTTCTACCCCCGAGCAGAAAGACACATACTGCACGTTTCCTGCGCATTTTCTTCCCATGAAATTAAGGAGCGGCGCAGACAAAAGTCGGCGCACCTGCCCAGCGAGCAAGTGCCGCACGTGGTACGGCGCTGGGCACCGTGAAATGCGCTTCTGCTAGCTTGGTGTTGCTTTCGCTACAAAACGCTTTAAGCAGCAAAGTTTTGTATTGATGAATTATTAACATGCAGTCACTTACCTGTACTGTTGATTCAAATTCTCAAGCTTCTGCCGCACCTGCTTGACTGTAACGAGACAGCTCATGTTGGCAATCAGCTCGTTGAAACGCTCCGTTATCTCCGAGTACACAGACGCGTTATGCTTCTGAGCTCGAAGCTGTGGGAGATAATCTTCCCATAGATCAATGAGAAGATTAGTCATCGCTTCGGTCCACATGAAGCGCCTGGCCACGACGGGGCCGCACTGCGCCGCTGCCGTACTTTGTCCGGTCGCTTCCATGCTGCTAATGCGCTGTTCGCACTTTCGCGGGATAGTCTTAAATCACGTGATCACGTGGTCACGTGATCACAACACAGAACCAAGGTAGACAGAACCTTGGACAGAATACACGTTAATAACTAAGTAAACCTCCATGTTGTTTTGTTTTATTCTTATATGTGTGTTTAATGCGTCTCCAGTTTTATTTGGAGGGCTTTTTTTAGTTTGCTGCTTTGCGCATGCCGCAGTACACTGAGCCAAGGCAATCCACTACGGGAAATTTTTTTATCCGTTGGACGCCATCTTGTCAGTTGGCCGTTCAACTGGGGCCCCCGATCTCAGTCGAACTCAACTGCCGTTGAGATCTGAACGGCAGTTAGCGCTGTCGTGTAACACTGCTAACTGCCGTTCAGTTCAACTGACGGTCAACTGAACTGCCGTTGAAAACGCCCGTGTAACAGGGGTATAAGGAGAGACAGGGGAGTAGGACGGAACGAGCTGCGTGTTTTTAGAGCGCAGCTCTTTGGCGTCCGTTCCTGGGTTTCGCGTCGTCGTCGGCGTTGTCGTCGGCCTCGTAACCAGCTCCGCCCCCCTTTCATCCGCAGCTGGGGTTGACTCACTATCGGCGTCAGCGGGATCAGTCAGTCGCTGCTATCTCTTCCCTCCTCCCTTTATCGTGTTGTCCGCTTGCTGCGCGCGCTTCTGCCCCCATCGTTTGCCGCTGGGTGTACACGCCGCCCCCTCCCCCCTCTTCCTGCGAGTCTCCGGTTGTCAAAGCGCCGGCTCGAACTTAATTCCTTTTTTCGCTCCTCCTCCAATGCAACCCCTGTGCGGTGGCAATCAGAGAGCCAGATCGGTGGCGGCGGATCTGTATATGTGCACCGCCCGAGCCGAAATTGCCGCTGCCGTTCGCCCTGTGCGGTGGCAATCAGAGAGCCAGATCGGTGGCGGCGGATCTGTATTGTGCACCGCCCGAGCCGAAATTGCCGCTGCCGTTCGCCACTGCGAAATTATCTGCCAGTCTTTCTGAGCCATGAGCGAGACGACCGATGGAAGTACTCCGTCTGCTAAAAAAAAATTCTGTGATAGCGCATGCATGTGTTGCTCGATTTCTTTGCCTCAATCTATCGAAAAGGTGAAACAGCTTATTTGCTGCGCTCAAATTTCGCATTAGGAAGTAACGTAATCGTCGGTAATTTTTTTTCTTTTCTGCGAGCTCTCTGAATGGGCCAGTCGGCTTCAAACAGTCGACCGCCCGCGTCCTTTGCCCGGGCGCCTCCGGGGTTGAGCACAGAGAAAATTCCGCCGAAGATATGGGCCCTCGTAGCGCACGCACGGAACGTCACAGCAGCGTTGATGCAGTGACGGCGACGCAGCTGGGCGCGTCGTCTGCTTCCCTGTGCGCTGCGGCCCCAAAGCCACTCGCCGTTCTAGCGTGCGCTTCTACATGTGCAGCGCCAGGAGTGCGGATGTTTCAGATCCCTCGGCGGCGTCGACGGATATGCTCGCAGGTGGCGAGAGTTGCGGGATCGCAGGGATAGCTTTGCAAGCGCGACAGCTGTGAGGAAGGTCTACGCAGAGTCCTCCCCGCTTCTCAGAGCCTCGGCGCTACCATTTATTTTGTTTTCGTTATTCGCATTTCTTTGCGAAGATCAGGCACTCCGCCGCTCTCCTTCAGCACTGCGCGCTGCATAGCAAGAACGTTGGAAAATAAATAACCGGCACTCTTTGCGTAGATCGTGCGTCGAAAGTAATCGGCAAAGCGAAGCTAGGAACCTCGGACTAGTGCGGTTGGAAGCTATGCCGACTGTGCTGCAAGCCACGCCGCTCGAGCCATACGTGTTGGCATACTTGTCATCGTGTTTAAATCGATCTAGCTTGTCAGAGGAGGAAGAATTTTGTGAGTACGTGTGTGTGTCTGTGGAGGGGGGGGGGGGGGGTGCGGTATGCTTCATGACCGAGTTTTCCGGCTTCTGGCATAAGCATCAACCAAGGAGTGCAGTATCAATCACAACTAACACAACCGCTTCCGTCTTTGTTGGTGTGGAACGCTCTACAAGTTCACGGACAGTGGTATCTTTGCCCCTGCTTAGGATTTTTTTATCCTTATTCAGCTTCGAATGGCACCTTTTGCCATCTTTTCCCCTCGCAGGATTTAATATGACTGGCTTTACAGTCATCATTGTAAGGCCTGCGGGGAAAAGAAGAGATAAATTGCAAGGCAAAGCTGAATCCGGAAACAAAAATCCTAAGCAGGGGCAAGGATACCACTGTCCATGAACTTGTAGAGGCGTTCCACACCAACAAAGGCGGAAGCGACTGTGTACGCACACCCTCGCTTAAAACTTCAAAAAAAAAGTCTCTTTTTAAATATGTGCTGAGACGAGTCTTCTCTACAGCCATTTGTTATATTTTTTTTTGTGTCTACTCGTGCCCATGTGTGGGTCCCCCTCTCTGCTCTTGCCTTTTTGCCTATATATTCACTCCCTTCCTAAGTGAATAAACAGTTGAAAGTTGGGCTTGTTTCGTCTGTTTTCCTCAAGTGTTGTCTGTTTCGCGCATCTTCTTTCTTCAAAATTACTGTAATAAATGAATGGTTCATTAATTCTTCGCAGTATATGCTGGAGCCTTCCTTTGTTTTCTTGTTTTAATTGATAAAATAGCATAATAGAGCTCAAACAGTCATGGCTAAAAGCATGCTAAAAAGCATGATAAAAGTATCTCCCTGCGCGAACAACATGATTGCCGCCAGCGGCTCACATGTTCCATGCGTCGGATAGTGTGGTGGAGAGGTTTATCGAAGCCATAAAGCGATACCCCTGTGTGTATGACAGCAGGCGAATCGATTTCAGTGACCAACAGTGCAAAGAGAACGCGTACGCGGAGCAGCGGTCTTTCCTCAGGTGAGCTGTTTACGACTGCTGTTTTCGGGGTCATTTGTACATTCCTCTGCCGAAGCATCCCACTTGTTGCATGCGCCGTAATGTTGATCGATTTTTTTTCCTCGTTTCCGTTTGTATTTGATGCATGGATGCCATAAGTCGTGGACGAAGCTGGGAGATCGCTTTACCCATTAGCGCGAAGCAATCGAGCTTGCAACCAGTAGCGGCACCGCCTGCGTTATGAGTAGGGCCCGGAAATTTAGGCGCTAAAGAACTCCGAAATAGGCAGGCGTCTAGGCTGTAAAAAATATTGAAATAGGCGCTATAGGCGCTTTGAATAATACTCTTTATTCATAAGTGCAAGATTTGTAAGTCAAGCACGGAGCGTACGCAGTCCTCAACTGAAGAAATAAAGCGCATTCTCAGGTTTTCAAACTTGAAGCTCCTTCGGTTTTCGCTAAGCATAGTTTTGTACTATAACAGGCTTCTTTTGACATCACATGAACTTAGTGGCGCGAACCTAAAACATGAGAGTTGATAAAGGCTTACGGCTTCAGGTGATGTGGCCGTATCGTCGCCGCTTAAACAGTAGTGCTCTTTCCTTCCAGTCCCCGAAGTGCTGCTGGTACTCCTGCCACAACCTTCAACGATTCATCTATTGAGATCACAGACTTTTCCAACTTTGTCCTCCTTTCTGTCATTGTTGAGAAGTTTGCACTAATGTATGTCAGGTCTCTTTCCAAACGCGCCTCTTGCTACACTACGTTCAAGTTACAATTCGAGAAAAACGTTCGGCGAGACCCGCGCCTTTTGTGCGTGCATCGGCGCACGCCTTTCACCATACATAGACAGATGTCTCAAAATTGAAAACTTGCACCGACGACCGAAGTGCCGGATTTAGGCATTTATAGGCAAAAATTGCGGTTAAATATGTAGTATTTAATAAAAAATGACAAAAAGGCAGGCAAGTGCAAAAATCCCCCGTTTAGGCATTTGTAGGAATGTTTAGGCAAATGCCTAAAGTTCCGGGCCCTAGTTATGAGGCAGATATGGGAGCTTCTCGACGCTGTGAACTTTTCCAGAACTGAAGTCGTCCAAGAAGGTGAGTCGTCTTCTCGCTGTTTTGGAAAGTTTCTTTTCGAGGCTCGAAGTACGTGGAGTTACGAGCGTGAAACGTGCTCGTTGTGCTCCATGAATTGGGTCCTAATGGCCTAATGGCTAATGGTTTAAGCTTGCAGCGTTTTGACTATGATGAATGCGATAAAGCCAACGTGAAGTGCAACATATCGTGATCGCTCCGGCCGGGAACATGTATACGTGTGACATATCATTTTCACGTGATGTTAGTACAAGATGCAGACAGGCGGGGAGGCCAAGGGCGTCCGCAGAATTTTTTGCAGGGGGGGGGGCCCATTGGCTGTTGGCGCCGGAGGGGGGGGGGGGGGTTATGTTCGTAGCAGAAAGGCACTATTTGCGGAGTAAATTTATTTATTTATAAATAAATAAAATAAATAAGTAAAATACACACATGAAAGAAAAATTACAAACAGCAAATTAAAGCGTGGCTACCCAGTCAAAACGCACTACAGGAATTTACGACAGAAAACTTCTGTAGTCTGTCGTATTTTGGGCATGTAGTATTTCTGTAGTCTGTCCTCTGTAGTCTGTAGTGTCGTACTTCTGTAGTCTGTCTTCTGTAGTGTAGTATTTCTGTAGTCTTTCTGTAGTGTAGTATTTCTGTAGTCTGTCTTCTGTAGTGACGTAATTCTGTAGTGTCGTATCTCTGTAGTCTGCCTTCTGTAGTGCATTTGTGTAGTGTGTTGTATTCCTGTAGTCATTACCAAGTACGCTTTATTTGTCAATTAATATGCAGCTACAGAGCAGCAGTCTGACTCTGAACATTCGATGCATTCCTGCAGTACAGCCAGGTATAAAAACACCTCACTTGGAGCAAATCGACTATTTATTTACATATATACAGAATTTTTCTTCAGCAGGTCTCTCTTGTTCAGACTGTCCTAGGTGAAGAAAAAGAACAGTGATATATATAGTATGCATACACAACAAATGCATGCAAATGTTACAAAAGTCATACAGTGGAATCTTGATTATGCATTCCCCTTTCATGCAACGATCCACATTTAACATCAAATTGGCACGGGCCCGACGTAAACCCATAGGAATAATGCATTAAAGCCTCAATTATACAACTGAAGAATATGCACACGCCGCTTCATACGATGGCTGGCGGGAACCGTCCGGAATGGGAGAGACATTGGCATGCAGAGCACTTTACTGACAGAAGTGACGTCAACCAAGCTGTTTCCAGATAGAAATAAAGATGCAGACGTGCATGCAAGGTGTGACCAAGTGCATCATGGCCTGTAATGACTGTTCTGCCAACGGCTCAGAATGAGTCCGTGCATGCAACCCGCATCTATCAGTGCGAGGCGGTCCGCCTGGCCCGTTTTTCCGCGCGCTTCACTTACGAAGACGTTGCGGGAATAAAAACTGCACGTTCATACCACCATAAAGTTATTGTAGAGGCGGTAAAAAGAGTAGACATTTCTGTGATCGCTGGTGGCTAGTTCAAAAGCGCTTCTCGCTACACCTTGAGTAAAGCACATGTTAGGCCTACAACACCAAGCAAGCGGTGTACTGTCAGCCGGCAGAACGCACATCACTGCAGAAATCGTGCCAAAGGTGGACATTGCGCTTTCTTTTTTCCTTTAAGATACGAATTCTTAGTACAACATGAACTGGTGGGCGAGTTGGTCTGACATATCTTAGTGAAGCAGCGCAACGGCACAAGGCCAAGGGAAGAAGGGGACAAACAGCGCTGAACTGACAACAAATGTTTATTCCGGATGCTAACAGCATATATATACTCTTTTGCACCTTAGAAAAAACAAAGAAACAGAGAGCAGCAGAAAGTATCAATCCCAGTCATTGTGCGCATGCAGCTGTATTGCGTGTACATCGATCATTTGAAATCAGGAAGTTGTGCTCTTTCACCGAGATGGCAACGGAAGGAGTGCTGATACAATTCACACCCAGCTTCATGATCTCAGATGCCTCAATAATCTCTCGTGTAAGCTTATCCTTGTGTTTGGTAACAACTTGGCTGTTTTTGAATTCTGGGTAACATGAACAGTCACGACAGTGAGTACCTATGTGGCGGGCCGCGTTCTTGACATTGTTTGCGTGCTCTTTAAGTCTTTCATTAAGACACCGGCCAGTTTGGCCGATGTATGACCCACCACACTTCAACGGGACTGAGTACACCACGTTGTCTTGGCATGGCACATACTTCATCCTGTGGTTTTTCTTGCAATTACAGTCGAACCTCGATGTAACGAACCTCAATGTAACGAAATTCGCGATGTAACGCATTTTTTTCATTTCCCAATCACTTCCCCATTGAAAACCATGTATTTTTTTTCGCGATTTAACGAAGTAATTTTGCTCCGCACTTTTGATGTAACGAAGTCCTTGCGCATCGCATGCATGTGCCAGGAGCTACCTTGACAATGAATGAGAGCTAAAAGTTTAGCCGAGACGAAACGCAGTTTGTATTTGCCCTTTTAGTCGCCAATTTTGCCGGCAGTGTGGGAATCTGCGAGAACGTACCGCCGCGGGATCTGTCGTGCGCATACAAAGCCCGCGGCATGGAAGTTTTAAGACGCGCCGCGCCATGATGCCACTGGCGAGCTGTAGACTCTCAACGTGAAAGCGCAAACCGGAATTTTCTTGCAGCGTCCGTTCGTTTTTTTTTTTTGCGTGCGATGTCCTCGTAGACAACAACAAAAAAAAGTCTTCAGTGTTGACAAACTCGTGGAGCTAGTGTGGTCGTACCTTTAAAACGGGTGAGCGGCGAAAAAAAAAAAAAACGTGCCCTGGCAGAGGAGGCGAGTGGCGAAGGGGGTAGAGGGGAGGCGTGGCGTGGGAGGCGCGCGCGGTGCATTCTGGATGGGCGGCTTCGGCGCCGGGCGCCGTCAGAGCGCGCCGGTAGCCGCCGAACGCGCTGGCGATCGGGCGCCGCTGTTTCGCGAACGTGACTTCGCCGTGCCGCGCGCGCACGCGCACTCGCGCTAGTATAACCGCGCCGCGAGCACAATCCCACCGCGCCGGCGTGAGCGATGCGAACATTTTTCTTTATTTTTCTCTGATGCGTCCCCGGCTGCAAATGTTCAATGCTGATGATGATGATACCAGTAGCGACATCTTGTGGCGGCTTTCAGTACTAGGCGCTGCGCTCGTTCTTTTGCTAAGCGCACACGGAGAAAAATGATGCCGTCGCGGTGTTTGCTATCACTCATTATGCTCCTGATGTAGAAAAAAACATCCGGTGCCCTTGTTAGCGATACTATTACTCGATTTTCTTGCGTATTTCCTCAATAAGTGATTTACAAGTTCCCATCAACAAGCAGTGTTCCTGAACCAGTTATACTTTATTTTGACAGCTGAAACATGGGAACCTCGACGTAACGAAATTCGCGATGTAACGAAATTTTCGGCTGCAAGTAGGACTTCGTTATATCGAGGTTCAACTGTATGACCAGATTCCGATCTTTTATCCGGGCGATTAACTCTCGCACACAAGCCACTCAGTCTGACAGGAGCCGAAAAAACATCTACTCCTGCCTTTTTGCCTATTCTCTTCAAATTGTGGGACACAACATGAACATAAGGTATTACTGCCAGATTTTTTTGCTTGGAATGGGGGACAGCTTTGCCCTCCTTCAGCTTTTTCAATATCCCTTCTGCTACTGATGCCAGAATATGAAGGGGGTATTTTGCGTCTGTTAGCCTATCAACCTGATTGGAGAAACTAAATTCAAACTTGTGTGGGCAGGATTTTTGCATGGCATTTTGAAAGCATGACGCCACAATGCCTCTTTTAACAAGCTTCGAATGGGCTGAGCTGTATGGAAGTAAGGGCTTTTTACCCCTAGGATCAAATGCCCAGCATACATGGAAATCAGTAAAATATAAGGTCAGATCAAGGAACTTAATGCGATCATTCACAGCCACTTCATGCGTAATTTCCAGCGGCGAAAGCACTTCACAGAATATCGCGCACAGGTCATTCACTTCCGCAGCGAAGCTAGCCGGGTCACAATCTAGTAAAATTAGGTAATCATCTACATATCGGAACACTCTTGCAACTGTTGAGCTCATGAGTGATTGTTCGAGTGCCCTGTCAAGCTTAGCAAGGAACATGTCACTTAGCAATGGAGCGATGCAAGATCCTATGCAGATCCCATTCTTTTGAATAAACACCGCAGTCATGGCCTCGTGGCAGAGTGCCCGCCTCGGCTTCGGGAGGTGGTGGGTTCGACTCCCGCCACCGGCCGGGTACCCACCGGTTTTCTCAAAATGGGTACAAGCTATGGCCCGGCCTGGTGCTCGGCTTACTAGGGCTGCATTGCTTGGGAAAGGAGCCTGCGCCTTCAAATCCCGTCACTGTGGGCAGAGACTCGTGTAGACAAAGCGAAAGTGTAGACCGAAGCATGGCCTTGTGGTAGAGCATCCGCCTCGCATTCGGGAGGTGCTGGGTTCGATCCCCAGTGCCGCCGGGTACCCACCGGTTTCTTTAATGGGTACAAGATTTCCCCTGGCCTGGTGCTCGGCTCTTCTAGGGTGAAATGCTTGGGAAAAGGGTCTTAGACCAAACAGTTGCCTTGGCGGATGAGTGATAAGTTCCCCTGCCAAGCAACCATAAGTCCGCCTCGTGCGGCATAAGCCCAATATGTGGCCCTTTTTTTCGCTTTGTCTACACGAGTCTCTGCCCACAGTGACGAGATTTGAAGGCGCAGGCTCCTTTCCCAAGCAATGCAGCCCTAGTAAGCCGAGCACCAGGCCGGGCCATAGCTTGTACCCATTTTGAGAAAACCGGTGGGTACCCGGCCGGTGGCGGGAGTCGAACCCACCACCTCCCGAAGCCGAGGCGGGCGCTCTGCCACGAGGCCACGACTGCGGTTCGGTTTCTTTTGAATAAACAGTTCAAAAGAATGGGATCTGCATAGGATCTTGCATCGCTCCATTGCTAAGTGACATGTTCCTTGCTAAGCTTGACAGGGCACTCGAACAATCACTCATGAGCTCAACAGTTGATGATTACCTAATTTTACTAGATTGTGACCCGGCTAGCTTCGCTGCGGAAGTGAATGACCTGTGCGCGATATTCTGTGAAGTGCTTTCGCCGCTGGAAATTACGCATGAAGTGGCTGTGAATGATCGCATTAAGTTCCTTGATCTGACCTTATATTTTACTGATTTCCATGTATGCTGGGCATTTGATCCTAGGGGTAAAAAGCCCTTACTTCCATACAGCTCAGCCCATTCGAAGCTTGTTAAAAGAGGCATTGTGGCGTCATGCTTTCAAAATGCCATGCAAAAATCCTGCCCACACAAGTTTGAATTTAGTTTCTCCAATCAGGTTGATAGGCTAACAGACGCAAAATACCCCCTTCATATTCTGGCATCAGTCGCAGAAGGGATATTGAAAAAGCTGAAGGAGGGCAAAGCTGTCCCCCATTCCAAGCAAAAAAATCTGGCAGTAATACCTTATGTTCATGTTGTGTCCCACAATTTGAAGAGAATAGGCAAAAAGGCAGGAGTAGATGTTTTTTCGGCTCCTGTCAGACTGAGTGGCTTGTGTGCGAGAGTTAATCGCCCGGATAAAAGAACGGAATCTGGTCATAATTGCAAGAAAAACCACAGGATGAAGTATGTGCCATGCCAAGACAACGTGGTGTACTCAGTCCCGTTGAAGTGTGATGGGTCATACATCGGCCAAACTGGCCGGTGTCTTAATGAAAGACTTAAAGAGCACGCAAACAATGTCAAGAACGCGGCCCGCCACATAGGTACTCACTGTCGTGACTGTTCATGTTACCCAGAATTCAAAAACAGCCAAGTTGTTACCAAACACAAGGATAAGCTTACACGAGAGATTATTGAGGCATCTGAGATCATGAAGCCGGGTGCGAATTGTATCAGCACTCCTTCCGTTGCCATCTCGGTGAAAGAGCACAACTTCCTGATTTCAAATGATCGATGTACACGCGATACAGCTGCATGCGCACAATGACTGGGATTGATACTTTCTGCTGCTCTGTTTCTTTGTTTTTTCTAAGGTGCAAAAGAGTATATATATGCTGTTAGCATCCGGAATAAACATTTGTTGTCAGTTCAGCGCTGTTTTTGTCCCCTTCTTCCCTTGGCCTTGTGCCGTTGCGCTGCTTCACTAAGAGATTCTTAGTACAGATACTGCTACCTGCTTCTGCGTAGTGACAGCGGTTTTAGAGAAAGTTTGAACAGAAAGACATGTCGCTGGCATGGCCGTATACTGTGCACTGCACATCTCCGAAGGGTTGTAGTAGTCATATTCCTGGCGCGTCGTTCATATTTTTTCGAGATTCATCCGACATCTACTTAATGTGCAGGAACAGAGCGCTCGCCTGCCTTGTCTAAAGCCGCCTCTTCCACGCTGAAAAGCCTGGCTGCGTGCGGTCTCAGAACAGTCTGCTAATGTGGTCCATAAGTGCTGTTAACAGTCTGGTTCATAAATATAATCTTCTGGGCGTCATCTCAGTAGCAGACTATCCTTAAGCAGAACTTGGGTAAAGCAGTATCTCACTATAGTAGGCAAATTCCAGTGCGATTTGCAGGTTATTCCAGTGCCTAAGTGTACCATACAGACAGTTAGGAAATACAGTCAAGTTACGAGTTTTGTAAGCACATGAGCTTACCCAATCTATTCATGCATATAACAAGAGACTATTGGCTTGAACAGATATTTACCGCCGCAGGCCACAGCACCTCTGTGCCAGGTAGCACGTCACCTTCTTGTGGTACTTTTGGAGATCCTCAGCCGAGCAACCCTTCAGCTTCAAATAGTGCCAGAAGGAATCTGCACAGATGGGGATATAAGTAATGTTAGTGTGGTTGAATATAAAAAATGAGGAGATCGAATAATGAGCATTAATACACCTAACATAGGTTGTCAGTTCGAATCCGTGCTGCAAGAAAGGCTCTAACTTAACTAGTAAGTTTATGCTGCACGACAGGCTGAATCATATGACACCATCTGGTACATTCATGCCAAACGGTTCACCCACTAATTTTACAGGAATGTCGTGACTAAGCAGCCAGACTTTAATGTCTGCCAGACAGATATACATACACACACTGATCGATATAGTTTAGTTTCGAGCTGTGGTGCTCGAGCATCACACTGCCACCTGCTATTATTTTATTCCATTATCTAACCACCTCGGCTCCCATGGCAACTACTGGGATACACTGCTGCATTGGAGGCTGCCAACTTCGGTTCTATCCGTGGAATCAGCACAACTCAGGCTCAAAACGCAACCAGGCTGAGAACGCAACGCAATGCTCTAAAATTACTACCTCGGGCTAATAGCTCTGGGAGCAAAGCTTCACACACTGGTGCATAATATTATACTTCAGATACACCCAGCAAAGCAGTAGAGAGAAAAGCCCTTTGATGAATAACAAAATTTAGCTGGAGTTTAAAAACCCACTTGCACTCTGCGTAGGTTTGGGACTTGGGGGAAAAAGAGAGGTGCAGGAAATTGCAAAGGTTTTCAAGCAATTTCAACAAAATTTCAAAAATTATACAGCCCCTGAATTAGGGATGGCATACATCAAAGTGGTGACAAATGGAGTGACAAAGTTCCTTACACAGTGTGTGCACTGATGAGGAATGAGGAGGATTTGGTGTTTAACTGGAAGATTAACAGCAAATAAAGTTTATTGCGCATATCTGCTGCCTATGAAAGGCTAACCGCCGAATTCAGAAGTGCGCCTCAACTCGATACTCCGTCTCCACTCTGTGGAGTGGAGAAAACAACTGCTCTTCCATTTGATGGGCAGTTAGGATTGAAGAATGCCACTCGGCATTTCTTCAGACAAGGAGCTGCTCTAGAGACCTTCTTCCAACTGCCGTCCCTCGAGGAAGCATGAAAAGCAAATGATGATGAGAATAAGGCGAAAAATTGCCTTTGGCTACAAAAAAGCATGGCATGGCTATTAAGTATCTGTTTTATCACGCTGCACCACCTTAAGAACACAAAGAACCTCACCGTTTATTATCCTAGTAAAACATCTTTTGCAAGCTGCCTGACGAAAGCAACAGAGAAAAACTACCGGAAACGCTTGCACATCTGGCAACCTTTGCCACCAATGATGTAGCATCTATGTAGGCATTTACGAATGGTGTAAAAACTGCCGTTCGTCAACTTGTGGGAGGTTTCGCTGGCCTGCAGAGGCCAGCGGCGAAGCTGAGAAGTACCAAAATGGGTTTGGATTTATGGGGTTTAATGTCCCAAGTGACTCAGGCTATGAGGGAGGCCATAGTGAAGGACTCTGATAATTTCATCCACATGGGGTTCTTTCACGTGCACTGATATCGCACAGTACACAAGCTTCCAGCATTTTGTCTCCATCAGAATGCGACTGCCGCGGCCAGGATCGATCCTGTGTCTTTGAAGTCAACAGCTGAGCACCGCAACCCCTGAGACTGCTTCATCATCAAATTATGCATTACATAAATGACACTGCATCACAGAAAAGGACTAACAGTCATGGCCAAACTGTAGTTACAGCCAAAAGTTGGCACCGTGAACCTGCTCCCCACATCCAAAAGCTTAGACAGCTTCAGCCAACACACAGGAATCAGATTGTCTCCCAAACCCCATGACACTGCCTCCCAAAGAAGGTGGCAGCCAATAAGTGGGCAACAAAAAAGTAAACTGTGGGTAAAAACTTGAACGTCTTGCATCACGCTACAAGGTGATGTGAAATTTGAGGAAAGGCCCCAAGAAGCACATAATTTTTAGATTTTCAGAGCACTCTTAGCCCTTTAAATGCCAAATGTTTTCCTAAAAAACATGCCAGAAATTTTAAGCAATCAATTTTTTTGTGTACATTATTCTTGAAGCCACTTCATTGCATACACATGGGTAGCTGAAGAGCAGTCAGCTCAATGCACCGATTGTGGTTGACAGCACTCAGACATACAGACAAGGGACAGAAACAAAAAAGATGATGGCACAGGCACTGAACTTAAAACTTTTCCCAGAACTGCCGACATACTGCATAAATACCCACACCACAGGCACCAACACGCAGCGATTTATGCACTCGTGGTAACAAGAAGTGGTATGAGAAGTAGTGGAAAAACAACAAAAGCTAGAAGCAAAAACCAGAGGACACAGCACAGGATAAAACCAGAACAAGGTGAGAGAAAAATTTATAAGCAAGTCATTTTTAAAAGACTGCCAACAGTGGATAGGTTTGACCGAAAGAATATTTAAGAACTGGTCTGATAAAATGGAACTAAAAAACCTTAATACACAAACACAGACCAAGCGCAGAGAAAAAAAAAATGAAGGAGAAATGGCAAGAAAAAACACGCAATAGAAGCAAAATGGCGATTGGGTAAGCAAACGAGAATTAAGCAACAAGCGAAGGTGAAGTGTGCTAAAAATTAAAAGGATAAAAGGGGAATAAAAACGCGCATGAGCCACAAAGGTGAAGCCAACAATTAAGATGGTTAAAAGTGGAAGATGACGTACAGTGAAGCCGAGAGATAAAATATAAAAAAGTGAAATTCAATAACCAGTATGAAGGCAAAAATCAAGGAAAAACACCAAAAGAGGGAAGTTGGCAGAAGAGGCAAGGCATGTAACACACATGTAGAACCAGGGCTAGATCAAGTACGTCCACAAAGAAAGGCAATCCTCCGAGTAAAACCAAGCGTGTTCTTTACATTCACCCCGGAGCCTGAAAATCTCGGCGGCTTCCACCATTGCATTGCGTCAGCTTATTACGGGGCTCTATTAACACAGTGGCTTTCTCGAACTTTGGGCAGCATGGCTTTTTTGCGTCCCATTATCAGCAGTGGACTTGCAGGTACCTAAGAGATGTACCCGATAAATCAGTGTAATGCTCTCTTAGCCTTCCATTGATGCCAATGTATACCTTGCAGCAAGAAAAAGGGATTGAGAAAGCACTTCTTGTGCATGCCACTAAGGGTTTCTGTGCAATGCAGTGCAGCCTGTTTTTTCTTTTTCATTGACGATCCTAGAGAGGTGTGATAGGTGATGGGGGGGGGGCGGCAGCAAAAAAAGCATCTACTCTATCTCTCGAATTTTCTAAAGGTAAATTTCACAGAACCTTAAGAAAATCGGAGACAAAGCAGGAGTACACATTGCCTTTTCTGACCCCCTAGCACCTATTGCAGTTGCGGAATCCTAAATGAAAAAAAAAAAGACGCACCACGCAGCACAGAAAACCCTTAGCGCCATGCGCGGAGGGCATTTAATCAATCCTTTTTTCTTGCGGCAAGGTATACATTGGCATCAATGAAAGGATAAGGGAGCATAAGATTGATTTATCGGGTACATTTCTCGGGAATCTGCCAGTCGGAAAGAGCAAAACCACAAAACTATCACACAGAGGCAGGTGACAACACAAGGCCGTACTGACAACTGAAAATTTATTGAACAGCAGTGCTTATATAGACAAGTCACGTGTGTAATCTGCAAACAATCGTAAAGAGGCAAAAAAATTCAATGGCAACCATAGAGCTGAGCAAATATGACAATCACCTGCTCAAAAATGAAACAAAAACAACCGGGGGAAACACAGACAGAAACGCTAATTTTCCTGAAAAATGAACACAGTAGGCGTGCTGACACACTTATCTGGCTCTGACCTCAAGATGGCAACAGCCTCGACAATTTCTCTTTCCAACTGCTTCTTTCTTCATCCAATAATCTGTGTGCAGTTCAGTTTGGGATAGCAGTCTACAATGAGACAGTGAGTGGGACGGCAAATGCCTCCGGGTCTACTCAAGGAACACGCATACTCTTGCAAACAAATGTGTAAACATCTGCCACTTTGGACGATATAAAACTGGCCACAGCTGAGGGGAATCTCGTACAACATGCCCGTTGGCGGTACTTTTTGAATGCCTCATGCCATGTGCAACGGGGGTGGTGTACACGATTCCTCTCGGCTGTGGTCGATTTTATACCGGCCAAATTGGTAGATGGTGAAACACTCCCTTGCAAGAGTATTAGCATTCCTTGGGTAGGCCCGGACGACCTTGCCTGCCTGTCCACTGTCCCAGTTGTAAAGACTGTTAACCTAAACTGAACTGCACATTATTATTGGATGAATAAAGGGCCAGTTGGAAAGAAATTCTCAAGGCTGTTGCCATCCTGAGGTCGAAGCCAGATAGGTGGGATAGCATGCCTTCTGTGTCCATTTTTCAGAAAGAATTGGAATTAGTTTCCCTCCCTAGGTTGTTTTTGCCATGATTGTTTGCAGATTACATGCGCAACTGATCCATATGAGCACTCATTTCTTCAATAAATGTTCAGTTGTCGTACCGCCTTGTGTTTTGCCTGCCTTTGTCCCATTCTGTTTTGCGGTTTTTCTAACGATTTCCAACCAACTGGCCTACAATCACGTCCTAAATCTGCAAGTCCATTGCCAAAACTGTGACCGAAAAAAGCCATGCCACCCATGTTTGAAAAAGTGCCATTGTGTTAAAAAAGCACCAGAATAAGCCGACATGACGAACTGGTGGGAGCCGCCGGGATTTTGAGGCTCGAGGATTAATGGGCAAGAACACCCTCAGAAAAAAAGATTGCCTTTCTTCAGGATGTTTGACCTAGCCCTGGTTTAAAAACATCTTGCATGCCTTGACTTTTCTGCCAACTCCTCGATTTTCGCGTTTTTGTTTGCTTTTATCTTTAATACTAATTGAATTTCATATTTTGATATTTTATCTCTCTCGTTTTTACAGTAGCTCATCTTCCTCCTGTAGCCATGTTAATTCTTGGCTTCACCTTTGTTGCTCATGTGCATTTATTCGCCCTTTATTCTTTCAGTTTTTTAGCTCACTTCACCTTTGTAGACCAATTCTTGTTTGCTTGCCCAATCACCATTTTCTTTTCACGGCATGTTTTTCCTTGCCATTTTACTTTTATTTCACTGCCCTTGATCTGTGTTTGCGTGTAGTGTTTTAGTTCCGTGTTATCAGACCAGTACTTGAAAATTTTGGTCAAACCGTTCCACTGTTTCACGTGCTGGTGGTCTTAAAAATGACTTGCTTAAAACTATTCCTTTAACCTTGTTATGGTTTCATCCTTCCCTGCTCTATAGTCTTGGTTTCTGTTTCTAGTTTGTGTTGTTTTCCCACTATTGGCCATATCACTTATTGTTGCCACGAGTGCATAAAATTGCCACCTGTTGGCGCCTGTGTTTTGGTTATATATGCAGTGTTTCGGTGATTCTGGAATAAATCTGTAGTCAGCACCTGTGCCCTCATATTTTTTCTTTCTGACCCCAGTCTGTGTTTCTAAGCTCTGTCAACCACAAAGGATCAGACCAACTAGACCGACAGCTTGTCCTATTCAAGCTCAATGCGTACTTTTCAAAGAAATACTATGGCGAAAACACTGTACTTACAGTAAAGCCTGCTTGACTGAGCGAATACCACTGGCAATTCGCAAATTCCCAGCCTGCTCCTGATTGCTGGCTCAAGCCGCACGCAACTTTGTGACTTGCACGACTTCCACGCAACTCTTGGTCCCTTGAAACTGAAACATAGAGGGATGAGTGAGAGATATCAGATTTGATATGCTTGTATTGCTGCAATGACTAAGAAAAAACGATATTTTCCATAAGAACAATTATTATTTCACACTAGCTTCGCAGAGTAAACCTCGTTTATCACGACCTCGTTAACACTGACATACTGCACAGTCCCAGCCTGACTACATCTAGTTCTATGGTGTCATATGCTTGTTAGCTATGAGCCCTTGGCCTTGCACCGGTTAATACAGACAACCACGGAATGGGCAATCAGCTCCGACCTTTTGAGTCATAGATACTCACAAGCTCAGTGGTCCCAGGGGTTCTAGAAATATTGGCAGGGCGACAGTAACAAGCATTCCGCACCACTTGCTCTCGCTTCATTGCAAAAAAACTCTCACAGCAGACCTGTCCTCCATTTTGCAGTGTGAAAATAATCAAATTCAAAGCATGCACACAAAATGTGGACCTCTCTTCGAACAGAGCTTCAGAAATACGGGTATAATTATTGTAATTAAACCTACCTGCAGTTTTCAATTTATCCTAAAATTTTATGCAACTCGACAAGCAATAAGCATTAAAAAGGAATTAAAATAGCCAGCACTGTTTAAACAATATAGATATGAAGAAATACGAGACGTATCCACTACTCTCCAGTGGTTCTTTAGCTTCATGCATTATCAATCTACACTTTCTTACAGGCACATTTGCACGCGAAACTTGGGTTTAACCCAATCTTGATGAATCTTTCTGGAATGCAACAATCAGGAGAAACCAGTTTTACTTAAAAACAAAGGGCCCTATACAATGCATCACAAGGCCGGCTAGGCGCACTCAAGACTACAGCCCCTTCTACAAGTCTCCAATTTGCCTGTCCTCTACAAGTTGCAGGATCCCTGTCCACTGCTTGTCGAATATCGCTATCCCGCCTTGCTAGTTCTCCCACTGCCCTTCTCAAACTCTTGGAATTCTGTTGCTCTAGCAGATCATCAGCTATTGTATTATTTTTTGTTTTAGCACTACACACTCCATGCCAACAATGCTGGATAATGTACTTTAAATAGGTTTGTAGAGCGTGCAAGTGGCTTGCAGCTTGACGAATAGGTGAGAAAAAAACGCGGAGCCTGACAAATAGGTGTGAAAAAAACGTGGGTTATTTGGAAGAAATGGGCTTGGGCAGGAGATGTAATGCAAAGGCAAGATAACCAGTGGTCCTTAAGAGTGATAGGGTGGATTCCAAGAGAAGGCAAACGTAGCAGGGGGCAGCAGAAAGTTAGGCGGGCGGATGAGATTAAGAAGTTTGTGGGGATACGGTGGCCACAACTGGCGAAGGACAGGGTTAATTGGAGAGACATGGGAGAGGCCTCTGCACTGCACTGGGTGTTAGACTGATGATGATGACAACCTGGTGAATTTGCCTCACAACAACCACTGCAGCCTGATATTTTGTAGAGCAGCACAATGGCCTTCATTTTTTGAGTGGTGAAGTATTCAGCATTTTGTTTGAACCATGAGTGTAAAGGGAAGACATTTTATGTTGCACAAAATGAAGGAATTACATGCATACTGGGCTTTGGAAGAATGCGCTGTGGACATTACAAAACACTGCCATCCTTGCTTTATCTCTGCCAGGTAACAAAATTCATTATTCTCCAAATACTTTGGACAAAGACAAGCTGCCGTGCACTCATTCGAGCTCAGTGGACTTTCCCTCCAACCAATCTTCAGTAAATAATATCACGATTAGGCAAAAGTAACTGTAGTGTATTTCAGTGAGTCAGTGCCTTTTACAGAAAGTTTTGGAAACAGAAAAGTTTATGAGCTTTGTGAGCACATGATTGCACAATCTATTTACATAGTCAAATGGGAAATTTGCCTTCCTATTCAATTTATGCACATTCAAACAATATTTACCGCTGTAGGCCACATCAGTTCTGTACCAGGTAGCACATGCCAAAAAAAGCCTTGATAGCGTAATAAGTAATGTGTGGTTGACTATAGAACTTAAAATCTAGGCCATATCTCTTGGATCTAATCTTGACATATTTCTGCATAATACTATACTGCAGATACAAAAAGCAAAGCAATAGAGAGAGACAGAGAAACTTTGCTAATGAAATGAACAAAATATTTACTTAAAATCACTGACCTGTTACTCAGCATGAGGGAGTAAGACGAAGGAAAACAGGTGCAGAAAATTGTTAATGTTTAGAAAATAATAAATTTAAACAATTTTTGGAAATGACGTATCCATTACTTTACTTGGTTTTAAAGGGTTTAATGCCACAAAGCGGCGCAGGCTATACAGGGCGCTATTGTAGAGGACTGGAAAATTCTTTAGGTGTGCTGACATCACACGGTACCTGGGCCTCTAGCATTTCGTCTCCATTGAAATGAGACTAGTACAGCTGGAATCAAAACTGGCTGGAATCGAACCTGCCTCTTCCGGGTCAGCAGCCAAGCACAATAACCACTCAGCCACCATGACGGCTCCCATTTGGGGTGACATGCATCAATGTGGTGACTGACGGGGCTGACAAAGTTCACTTCAGAGAGGGTGTGCATTGATGAGGTTATATAGTTCAATTCTCCCTGTGCCACATAATTAGACAGGTAAAAATTTATTATGAGCATATGCTGCCTATGGCAGGCCAAGAGATGTAAGACACAAAGCATATGTCCATAAAATGAAAGCAAGAAGAGCACAATTTCCTGCTGTGAGTAACCGCTCCACTATCCAAAAGGATAGCCAGCTTCTTTAAAAAATGTATGTCCTGCCTATGTCCATTTATGATTCCCGCTCAGATTTTAATTCGCATTTATTTCCAACCAACTCAGTTCTCTCCCAATCTCTTATCATTAACCCTATGATTTTCCTGAGTGGTTCACCGCACTGTTCTCAATTTTAAGCCCTTTGTAAAGTACCCCACTTTTCCCGACAGCTTAGCAAAGGCAAAGCAGTTTAAAATTTCTTTTTGAGCATACTGCAAGGTGCTGCTCGTAACTTCTGAGTGCATGCCTAAGGCAATAAACCCCTTTCTTATTCTCCCAACCATTTCTTTCAAATGCTCTATATCTGTGCATGACCTGGCCGAGGTGTATTCTGTTTCGACTTCCAGTACCTTACTGCATTTCATAAAAAGGCCTCTTTCCTGATTATTAAGTATTGATTTAGCTCTCATTTTCACACTGAGTATTGATGTCCTCAATCATTTGCAAGAATTCATCACTTATACTACAACTCACCATTAATAGTACAATAACATGAAATCAAATATAACTGAGCGGTTCTCCATGAGTCTTCGCATTTCCTGAACCAACCTGCTGCTATGCAGAGAGTGTCACCTCGTCTAGCATCATCACATCTTGTTCAGGGTATGTGGGTTGTGCAAAGTAAACAACCGTTGATTTCAGGTCACTGCAGTCAAAACTACAAAGTAGCTGGTGCAATGAAATGTTAGTTCTAAGAAGGTCTGCTCGTTTTTTTTTATGCGGGCCCAAGTGAACACAGGCTAAACTGCATGCTGTTTGATGTCAGTGCAGGATAAAGATCCCCAGGTGGCCAAAATTATTCTGCAGCCCTCTGCTATGGCACCTCTTTTCTTCTTTAACTCCCTCCTTTATCCCTTCCCTTGCATCATTGTTCAGGTGCCTATCAAGATGTGAGACAGTTACTCTGTCACTTCCTTGGCTCAAAAACCAATTTTAAATTTTTCAAGGATACTTTCAAGAACGTAGAGGTACAAACTGTACAGTATAACCACATGCCACAGCAATAAACCAGCAATACATCTGCGCTGACAGGAGCTTGCCAAGTACGCTGCAAGGATGCTATGCCACGCAAGATTTGGTGTCATCATACAATGTTACTTTACTGACTGACATTTCAGTGTACAAGCAAGAAATACCATTAAAGTATTATTGTACAGCACAACGTTTTTAAAAGATAAACAAACATTTTGGCCCTTTTAGAGGACACACATGCATAAAAGGCAACAGGTGTGGAATAGTCACTGCACCTGAAGCAGGCTCAACTTTATAATAACAGCGCAGTGTCAAGAGCTACATGAGCGGCTATATTTCGTACAAATTTGCAGTTCATGTAATAAGCTGAGGTACTGCTGTAAAGTGCATGTAGAGTTCTGCATGCATTTTTAAACACAGCAGTGAGCCTATGTTGAAAATATTTTTCAAAACAGGCAGGTAAGGTATGCGTAACTGAAAAAGATAATTACCATGAATGGCTTGGAGGGATGGCACAGCTGAAGGCAGGAAGCACGCATGGCCCAGCAGATGCTGGCAGCTGGCAACTGCAGGTAAATACGTCCCGACCAACAGCTATCAGTGCCAGTGACAATGTCATGAATGACAACAAAACAAACTGTCGACTGCTTCAGAAACTAAAATGAGGTATTAATATAGGAACACAAAAAGCAATGAGGTGGCCCATGACAAAATAAATAAGGAGATTGTATGTGAAACACCCATACACATTCTTTGAGTACATTTACATGACTGTCATAACCACATTGAAAGATGAGCTGGCTGGAATACCGCTTTATTCTTATGCATGATGAAAAGAGCCCAACTATTCGAATATAGCATGCGCAGGCTTTAGTTAATTACTATTAGGGTGCCTTGCACTAGCGTCTAATGTATTCTTAAATTGAACATAGCACCCAGTCGACCAGTTTACCTTGCATAAATGAGAAGAGAAAATACAAAAGACATGCATTCAATACAAAGGAGCCCGATATCTCACGTCACAACTGAGCATGATACGAAAATTAGTAGTGCATTTAACAAATTGCACACAAATAAAAACAGCAAAACATTTGTCGAGTGGTAATGCAAGTAGGGGCAAAAGCAAAAAAAAAATACCGAATAACACTGGTGAGTGAGGTGCAGGGAGGTCTGTGGGTAGGGTTCCGTGCCTGGGAACAGTTCCGAGCGCGGAGAACTGCTGCCGGCAGTCAACCAAGAATAAATAAGAGAAAGTGAAAATGAATAACAAACCATCACCAATTGCGAACGACCTGAAAGCGGGCCGCATAAGCGAGGCATACAGCAAAAAGCTTGAAATCCCAAATAAGTGTGCAGTTGCATCCCCAACAGTTCAGTGCCCTGAAGGAGAGGAAGCATGGACGCCTACAGTTCAGGGAAGACACAAGAACGACCTAACTGACATAATATTGCCAAATTCTGTTCCAATGGGGAAGCACAGATAAAAAGTTTACAAATGACTAGTACATATGCGCCAGCCTTCCACATGCGATCACTGTCTTCAAAATAATCTGCATGACGAATATTAAGAAGTAAGCACTGATCCGATGAACACCAACACCGAGCAAAACCATCCGTCGTCTGTTCGCAGTTCGCCTAGCGCGAGTGCTTCATCGCGCAGCACTGCCGCTCATAATAATCTTCTAAATAGCACAAATCCATCCGATGGGTACCAGCCGCGAGCAAAATCACCCGTTGTCAGTTCCCTCGCCTGTTCTCAGCTGTCCACGCAAAAGCGCTCTCACCCGCGGCACTGATCGTCGTCTTCTACGCAGTACAAATCCATGCCAGTTGAATGTAAACATTGTCTGTAGTTTTTCGCAGCGCTACCAAGCGACCGCATAACTCTGTTGTGATCTCTGGTGGCATTTTTATTTACCACGGCACCTGAGTACTAAACGCAGACAGACTATGAAGCAGCACTTGTCACGCAGGCTATACGCCCGTTCTTTTCTGGCAACGCATTATAGCTGAGGCAACCGCACGTAGAGTGCCTCCACTGCCATCCCTATATAGCCGCACACTAATAACGCGTGTGAATACAGATCAGAATAGAGAAGCGTTGACGGGACTCACCGATCATGCAGCTCATCCAGGCTTAGTAAAACCGCGCCGTCGTCTTCATTGCCTTTCCAGATGACAAGACGTCGTAGCGCTGCCTTTCTTCATGGCTTTGCCCGTCCAAACTCACCGATGTTGACTGGGCGTAATACTCGTCGTTGGCTTCCAAAACACACTTCTGTTCTTCACACATGTCCGCCGCACAAGCACTCAAACAATGTCATGAAAAGCCAAATAACACAAAACGTGCAGCAACGCACACACTGACATGGCGCCGGCGGAAGCGGCTTTGCCCTTGTTTTTGCGTCGTTGAAAAACTGCAACTCAAATGCGCTTTTTTACTACTAATATTTATTTTCTGTTTAGAACAAAAATATCTCAATTTTTTTAAATTTATTTTTTGTTTAAGTGCGAACACTAAAGCGCTTTTAAATACTTTTGTAGAAGCTGCGATCCTGTGATCCCATCACCCAGGGTGCCCCGGATGTCCTAGCAGACGACGGAGCAGACGACGGCGCAGACGACGCTGTTGACGGAATGAAATTTCGTTTGCTGCCAGCTAAAATCTCTTAATTGCGAAAAAACGGGCAAAGAAATGCACCGTACCTCAAGCTGGTGCATATCAAGGATATGTTGGACGTGAGCGGTAGGACTGAGAGCAGCTGCGATGCATTACTTTGACTGACGCGGGCATGCTCGACGGCGATTTACATGAAACTGAGAGCTTAACTGTGACCCGTACAAGCGGGTAACTTTGATATCAACTGCTTTGCGAAACTACGCCGATAGTTGCGTCACACTTTAGCTGATATGCAACAGCGGCTCGCACTCGCCGTATCTTGTTCGCGTGTATACTTTCACAATTGAACAAGAGCCCACATGGAAGCCGATAGAAGCAACTGTGTTTTCGAGTTCAGATTGTTCCGCGAAATACGAGCAGCTTGTTTTAGCACGCACTCGAATTGTAGTTCTCAGCCAGTGCGTCACGAGCGGTGACAATGGCTTCGATGACGAGCGTAAGAATCACCTTAAGGTGGCCGCAACGAAGCCGGCATCCCAAGCGTATACGAGGGGGGACCCAAAAGAAACCGAACTGAGAGCGCGCTGCCATTCGTAGACGTAGTAGAGAGTTCTACCGCTAGATGGGGTTAGTAGAGACCTTCACAAAACAGCTGTGCAGACGACATAAATTTGTAAGCAAACATTTGAGCGTAGTGTTGTGTTTCGCTTGCAGTTATTTTGTTCCGCCTGCGAAATCTTTATGGCAAATTTATAAGAACAGAGAGTGTGTTTGCAGTTTTGTTTCCTGCTTAAAAAATCGGCAACGGAAGCTTACCAAAAGTTGCAACAGGCTTTTAACGAGGATGCTATGAGCCGCACACAAGTTTTCGAGTGGTTTGGGTGCTTCAAACGTGGTGAGATGAGTGTCGAAGACCATGCTCATTCTGGGCGTCCTTCAACGTCTCGAAACGATGAAAATGTTGAAAAAATCCGTCAAAGAATGAACAAAGATCGTCGTTTCAGGATCGACCAAATTTCAGAAGAGACAGGGGTGAGTTGGAGCTCCTGGTAGCGAATTTTGACTGAGCAGTTGCAAATGAGACGTGTTTCCGCTAAATTTCTTCCTCGCATTCTCACACAGGATCAAAAGAACATTCGATTAAATTTGAGTATGGACTTAAAAAAAGAGATTGAAAGTGATCCACACTTCTTTACCAAAGTCATTACAGGTGATGAGAGTTAGTGTTAGGGGTATGACCCAGAAACTAAGTAAGCGTCAAGCCAGTGGAAGTCTCCCAACTCTCCGAGACCAAAAAAAAAGCAAGGCAGTTGAAGTCGAATGTGAAGACAATCATTGTCTTTTGTGATGTTCGTGGAATTGTGCACCAAGAATTTGTTCCCCCTGGCCAGACTGTTAACCAGCACTTTTATTTGGATGTTTTAAGACATCTGCGAGAGGATGTGCGGAGAAAACGCAAGGAACGTTGGCTATCAGGTGACTGGTTCCTTCATCACGACAACGCCCCCGCGCACTCGGCCTTACGAGTGATCCACTATTTGGCCTCTGAGGGATGGACTGTCGTTCCCCACCCTCCATATTCACCAGACCTAGCCCCGTGCGACTTTTTCTCTTTCCGAGAATGAAGAAAAGTCTAAAAGGGAAGCGTTTTGGTGATGTGGAGGCCGTACAAACAGCTTCGCAAAGGGCACTGGGCGATATCAAAGTTGAAGAGTTCCAGAGATGCTTCAAACAGTGGGAAAAAAGACCTGACAAGTGCATCGCATTTCATGGAGAGTACTTTGAAGGTGACTGAAGGAATTTTGTGGAAGAGTTAATAAATAAAGTTTTTATACAAAAAATCCGGTTTCTTTTGGGTCCCCCCTCGTATGTGCGCTAAAAGTTGTTTACCTGTGCTGCACACGTGGGCTCAGTCGCAGTCCAGCCGCTAGCTGCTCAGTTTTCCAGCCTTGCGAGCCCAAGTCGCTAGCTGCTGAGCATTGAGGGAGCCGAGCTTTCAGAAATGACACTGCCCGCGAGCGCGCCGAGCAACAAGTTTGCACTGCTCCCTGGATGTCGTATTCGTCGCTAAGCCTGGCAGGTTTCATATCGATGCCAGAGCTGAGAGAGCTTTCGAACTGGCTAGCGCTGAGGTGCTACTCTCTTCACTGTACGTTGTACTGCGAACCATGTGTCGTAGTGAAATAAACATATGCGCAGTTTCCGCGCTAACGGTGACGTCGAGGACGAGCTTAATAAACGCCGTAAGGCAGCAGATATTCGATGCATATATGTGTGCTAAATTTGTTCACCTATGCTGCAAACGTGAGAATAAAGTCTCGATCAGTCGCAGGACAGACGCTCGCTGCTCGATTTTCCAGCCTTGCCTGCTCAGTTCGCGAGCTACTGAGCCAATCATTGAGCGAGCCGAGCTTTCGGCAACGACGCCGCCCGCGGGCGCGCCGGCCGTCGAACTCCGCGCTGCGCTCAAGCTACCCTTGTCGTCGCTAAGCTTAGCCGATTGCACATCGACGCCTAAGTTGAGTGCGATTCGGAACTGGCTAGCACTGAGGTGCTACCCTCGCCACCGTTTTACTGTGAGCCCCGCGTCATAGTGAAATAAGCTCGGTTTCCGCGACCCCTTCAGGAGCAGAGCTAGCAGAATCCAGGCGAGCTGCAATGGGCAGCAGAAGCGGCTGTGGGAGAAAATTTGTTTTGCTGTTCGCTTCTACCAACAACTCGATATTGGCTAACGATACTCTATCCCAGAGCTTAGTAAATGGACGTGAACAAACAATACCAGTGAATTTTTCTGACGCCGGCTTCCAGGCTGGCAGGCCGGTCCCGAGAAGAGCGCCCTTAAGCTTGCATGGCAGTGGCGCACGTCAAAACCGCCCCGACATTCTACTCTTCGCTCAGGTTGTCGTAGCACACTGTTAATAGCGAGGGACCAGAACACTTTAGTGGACCGAGCGTGAGGGACCAGAACACTCTAGAGGACGAAGCGCGAGGGCGCAGGAGACTGAACCAAAGCGCGTGATCGACTGACGTCAGTCCCAAGACTTCTCATTTCACGTGAGAATCAAACGAGCAGGCGAGCTGCAGGTCACTCTTGTAGGTGTGAGGAAGGGTCGTGGAGCTGCTGCCCGATCGCAAGCGACTGCTGGCCGCATGGCCTTTGCTATTGCGAGTGTGAATGGACATTAAACGCATGTTTACAGTAGGGAGTCACAGAGTTCGCGCGAGTTAATTAAGCCCCTTGGTCACGGAGGGGGAGCCCCGAACAAATACATCCTCATGGGGAAGTCACTCACTGACCGAATTCTTGCGGCGCGACTTCATGTGTCGCAGAACTCGCCACCCAATCCTTGGCGTCGCGGGGTAACGCCACGTCGACTGACAAATATTCGGGTTCTTGCTCCTCCGGGCAATTACAGCGAAGGCGCGACGCAACAGTCCTCGCGCGCGCCCTTTCTAGGCGTCCGTGTTCAAACACGCTCAAGGCTGTACCCGGCCTTAGGCTTCGTACGCTGTTCTCTATATTTAGCGAGATGGTTGTGTCACTGTCATGAAATTTTCAATGGAAGCAAGTCGTAAGAATATATATATTTTTTCCATATTTTATGATGATCTTGCAGCATGCGCGGCTAAAAACTGAAACGTGGAAACTTGATATGGGAGTCGCCTTGATCATTTATACAGGTCATGCGTGCGTAACATACATGCTGCCTTTGTGATAGCAGGACGATTACTGCGAGTAATCTTCCAGCTTTTTCGCCATCAGGTTACTCTCATTACGTGTCGTTAAGCGACGCGTATATGTGACCTTAGCCTTTTCTCCGCATGTGGTAGTGGGTACAGTATGTTGCGAGACGCACAGGTCACAGCAGCCACGAGTACACTGACCTTCGGTAGCGCCATTCGTCATGCTCGCGCCGGATGGAATGAAGACGCTCGCGTGGCTCGCAGCAAGCCACTACCGCAAGCACTGCCTCATTCACAGGCACCGCTAGCATTCTCGCTGGTGCATATGCTTTCTCTTGAGCATGGTCTTCTTTCGCTCACACTGTCATGTGCGAACTGAAGGGAAGATTGATTGCGAGCGGCGCCTCTCATCCCCGCCAATTTTCGTGCGGCCGGTAGCTAGGTCTAGGGAAGCAAGTTGCAAACTCGAGCCGCGTTTGTGAATTAACACTTCATTTAATTCCCTCGATGATCGTCGCCAATCGATCAAAGCAACTCGCATCGTCTTCGTGGCTCGCCAAAGTGCAAGCGATTTAACACGAAATTGGTGAATGTCTGCCTATCACTATCCCACGATGGCGCTACAGAAATTCGAGATTTCTGTAGAAAACCACAATTACCATCGAATGCTATCTGTAACACGACACTTAATTGCCTCGACAGATATTTGTCCCAAGACAGAACCCACGACAGGTATCTGTCGCAAGACAGACCCACGACAGGTATCTGTCGCAAGACAGATACCTCGACAGGCTGTAGTGTCGCGCGACTGAACCCGCGACAGGCAACTCTGTCGAGGCACGCAGGCCCTGTCGCGCGGCACGACAGGTGCTGTCGCACGACAGCACCTGCGACAGAAACCTGTCGCGCGACAAATCCTACGACAGGCACCTTCCGCACACTACAAAATGCAGGATTGATGACTGTCGTGCGACAGAACCCACTACAAACACTTTTGTCGCGAGAAAGAAGCCACGACACGAGCCCCTGTCGCACGACACAATGCACTACAAGAGGGCTTGTCGCGCGACACAAAATTTTGTCGCGCGACAGATACGCGACAGAAAATTCTGTCGTGCGTTTTGATCGGGTAGGAGAGATACATTGGAGTTTATCAACGAAGAAACAATTAAAATTAATAAAAATGCAAAAAGATACTATCACTTCGTGGAGAAGAGTGCTCAGTCTTGCTGCATACGGGTTCTCGACACACCCGGATTGATGACCAGCACACAGCACAATATGTTCACAAACACGCAACGACAGTCAGTCAGTAAACAGCAACTGTAGACGCCTCGGATTTTTCTGGGCGAATTGCGTGATGACACGGGTGATAAATTCATTCCTGTGCTTCATTACACGCTCTCGGTGCACACTCATCATACAAAGGCCGTCCAGTCTGTCGTTTGTCATCGTTGAGCGTAGCCACGTTTTCACTCTCCTCATTGTACTGAAGGAGCGTTCGACCGTACAGGTAGTAACTGGCAAAGCCAGAGCCACCTCAATGGCTTTTGCAACACCAGGGAAGAATGTCTTGGCCTGATGTAGAAGCTCGCAGTAAGTTATTTCTGATGGGTCCCCAGTTTTGTTGCACCACATCTCGTACCAAGAGATGGCCTCTTCCTTGAAGTTGTCGATGCCGTAAAAGCACTGGAGTTCTTCGGCGAGAACAGCGAACTCAACACGGCTCAAGTGCTTCATTTTTGATGGATGCAGCTGGAGAAGTTTGAAGCTCCTCTCATTGCTTTCAGAAAAGCGCCGAGCTAAAGAAGCAGTGAGGGAGTCCAAGTACGGCACATATATTGCCACACGGTAGTATTCCTCCGGCGACTGAATCCCGTAGTTGTCTCGGGGGGCCTGACGAGAGACTTGTCTTGGCACAGATATCACCACATTTAAGTGATTGGCTGCCTCCCTTGCTGCATTCATGATGTTAGAGAACTCCTCTACAGCGTTCGTCCGGTGGCCGCGAAAAATACGTTGCAGCTCAGTGATGTGGTCATGCACAGAATGGAAGTCCATGGATACACCTTGCAGAATGTTCGTAACTGGTTCGAGCCGAGCGCTGTACTTCGCTACAATATGCAAGCAGACGATGAAAGATGAGCTTGTTGTTGCGCAGTAGAGGATGTGAGCTCGTTGTCTAGTTGCAGCGTTCGAGCATGATTCCGTGGACGCGAGCTCCTCGAGTGCTTCGACTATGGCCACGTAATGCTGAGAGAAGATCCTAATAGACTTATATTTTGCAGACCATCTTGTCTCACACAGCATCGGAATGTTCGGCACCAATTTTCTCCGGAGTACGCTCTCGCGGAAGAAGTTTATGGTTTGTTTGATTATGCCAATTGTGTTTCGAATTTCAGAGACGTCGTTCAGATCGTTGATGACGAGATTTAGTTTGTGACTTGCACAGTGGAAAAATAGTGCCTTCGGGAACTGTTTTTGTATAATTTTGTTCACTCCAGCTTCTTTTCCAGCCATTGTAGAGCATCCATCGTACCCCTGTCCAACGAGGTTCGAAAGAATCAGCCCGACATTCGTCAAAAACTTCAAGATTGCCGCGGCGATGCAAGCGGAGTTTAATTGCTCCAGCTCTACAAATCCCAAAAACTGCTCTCGAACGCACACTTCGGCTCCCGCCTTGTCAATAAAGCGAACGCCTATAGACATCTGCTCTTTTCCTGAAATATCTGCAGTTTCGTCAGCAAGAACGGAAAAAGCAAACGCTTTGTTAGCTTCGGTAACTATCTGCTCTTTCAGGATGTCGCCACAGATTGTGATGATCTCGTTCTGGACGCGGACAGAAGTGTACTTGGCATTGCCAGCAGAAGAAGCGAAGTGCTCCTGAAGTAGAGTATCTCCAGCTTCTACACGAAAGTCAAGCAGATCATTGAAGACTCCACTATCGGACTGCTTGCCGCGAATTGGCAAGTCATGCGTCGCGCAAAAGACAATGGTGGAAACTATTGGAAATAGTTTCTCACGGTTCCTTTCAACTTGCGCGTGGAGTGCTCTGTTCAGCTGCTCTACAACGGGTAGCTGCTTGCCTTTCATCACATCCATAAAGTTCTGTGAGGCCGTCATTGCCTCCTGGTGCCATTGGGATTTTACGTGATCTCTGCACGCCTCGTGCATTTTTCTGTAGTTACTGAAAGCGCGCACGATAAAACTTCCTTGAGTACCCCGGTGAACACGTGGAGGAAAAATGACGCAAAAACGACAAATAGCGCCTTTCGCTGTCGCTGAGTACGCAAGCCAGGGGGCGTAATCTCCCAGCCATTGATGTCGAAAAGGCCTCTTTCCAGGTGTTACATCCTTCTTAAAATCGTATGTAACATTTGGTGACCATGGCTTAGTAAGAAGACGTAACTTCAAAAAGTCCGGTATGCCAGTGAGTTTAGCTTTGCCTAGAAACTCTCCTAAGTCATATTCTTGAGGCAAGTTATTTGTTTTCTTGATGTTGTCTCTGGACTTCGATCCCAAGCAAGGAGAAAGGGAATCGTCTCGGCTTACTGCGTGACCGGAGCTCGCTGGTGAAGTTCCTTCCATGGACACGACGACGTCGGCTACTGTCCGGTGATGAAAGGTTGCATCGCTCTGGTCAAATCCGGACTTAAATCCCAAGAAAGGAGAAATGGAATCATCTCGGCCTGCTGCATTACCTGAACTCACTGTTGGCAGAGTCCCTTCCATGGAGTCGACGACATCAGCTACTGTCCGGTGATAAAAGCTTGCATCACTCTGTTCAAATGCTACACCGTTGTCACATATCACACCAGAATCTGCAGGGGCGCATTTGGATAACGCTTCGTCAGACAACCGCTGACGCTTGAAGAAGCGCCGAATGTCCATCATTCGGAACCGCGCGAGACAAAGCTGGCTGTGGAGTTCTTCGGGGTTGGTAGTGTTAAAAATATATACACATTGATTGAAAAAACGGTTGAATGCGTACGTTGAAAACAAAAAATGACTATATATACAACGAAAACTTATTTACAAGATAAATGCACGCTCGCAGCTTCATACACCTCGCTCCATCTTGCTCGCGCAACCGCACAGTCGAGTATTTGCACACACACTACTCGCCGCTCGTCGTTTTCTCGTCCGCTGTCTTGATTGTTCTCAGCTTCGTTGACAACCGGCCACTAAAAATACCGAAGCACAAACACAGAGGCGCGCACACATGCAAGGGCCTACTTGCCGCAGTATCCCCGAATACGCACTGTTGGAGTTGAGGGTTCAGGACAGGAGTGCCGCTGAGCGAAGAGGTAGATGGCGAAAGGAGAATAGGTTTATTTACATTTTACATTGGTGGTTAGAAGTGAGACGATTCTGCCGCATCCGTTGTCGAGTTTTATATCCTTCTTGTTCCCTAAAGTCCCTAGGTTGAGGACGCCCTTGCCGGAGTGGGAGGGGCCTAGAGCTTTCACCTGTGCGCACACACACGACACTGCACTCATGGTCACGCCCCCTTCACATGTGGAGTCTGAGGGAAAGAAGGTTGTCGTCGAGGTAGCGTTGACGGCGGTAGGTGATGGCCTCCGGCCAGCCGAAGGTTTCTGCGGGTCACCGACATCTGTTGATCATCAAATGCCACCCGCCGCTCGAGGCCAGACGCGAGGTCACGAAAACGCCGAAAGTGGTTCCTCGTGCTTGGGTCGGAGATGAGGCCCGCCAGCTTGTCGCGGTGCTTGGGCACGCCAAAGAGCAACCGGAGACGAGGCCCTTTGTTCCCTGGCACGGTCACGGCAAATGGGGAAGATAACGTTCGTCTCCCCGAGGCGGCGGCGGCGTTCTACACGTGCAGGCACTTTGTGAAGGGGGTCTGGTTTTGTTACTGCACTCCAACCGGGCAAACTCCGTAATTGAAGTCAGCTGGCACCTGGGTCCTCTCGGTGCTTGTGGTCCATGGCGGCAGGCCCGAAAGCAATCACCCTCAAGTCGCTAGCAGCCATACACAGTAGAAACAGGCGTGCTGGCGGCCACTCGGCGAGACTTGTCGTCGTTCCTAATAGCACTTTGGGGGTGAAAGGAACGCCTCGCGACTTCCGAGGGGAAGGGACACTCGCCACTCCGGTCGGAAAATTTGTTTTGTGTGTTTTTATGGGGTTCAGAGCCCCAAAACGACTCAGGCTATGAGGGACGGAGTAGTACAGAGTTCCGGATAATGTCGACCACCTGGGTCTCTTTACCATGCACTGACATCGCACAGTACATGGGCGCTGTTGGGATTTGAGGCCCAGCCAGAGGTGACAGGCGAGCCAGGCAGGCGCCATCGGGCTGCCTTGACCACAGGCGCTGGCTTCCGGAGAAGATGCAAGGAACGCTGGTGTGGGGGCGCCTCTGGAGACTGCGTCGCCGTGAACAAAAGCAACTGCTAATCCCCTTTGCCGAAGATTCTGAAAGCGGCGCTTCTACCGAACTGCGCTCTCCCGTGGATCGGAGGAGACAGCGAGCGGCGGCGGCGCCAACTCATCGCCTGCTTGCCCTTGAGCAGCCCGACAAAGCTGGGGTGGACACGGCTGATTTGTCCCTCCCTCCTGAAGAATTCATCGGTGGCCGGATTGTGCACTGTCTGCCTCCGTGTGGCTATCTCTCTAGAGATCAAAGAAACAGGCACCCATCTCAAGACGCCTCGAAACACATGCTCGCCGGTGCCGCTGTATGTCTGCAACGACGCGTCCCCGGACGCGGCACTTCGCAGATGTGACCCAAAGCTGGAAGCGGGGCCGCTTTTACTCTTTTTGCTGAGCGCACCGCCGCCCCTGGTGTGCGGCCATCACTCACGGTTAGAGTGAGTGATTTTCCAGGGGGGTGCAGCCGCCCCCCCTTGCCCCCCCCTCCGGACGCCCATGGGGGAGGCTATATACTAAAGGTCCCGCCTTCTAAACAACGGGTCCGCTAGCCTTGGTCTCTCCGGACGAGTGGCAAAAACAAATCTTCTAAAAACTTCGGCCTATTCCGGATGCACAAAAAGCACTTTGCAAGGGCACAACATTTGACAACAACATTACAACTTCAATATAAACATATTTTAAACTCTTCTTGTCTAAAAAACAATGGACCTCCCTCCCGGGGGTGTGCATGTGCCAGTACGTAGACAATGATATGCTGCCCCCTGCCCCCCCCCCCCCCTCCTGGGAGACAGAGCGTTGGGGTTAGGGGGCAGCATATCATTGTCTACGTACTTGCGCATGCACACCCCCGGGAGGGGGGTCCATTGTTTTTTAGACAAGAAGAGTTTAAAGTATGTTTATATTGAAGTAGTAATGTTGTTGTCCAATGTTGTGCCCTTGCAAAGTGCTTTTTGTGCATCCGGAATAGACCAAAGTTTTAAGAAGATTGGTCTCCCAGGAGGGGGGGGGGGGGGGCTCGGGGACCTGCAGTCCCCTCGCAGTCAGTGCCTATGTTTTGATGTTGCGTGTTTTTGCTTTCTGGTTGCATGGGATTGGCTCTGATGTATGCTTGTAACTGACGTAAACTTTGTTTCGGGCTAACGTGGTTGCTCGGCCTGTTGCTCTGCTGTTTGTGCTGAGGGTGGGTCGAGGGGTGCAGAGGATCAGTGGGCAGCCCTCTGCCCAGGATATGGGTCGGGGAGGTGGCTCCTGCTTCTGGAAGGGTTTTACTCAACGAAGTTTCTCGACAACACCAGCATTTTCGTTTTGTGAAACTTGTGCTAACGCGGACAACTGGAGCAGTTGGTTCCCAAACGGGAACAGGTTGGGAACAGAGCTACTCACAGGCATGAATACGAAGGCTAGACAAGCGCATGGGCCTTGAATTTCAACTGAATTTCAAACATCAGTTGTAGCCAGAGCTCATGCGTTTGTCTTACTTTCATCTTTATCTCTGTGTGCAGAGCTTTTACACTCGACAAGACTATGCCGCTCTTTTTGCAGCAAAACGAAAAAGTGAAACGACAAGACTGAGCTAAGTAGAGTCCAGCCTGTTTTTTCAGGACTACCTGCAACGTGGGCTCAGGTGCCTTGCTTAAGGGAAGACGACAGCACCTTAAAGGGGCCCAGAAACACAATCTTAGTTGTCTGTTTTGCCTGTTGATCGCATACTGTGAGTTACAATGGTGCTATTAGCGTCGGTAATACCGCGTATATTCCGTTTCTTAATATGTTAATGTCCTCCCAAAAACAAATTCATGGCTCTGATGGTGTCCCCACACATTGGCGGGTTTTAGCAGCGGATATGACACGTCCTGGCGCGATCTTGATGATTGAACAAACAGTAAATATACTGCAAATTGTGTGAATAAACAGAGACACATTTCGTCACCTGTCCGTGTTTTATATTATATCAACAAGAACAACTTGTTTGTCTTAGATAAAAGCCCTGCAAAGCAAGTAAAATAAAAATACACCACCAAGTGCTCTGGCATGGAAACGACGCTGCCAGTCTCAGCAAGAACGAGTTACAAAGAGCAGGCAACCATGGAGTGCCAACTTCCGCGACGTGCTCTGGCTGGCTGGTTCGATTGGTTGCGCCAGGTGCCGTCATTGGGAGAGCGAACGAGGAGCGGGAAGCCCCGCCAAAATCGAGTTGAGGCCGGCGTTTTGTTTGCTTCTATTTTCAAAATTTCTTCATTGAATAACTCCGCCTCCTGTGCATCGATTTCTGTAATTCTTTTCAAGTCAGCATCTGTGTGACAAAGAATCCACATGAAGTATAGCCGGTATCCCCCCAAGCAGTGTTTCGCAGCCCCTTTAACAGCGGAAGAAATCTTTAAGGCGATGCAAGGCAATTCGTCAGCACCATCGCCCATCGCCACTGTTGACGAAGACCATGGAGCCCGCAGCAGCTAGACCTGGTCGACCTGCCTGTGAGGAATACTTCACAGCGAGCGAGCAACCCTCAAAACGGTCAAAGAAAGGAAAGAGTTGCGACTACTTCGAGCAGCAGCTGCATTCACATCTGGGGGAGCATAGCACAGAAAATGAGGCTTTCGGGGAGTGCATTGCCTTAACCATTGACAGGATGCCAGCGACAGTTGCCTCTCGCTTGAAGGTTAAAATAATGGAACTAGTACCAGAATTTGATCAGTATCAGCCTTAATTTTAAGATATATCTTTTGAAGTGGATAGGTGACAACAAAGTTGTGACATGCGCTTTGCTTCCTTCGATAAACCGAAAGACATCGCAGTTAATTTTTCTTTGTTGCAATTCCTGCCATGCAGTGCAGTTTCCTGGTATAATTGTGTTCTTGTCGTTAATATTCCAGTCAGCTACATAGCTGTGATGTATTTTTTGTTACACTACTGAACCGTTTCACTGTATTGCAAGTTTTAATGAGCTTAGCAGTCTCCTGCCTCAATCACCACCTCAATTTTCTGCTATGCAAGCGGTCTGTTATCTCGTGGTTACTTGAAAGCATTTCTTTTTTCAGCGCAAAGTTAGGCATTACGTAGGAAAGGAACACACGCAGCAGATATGCCGAGTCCCACCTGCCATCCTAGGTGTATCTTCTTCCTACACCCTAATTTCGAGCTGAAAAAAATGCTTTCGAATCACCGAGACCAAATAGCTCGTCTTTATCCTCTTGCAAGAGATCTTGTGCTTTAAAATTTTTACTGATAGGAAACTAGGAGAAAAAGAGGGCCACTGCTGAACTTTCGGCATATAATTATTCGCAGAGCATATCTTGCTATCTCAAGGTCAAAAGTCTTCAGTCGTATAATCGTACACACCTTGTATACTGAAACGAAACGTTAAGCTCGAACGCAGTTGAATAATAAAGAGTAAAAATCAAGCTCATTACTTTACGTGGTATACGCCTGTGCAACAAGCAGGAACACAAATATCACAAGAACTGTTGAAACACATGCGTGATATGCCACTACTGCAGTCCATATATAACTCCTGAACTCACCGGTCAAGAGAGTGCCAAATAAAGTTTCACATTTTGAGCTGACGTGTGGCATTTGCTTGCGTTGCATGAAAATGAACGCACTTTACAGACGAAGAGTACACAACTTCATGTTGTGCATTAGCATCGCGTGATAACCCTCGGCTGCCATGGCAGGAACTCTTTGGGGACATGAAGTATACTCTGCAATGGCGTCTCGAATTCCCATGGCATCTGAAGCTGTGCAGCTGCCATTGCCAGTACTCTGATGGTTTTTGTGCCCTAGGGTCTGCCTCCAGCCGCCTTCTTGAATTCTGTCACCGTTGACCCGGCCACCATAATCATTAGGGCAACAGGCACTGCCAGAGAGCAGCAAATTATGCAGGCCCACCGCACCATGTCCGTTAGCAACTCCACATCGGTCCCAGGAAACAACGCCACCGGTAAACAAAATTCCAAAAGCGTTTTCAACACAATGGCGTGCCATTGGCAGCCTATAGTTAAACACCTTTTTCCCGCGATTCAGTTGCCTGAAGGGTTAAGGGTTTTTCAGGTTCGTTTACGTTTCTTCGGGGGAGTTCAGCCTCCTCCAAACGTGAGTAGTTCGGTGGTGTTTGAAGCACAGAAGTCCAGAAGCAGAAGGTACGAAGGAGAAATTACATTTACAGGGTATATACAAGGCCAACTCAGTTGCAGAAGCGTGAAGTCACACAGAAGTTTCAAGTACTGCAACATAGAAGGCACTTATCTCACACACAGATACTTCAGAAAATCTTACTCATCGACCGGCGGTCTCGGTTAAGCCTAGAAGTTCTTTCCGTACGTGCTAAGCACGGAGCATGGTTGGGGCTGCCATTCCTGGCTTTCTCTTCCGTTTTTATTACTTACATAAACAAAGGCGCTGGGGCGGTCATTTCTCTTTACCCGCCGTAGTCTTTGAACAACCAATCGCTACTTAACTGCGCAGTAGCCACAGCTCTGTGCGTTGGGCATAGCCTCGAAACCAAGGCTCGAATAAATAAAACAAACAAATCAACAAAACATTCGTAAAACGCTCTCCACGCAACACCCTCGCCTTCCCCCAAGAATGTACTTTTCGTCTCCAAGTGCATGCACGTGCCTAAGCGCCTCGGAGAGCTCAGGGCCGCCACACTCGCATGCTGCGTCCGACCGGATGACCTTTGTTTACCTCCCCGCATGGCTACAACGGTATCACTCACCGGATCAGCCCATTGATCAGTCGCGGTGCGAAGGAGACCACCCTTTTCGGGACAGGCAAGGCCACGCTGCACGCGCGCCCTCTGCCCGAGGCGTCACGTGTGCGTTCCAGAAGGGCGTCCTCCCCATGCCGGTAATTGCTTCAGCATGTGTTGCTCGCTCCACTGCGCGAGCCACGCGGGAAGTACAAAGGGGAGAGCCGGCGAGGTCGTCAACGAGGAGCAATCTTACACGTCCCCCCTGAGAGGATAAACGAGCTTGGGAGTCCGCTCGTTTAGAGAAGATCAACAAAAGATCGCGGCTGTCTACAAATACAATATGCGATCCGCATATAGAAAGAAACTGACATGCTGAAAGACGGCTCTCGCGTCACAAAAATACAACTTGCCGATCCAGCACAAAAACACTCGTGACACAGAGCATACACGATGTTTGTCTCAGTACGAGAGTCAGGAGCATGTAAGCATCCTTGCACAGAGTTCTGGCAGAGCCGGTGAGGTCGTGTATGAGGCGCGATCTCACACCTCCTCCTGTCTTTTCTACTATCCCCTCACCTCTTTCCTTTCACTTGTACACGCTGCCTGCTATCCTTTATTTCCGCTGCCCCAGCTCAGGTGCTTCAGCAGCGATAGCAGATGCAGAAGCTAGCAAAAATGATTTTTCCTTCCATATTCAATGAAAAATAAAACCACCACTACTACTACTACATATACATTGGATTTTATCAGGGAACAATCTTGCCCCGCCGCGGTGGCTCAGTGGGTACGGCGCTCGGCTGCTGTCCCGAAAGACGCGGGTTCGATCCCGGCCGCGGCGGCTGAATTTCAATGAGGGCCAAATTCTAGAGGCGCGTGTACTATGCGATGTCAGTGCACGTTAAAGAACCCCAGGTGGTCGCAATTTCCGAAGCCGTTCACTACGGCGTCTCTCATAGCCTGAGCTGATTTGGCGCGATAAACCCCAATAAACCAAACCTAAACCAAAGAACTAATTTTAATAAGCAGAATGCGAAAAGTTGCTACCACCTTAGCGTACTAATCAAGCTTTGTAGTTTTTTTCTGCTAGTGTATAGTTGGGGGGAAGACGCCCCCTCCCTTGCCCTCCATTCCAGACGCCCGTGGATTCATGCTGTTTTCAAACCAGGTCTGTTTACCCCGCGAGCGGTGACGTGTTGGCCGGGAAGTTTGTGAAAAAGCGAGAAACACCTGCGCAGCGGCGGTTCCTCCTCACCACGGTCGTGGGTTCAAACATGTCGGACTTGTCGGTCGACCCCGCGAAGGCTACATTGTCCTTTTCGAAGAAAGCCACCACCCTTCACGGAGCGGCGGAGGGGGCGCATTGAGGCACCCTAGCTATTTCTGCAAGGAGGATGGGGTGAGGAGAAAGCGTGCACGGAGCCCCTAAAAGGAGCGAAGGCGAGAGGAAGGGGGAGAGTACAGAGCAAAGCTGAGTGCCGGACCAGCGTCAGCTAGCATTTTCTTTGGCCGCACGCAAGCTGGGCATTCTCGTGGCAAAAATCGAGCCAGCCGGTTGCAGTCGGCGCTGCTGTCTGTCTTTACACGTGGACGTGAGTCAGCTCATGCAGACGCGACTGTGGCCTTGACGACCGCCGGGAGCAGGATTAGGCCGCGTTTTTAGGGGGCGGGAAAAGCAGTTGCCCGAGTGAGCGGCGCAGCAGACACGTAGTACAGTGCTAGCAATGCTTCCTTCAAGCCTGCAGTACACGCTGGTTGGGTTCTCCCCGGAGCTTGACTGGAAGCCCCTGACCTTCCTCAAGCCCATACCAGCCAACCGAGTCTGCAGCGCCTGCGGTCTGGTGCGAAAGAGGACCGCGTTGCTACCCTGCATGCATGCGCTGTGCGACTGTTGCTACACACTATGCGGCAAGGACGACTCGAGCGAGTGTCCTCTGGACGGCAACGCCTACGAGGAGGATGACGTCACCGTCATCGACTTCTCCGCTGACGATCTGCTGAGAAGACAGGTAAGCGAGTATGTGAAAGGAGTAGATGCTTGGGCTTTTTTTTATATTGTTTCCTTTGCCTGTTTCTCTTTGCCGCGGAGAGTATTATTCGCATGTGTACACATATCACATCTATCGGAGGACAGTACAAAAGTGTGCTGCAAAGAAAGAGCCCTGTAAAATATTCGTATCGTTGCGTATGTGGTTTGTCTCGCGTTATGTTACGTAACAGCGTAATAATGAGGCCGTCACAAGCTTCAAAATTGTAACTCGTAAGCATTTTTGCTCACTGCTGGACCGTTTCAAACCGCTCTGCGAGAGATTCTTCCTCTTCAATGCCATATTTCTCCTCATTATTCAGTGCTTCCAAGAACTGGAGATGCTAAGCGGTGTACATTGGTGAGCGCCTAAGCAAAACAAGGAGGCAGTTTAAATTTCCGTCGTAAACTGAGAGCTTTTCTATAAGTACTGAAGCACAAAATTTTGGCTTTGGTTTAGGCCGGGCTTTTAACGTTGACCTGGTAGATGCTAATAAGAGCGTAATTTCTTAATCTGTCGAATCTAAATCGTTTACCCTTCTCGTGGCGACGTGAGAAAATACTTGTTGATGATGAAATCGGGTTTCTTGATGGATTTGTCGTTCGGACTCTCAAACATTCACATTACTGGACGGCAGGAAAAGCAGGAATAAACAAGAAGAAACGAGCTAGGAGAAAACAATTTACAGCACGACTGAACCGTTGATTACAAGAAATCAGCCCCCGCTTAACCCAGAGCGCTTAGATTTAAGCCTTCTGTCTCCGCCCTTGCCGTGGACAGCAGCCAATAATAAATCAGGCGACACTTCGCACCAATCGATGGTTAGGGAAAAGAAAAAAATTACAAGGAAATTTAGCGGCTAAAGTGGTGAATGGCGAAAGCCTGAGTGCTGCATTCTGCTACGCGATTGTTCACTGCACATTTTGTTGGTGTATTAGTTAGCCTTCGGGAGTGGAACGCGACAGCTTGTTGTAGCGCTGCCACGGAGTTCAAGAAACGCCACCACCCGTTCGGCGCAATGCGTTGCCCTTTGAACGCAACGCAATTTGAGGAAAGGAAATGGCGCAGTAATTCTCTGTCATCTCGGTGGACACCTGAGCCGCACCGCACAGGAAGGGAGGAAGTGTGATTGAAAGAAGAAAGAGGGGCCGTAATGAAGAAAATGAAAATTGTATTTGAAGAAAGGAAATTACGCATTAACTGTCTCACATATCTCAGTAGACACTAGTCGAAAATTGTATTTGTCGAAAGGAAGTTGCGCAGTAACTGTCTCACATATTTCGGTGGACACCCGTCAAAATTAGCGCATGGGGACATCACGACAATTTGGACCAATCTGAAACGCGGACAAATACGCCTTGCTCGTCGGTAAATTGGTTTTTGAGGAAAGGAAATGTATCTGTCTCTCATATCTCGGTGGACACCTAAACCTCTCCGTCACGGGAAGAGAGGAAGATGGGAGTAAACGAAGACACCGTATTCACTAGGCGCACCTTTGTTCGTTCCAAACCTTCGAGCTGGCATGGCGAACTGCTTAATTTGTAAACGTATTTTGTTTGCTGCATCCGGTCGCTTTATGGGAATGCCCATTACGTCCTTTTTCTTGGGCCCTCTGCACAACCGCACAGAAAGGGGTCAGTCAACCCGGCGGGAGAAGAGGGGGCGCCGTATGGCGGGTGGTGGTGGTGGTGAAAACATTTATTAATCATAGAGAGAGGTGTTGGGGGTCGTGACCTGAAGGGTCACGCCCTTACAACCACTAGGTGGGATGCCTAGTCAGGCACACCATTGGCGTTTGCCGCAGCCCGGGCGCGCTGCGTTAAGGCCCTTTGGGCCTCGGGGAGACTTCAAACTCCCCTCATGGACGGAGTCGTTAGGTGGCATCCTGTGTGCACATGTGTACAACGAGGCTGACCCGCGTCACAGTGTGTGGCTTTTGTGCTATGTCGGCAGCGGCGTGCTTTGACGTATTGTCACGCTAGCTGCAGGCATGAGGAACGACGATGAGAAACAGATGGATTGAAGTGGCTTTCCTGGAACTGGGGTTGGGAAAGTGAGAAAGTGAATGTTCGCGAAGCTCGCAGCAGTGATAGTATAAAATGTACATATGTGTACGGTGTCGCGAGGGGCTACCTTATTTCCCCAATCATTCATTGCTTGTATTTTCCTTTCCCCAATAAGTTATTGGGTGGATGTTTGTATAGTACCTGATTGGTTATTCTCTCACCTAGGGTGGGGACATAGGATTTAAAACCCGCTGCTTCGGCAGGACCGAGGGCTGGTTTCGTCACGTAGAAGTACGAGCCAGTAAAGTGTAAATATCTTTTCTCCTTGCTTGTATCTTCCTTTGTGCTTTTAATTGTTATAAAAAGTTAACCTCTCCTGAAGTGTCCTCTTGCAATGTGATTGAGCAATTCGAATCTGCAAGACGTCAAGAATCCTACAACAATCATCTTCAACCCAATTTAACTGACGTGTTACAAAGGACCATAAAGAAAGAGCTACCACTTGACGCGCACGGAATTCGCTATTTAAGCATTGATAATGAGGATGGGGCACCTTTTGATCTCATAATGCTCTTGGGCCTCCACTGTATATGGCGCTCCAGAATGGCAGGCTACCATTGTGACAAAGACGCACGACCGGCCCGAATTTATTTTCGGGAAAGCATGGACTGGTTTCTTGCAATTCAAACAGCAGCTGCGGAGCCTCCCGTGTAGCTCTCAAGCTTAGAGCCGTTGTGTATGTTGCGGGAATTTTAAGCTGACGAAGCCAGTCTCGTGCTGGCTGACCACGACAGTGTCGTATGTATATAGCGTTATGGGTATTTTTGTGGTGCAGTGTCATGAGCCAAAGCCAGGCAATAACGAAAAAAAAAAAAAGCTGGCATGGCGGAGTGGTAGCGTGCTCGACTCGCACTCCGGAGACCGGGGTTCGATTCCCAAGCTCGGCGAATTTCTTACTCCTTTTTATTTATTTATCTGGTCTGACTAGGAAGGTTAATTAGACTAATTGTTTAAGTAAGCAATTAACTAAACTCAGTCAAACTTACTTGGAGCATCACTATACGATCCCTTTAATTGGTTGCATGGTTAGTGGCCAACGTACAATTGGCCCCGTTTGAAATTCGCGCACTTTGACGTCACGACTGTTTCGACGAATTGAAAAGCGTGACATTTCTGCCAACAGCTGCTGTTTACAACGATGAGGCATTAAAGGCTTCGGCCTTAATAAAGTTTCCGTCTGGTAATCAAAGACTGGGTAAAGGATATCGGCTAACCAAATACATGGGAAAGGAGGAGTTCCGAGCACACATACAAACAGCACTGAACTCACTGCATTCCGAACCTATGCCTTCCCGTAAGTTTTCTTTTCCGCACACGTGCTTGCAGGACGCAAGGCAGGTTCTTTATGAAAAAAAAAGAAGAAAGCTGTCGTTGAGGGGTCAAGCGCCCAGTGACAACTCCAGCCTAACCAGGCGCCTGTTCTGGGTACCAAAAGCTCAAGCGACCCATTGGCGCCGCTTCGCGTACCGAGCAGCCACCGTACACCTGCGTCCTCACAATAAGCTATGTATATGAGCAGAGCGCATGACTCACGCGCAGGGAAACGAGAAAGTTAAAAAAATAAAAAGTCCACTGGCCACTGAAATGACGACTGCAGGCATTCAAACACTGAACATTGCACAAAGCTGCGCGCTGAAAAGATATGTGGTAGAAAGGCAAGATGGAGACGGAACCAGCGCTCTAGCGGCGGGGCCGCCGGCAACAATAGAGCAGCCACCGAGCTTCCGTCCTGTGTCACCGGTTCCACGAATTTGGTAACCCTTCGACCGGGAACAGGTGCACATCTCAAAGCAGCTACCGCGCGCCATAAAATCTGTGCTGGAGACTGTATGGCGCATCAGAAAGTTCAGCGAACTTCACAAAAATCTTCCTTTATATACAGTTTAAATTCAGGCTACAAACACTACAACGAACATTCAGAGAAACATCCTCTCTTTACCGATTTTGCTTTCCGTGGAGAGAAAATGGCAGTTATTTTACTTTGTATTCGTTTATCATATTGCATCGCATTCAGGTAGGTATATGCGTTCCTTTCTTATCGCGCACAGCTGGCTGCGTTCAGTGCTTCCTTGGTTATCACGTAAATAAACACTGGGCAGAAAGCTTTGGGTTTAAGTCGAGCGAAGCCGACATCTCGCGGTTTCCTCCTTCCCACTGTGTAGAAAGCCGCGTATCTTGTTCTTGCACCGAAAAAGCCCATCTTAGATCCAAAGTATGCGTGCTTCACGCAGCCGCTATGGAGCGGTCGTGCAGCTCCTCGATTCACCCTAAAATACAGTGCCGGAGCGTCGCCAACGTTATAGGGGGCCGGCCTTTGTTATAAAGAGCGTCAGATCTACTACTCGCGTTACTAAAGGTTGTGTGAGTATGCAATGCAAGGTTATTGGCTAAAAATGGCAGCCACAGGTGTTAGCGTTTGCATAAGCAAAATTTGCATATCACGTGAACAGAATAGCCGCCATAATACGTAACCATGAGCGGTAGCCACCACTTACCAGGCGGTGCACCAGCAGTTGCAGGCGGTGCATCACCACGTACCGGAGTGGTACCATACGATGTGCCCCAATCCGGTTGCATAGCAACGAGCGATCGTTATAAGATGCATCCAAGTGCCACATTCAAGCGCACGTATGAACATACAGGGTGTTTCACGTAACTTGCACCAAGGATTTAAAAAAGCGATAAACCGCAGCCCACTGAAGCCAACGACACATTGTTCGCCATCATGTGGCACTCATCAGCATATTTTTTAATTGCGCTTAATTAGCTAATTATCTAAGATAGATTATGCCCATTTTCACATATTCATTTTAGTGCCAAGACTGTTATGTTAGGTTGTAGGACAGGTGCATAAACAACTGATCCAGTTTATTGCAGTATCGTATCTCCTGCGGGGTCCTTTTTTCCGGCATTTAAAGAAAGCCCGCGAAATATGAAAAAATACCACGTGATTACTCTCGCGCGCTAACAAATTGCAGCACTATCAACGGCGTTTCGAGCAAACAGAGCGTGCCCGCTGACCGTGGCAACGTGAAGGGTCGCCGCTCTTAGCATCAGGTTGATAGTGCGTCAGCATTTTCCGCAGCGGCGCGGCGGCCGTTCACTTCGCCACGGTCAGCGGGCACGCTGGGTTTGCTCGAAACGCCGTTGAGAGCGCTGCAATTTGGTAGCGCGCGAGCTTAGTCACGTGCTATTTTATCATATTTCGCGGGATTTCTTTAAATGCCGCAAAATGGGACCCCGTAGGAGATACGATGCTGAAATAAACTGGATGGGGTGTTTATAAACCTGCTCTACAACCTAACGTAACGGCTTTGGCACTAAAATGAATATTTGAAAGTATGCATAATTCATCCTGGTTAATTAACTAATTAAGCGCAATATTATGAGGCAAAGACGCGGGTTTGATCCCGGCCGCGGCGGTTGAATTTCTTTGGAGGAGAAATTCTAGAAGCCCGTGTACTGTGCGATGTCAGTGCACGCTAAAGAACCCCAGGTGGTGGAAATTTCCGGAGCCCTCCACTACGGCGTCTCTCTTAGCGTTAGTCGCTTTGGGACGTTAAACCCCCCTCAACCAGCCAACCAAAATATTCTGAGGAGCGCCACATGATGGCGAACAATGTATCGTTGGTTTCAGCTGGCTTCGGTTTACCGCTTTTTTAAAATCCTTGGTTCAAGTTACGTGACACGCCCTGTATACTTCTATACTTTCATTTTTCTGTAAATACCCCAGTGTGCAAAGAGCCAAATTGGACCACTGAGTGGTACCATTGGTGCAAGGTTTGTGAACCACCGAACCGGCGTAGATTAATCGGTGTGGTGTAAAACAATTCAGCGTGTTATGGAGCATACAATTAATAATCGTATCAATGCTTAGCATATTAAAGCGATTCATACCGACGACCTTTGGTCTCCACAGCCATAACTTCTTGGATCTTCAGACGTTCCTTACGACCAAACTACTTCACGTAGGACATTCGAGGTGGCGTCAAACGATTTGTCTTCTCATTATGTATACGTTGGCATCAAAATCGTTCGTGCAAAACAGAAAAGAAAGAACAAAACCTGCAGCTGACGCCAGATCATACGCTGCTTCAGAGTTTGACAATGTTTTCAACGAACAAAAGAGTGTGGTCTCCCACCACTTACAAGGCCGCTCGCTTGTAGGTTACACACCTTCCTCGAATATGGTGTATTAGCTCACAATAAGACCCCTATCCTTTTAAACATGTTCAACAGCTGGTTAGGCAAATAATTGTATCTGTTCTTCAGACTTCAATATATTTGTTTATGAAATTGATAGATCATAGTTAGCTATGTTAACGATACATGTTCCGTATACAGCAAAAATAGAACACTTGATTCTTTTTAAAAATATTTGTCGCGTTTACCGTTTCATTTTTCAGGCCCGAAAAAGGGCGCATAATATCGAAACCCGTTTCTTATTCGCTATACCCAGCTCCATCATATCTCGAAGTGTCTTCTCTTGTCTCCTTGCAGGTCAAGTGCTGGAATGAAGCTAGGGGCTGCCAGTACGCGACGACAGCTTCAGGGATCGGCCGGCATTTCCAGCGGGAATGCGAACACCACTACGTCCGTTGTCCCAAGTGTTCGACCACCGTCCTTTGCAGAGACGTGTGCGAGCATCTCCGGTCGGCCTCTTGCAACACTTCGACATCCGTGGCACCCGAAAGCAAAGTTCCACCGGCTCACGCGGAGGAGGCAGCATCGTTGACTGCTTTCAGAGGAGCCTTTGAACGGCAGGCGGGTGAAATCACAGCTTGTCTTAGGTCAATGGCTGTTGATATTAGCATACATGGGGACCGGGACCAATTAAGCGAAATCTCTGATGGCATAAACACTCTGAAGGAGACACTGCGTCAAGTAGTAACGTCTTTGAAAGGACAGAACCAGGAGGAAATAACGTCGTCCAACGCTCAACTCAAGCAATGTTTTGCGACATGCAGCGATTCAGTTAACACTTGTTTGAAAACTATCAAAAGTGTGGAAAAGGAACTAAACGACAAAATGAGCGGAACTCGAGATCGCTTGTCGCAGATTGCAGCTGGTATTGAACAAGTCAAGGCTGAATTAAAGGACACCTTTGAAAAATCATTGCAACCCGTCCCCAATCTGCGCAGAGAGAGTGCACTACGGGAGACGCAGTGCGAGTTTTTTATAAAAGGAGTGAAATCGCTTCGAGACAAGGCGGAGCAGAGGGGCTTGGCTGACTATGACAGCCATAAGGTGTACCTTCGCGGCTACTGCATGTCTCCTGGAGTCAGGTTCCGGTACTTTTTTGGATCTGTAGATGTGAGCCTCAAGTGCACCCTGCACAAGGGCGACATGGACGACGAAGTCCAGTGGCCTTTCAGGAACACGATCAGGATGAGCATAATTCATCCGAGAAGAAAAGAAGACATTGGCAGGAATGTTCGTCCAAGTCCATCTGACCCGCGTGGTCAAAAGCCAACAACATCTTGCAACGACACTTGTTACCTTGATCCTTTGATTAGACTCCCACAGCTCACCGGTGACCTGTACGTAGATAATGACCACCTTCGGATAAAGTTGGAACTCCTGCCCTGAACCATACTTGAGCGCGGACATGGGCCGTCCGTTACAACTTCGTGTTAGTGAACGTCCTTCTACGCTCCATTTCTTTCTTCAGTTCTGTATGGATAACTTCACGTTAGTAAGAAATTCCTCTGAAAACACTGGTATTAAAGCTCCTTCCCTAACAGCTCTGATTAGAAGCACTGCACAAAAATAGCTCTTAATTTTGTTTTATTTCTGACCCTCAGATATGTCTCCCACCGTGAAATGTATAAAGAACTGACATGTATAAATGTCCCTTGGTTTTTGTGGCTGTTGGCTTCTCTCATATTTATAACCAGCCCCTCATCCCCCCTCTCTTGTTTGCTTAATTGCTTAGCGAGGGCCTCTATTCTGGCAGCCTTGACGCCATAGGAAGCATAAGAGGGTTCTCACACAGCTGCCACCCTCGCCGTTCGATGACGTTCTACGTCACATCAGTGGTAACTCAGGACGTGCTACGTCCACCGCTTAAAGGGCCACGGACCACCCCAGCTCAGCAGACACTCTCTACCTCTCTTTCAGCGAGCCTCCTCTCCTTCCATTCCCTCCTCGAAATTCTTCTCTCCCGCTCCTCGTCGAGTAGGCTCGGCAAGGCAAAATCACCCCTTCCTTCTCCGACGTAAGCCGGAGGCGTGGTGTCTGTGGAGTGCGTCACGGGGCTACGTCATGGCCCCGCCTTCAATAGAATTCTTTTCTTGGTTTTTGCTGCTGGGGCTGAAACAGCGTCGTCGCATTTTCTCCGCACACTGAACGATCGAGAGGCGCGATCGGCTCGACCACCTAGACTTGTTAGCGAGCGCACCCTTTCATACATCTGTTTGTCATTCCCAGTTAGCGAGCCACCTTTTCATTTTTTTTTTAGGCCTCCCCACCGTTTCACGAGCGGATGGGCGGAAGTCGTTTCTGTTCGAAACACACGGCGAAGTGCGGACCCGGCAACCGCCCGTTTGCTTTTCTTCATGTGTGTTTGTGTTCTGTGTGTTTGTGTCTTTTCTCCGCTCCGAAGCCCATGTCGTTCATTGGAGTCAGGGCGTACGCAAGATGCATGGAGGATAAGCGGTGTCTATGCGGAGCGCTCAAGTGGACGAGCGAGGGAAAGGCTCTGCTGCACTACTAATTAAAACCTTGTTTTGGGGGGCTCGCATAGAAGAAAAGAAACTGAGAAGGGAGCGCGCACGCAGAGCTTCTCGTGACGTGATCACGGCGGGGGGGGAGGGGGGGGGGGCGAACCAACTCCCTCAGTTTTACTATTTTTTACTTTTTATGGCAAGGGTTCAAGGCTGTCGCCGCACGCTCCCTCCGCAGTTTTTTTTTTTTTTCCTTCATGCGGGTTTGGAGGCATGAGCCAGAACAGAAGGCGCTGCGGAAAGCCTTGTGCAGACGACGCGACGCCAAGGCTACGCCCAACCTTCTCCCGTCAGTCAGAACGATGCACCAATGGAGTGCCTTTAGCGAAAGTAGCCACCCTTGACGTCAGCGGGGTGCAGAGTAGTGGGCGGGGCCCGTTTTTGAAGGAAGGAAAGAACGAACGGGCTTTGATTTGAATTTTCGCAGCTTTTCGGGGCGCGCATGGCTCTAGTATTTTGCAGAGGTTATCTTCGATGCCTCATCTATGCAGTGGGCTTGTTTTTCAAAAATGTCCGGACCCTGGTCAGTGGCCCTTTAAGAGCGTGGGTGGCGCTGGTGAACACTCTAAAGGTTAGGTTATTTGTAAACATAAATACCCCCGAAATCAGAAGAATTGACAGCCGTCGCCGTAGCTCCGCGGTAGAGCACCGGACGCGTAATTCGGAGGTCGTGAGTTCGGATCCCACCGGCGGCATATGGTTCTTTTTTTCTGCTTTTCTAATCAATTAGCTTTAAGCGCTAACATATTCAGTAATATTCTTAATTGAACAACAGCACAAAATAAATAAATAAATTAATTCAAAATCCCTCGTGTCCCTTGGTTTCTTTGGCTGTTGGCTTCTCTCATATTTATAACGAGCCCCTCATCCCCCCTCTCTTGTTTGCTTAAATAAACAAATGTTATTACCTCTCTGGCTGCGAATGCTCGGTATTTCTCGAAACATTTTCGTAAAATGATAGTAACCTCATATTGCGGCCTTTGCTGATTATATTCATTCTCTACGAAAAAAAGAAGCCCTGCCCTCATTTACAATTTATTTAGGAAGTAGAATCTTTCCATGCGCGAGGCGCCGCGGTGGCTCAGTGATTATGGCGCTCGGCTGCTGACCCGAAAGACCCGGGTTCTATCCCGACCGCGGTGGTCGTTTTTCTATGGAAACGAAATTCCAGAGGCCCGCGTACTGTGCGATGTCAGTGCACGCTAAAGAACCCCAGATGGTCTAAATGTCCGGAGCCCTTCACTACGGCGTCTCTCTGATAGACTGAGTCGCTTTGGGACTTTCAACCCCCATGAACCTTTATAGGCGCGGAGACAATGGTTGCGACTGTGTCATAAGTTTGGTAACTCCAATATGCTTATATAATACAACCAGATACACTTTTAACACCTGAAATACGAACACTTGGAAACTATGACATAATAAAAATTACAAAAAAATGTTTCTTTTCATTAGTGTTTCTCCGTTAGGATCAGAGCATCTCTTCAAAAAATACAACAGGCTCATTGTAGCTGTTATATACGCTCTATTGTGTGGCATTTCTCTCCGCATGCGTATAAATACACCAGCGTTGTTCTGTTCCAATAAGGGCGTTCTTTAGACGAATACTGGAAGGTAGGCTTCCACGCAGTAACTTTCCTAAACGACCACCCATGTGGCCGATGGCCCGCAAATGGACATCGCCGCCTGTCGGACGGTATACGCATGCCCCAGCATTCGTGCTTACCTGGATGAGTATGGTGCCATCTCAGCTTGCACCCTCGACTTTGGCTTCGTGTCGCCTCTACCTTGATTTTACTGCACACTATATCGCAATAAATGATGATGTTCGACCGCGCATTACTGCCGTTCTTTTTTTTTCCTCCCTTCAGAAGGGGACATTGTATCAGTGGAGCAACCTGCCGCGGCCAAAGTTACTATCGTCATCCTTGGGAAACCATGAACTGATAATTCATGGCTGAACGAAATTTTTGGTGGCCTATTTTTTACCTCTGACTATCGCTGATACAAGAACAGTTTCGCGTCCACTTCTCCCGCTTTCAAGCGAGTCATTTCTCGCAGGCGATGATGATGACGATGTCCTCAGGCTTAATGGCACATACCCACGCGATGAAGCTGAAGCAAAACTTCATCCGGATCCTTGCCTTAGCAAGGATCCGGTCGCCACCTTCTGTGCCAACGCGGACTTCGTGCGTCCTAATTCAAAATGGGAGGCACTGTGCCGTCTGTTAGCTGGAATTGAAAGAGCACACATGTTTTAGTAAAAGCAGCATTGCTGAGGAAAACCATGCTGTGGCACAAAAATTTCTTCCCATAGAATATTTTCCGTGCACTTTGAAGCCAACATCGCGAAAATTTCGTGCTAAGTCGCATGCATAATACAAAAAACAGAGTGCCGTAACACTTTCCGTCACAACATCAACCTAACCTACCTCTTTGCAAAAGTCAAATGGACGAAAGAAGCATACAATGTCCCGAATTCTCCCTAGAACATCATGACAAGTTATTATGAAAATATCTTCTCCTCTCTGTAATTATATTGCGCTTTTAATAGTACGCTACAAGGTATGGGAATGAGTAGGAGCGCACTATCTCGCCCCCACGCATGTTTAGCAGCAGATGCGTTTCAACATTAAACCCGAACATTCCTTCCAAAACTTCTTTAGACAATCTATAGGCTGTCTAAAAAGTATTTTTTTTTAGTCTAAAAAAAAGGGTTTTTGAGTGTGTATAGACTGTCTAAAAAAAGTTTTGGGAGGAATTCTTCGGGTTGAATGCTAAAACGCTTCTGTTGCTAAACGTGCGCGGAGGCGAGATAGTGCGTTCCTACACATTTCCATAACTTGTAGCGTACTATAGACGGTCCATAGGCAACTACTGTCTGTAAAGTCTGTAGACTGTATATAGACAAATCCCAGAGAACAGTCTATAGACAATACAAATGCTACAGACAGTTTATACGGTTATGGACATACACTTTTGGTAGACTTGTCTATAGACAGTGTATAGACTAGGAATAAAAACAAGAATTATCTACAGGAAGACAATAGAGGCTATAAGGTATCTATCGACCATTTTAATAAGGAATGGCGCCGCAGGGGGTGGGCCTCTTGTACGCACACAGGCACGAGCATTCTGATTGGACGGTACCCCTCGACTCTCTGGACGCTTACTAAGCGACTTAAATAAAGTAGTCCCACATCGCATAGAGTACTCCCAATTAACCGGATTGTAGGTGACCACATGCCAGGCAGCAGCCGCAATAAAATACGAGATGCCACGTTTTTTTTTTCCAGTTTGCCAGTCATGTAAACAAGTAACGTTTAAGTTCGAATGAAAGCAGATGCATGCTAATTTTTTAGCACAAAGTTTGTAACGTGCCTTGTTGCTCAAGATATTTGAGTACGTTACTCAAATACTGAAACACAGCAAACTATATGCTTAAGACTCGCCACAACAATATGAAATTAAGCCACTCCGGATAGCAGCTGTCCCATTCAAGAAGCATGCGCGCTACCGATTTAGCCACAGGGGCCATTTTGTTTTCGTTTTTTTTCATTGCGGTATTTATTACACTAGTACGCTAGGTAGGACGTACGCCACAAGGGCTCGGCACAATTCTCTGGCGGTTTCATCTGGGAGAGAAGCTCAGTGGCATTGTGCCTTTCGCTTTCAACTTATCGAAAGCTAATCGAAAGGCATGCTGAGCCGTGTTTATAGCTGGCTTGTCAAGTTCAATTGACCATAAAAAAAGGTGTCCAGCACTGAAATGGTAGAAATCTATAGAGGCTTCTGCGCGACATGCGAACATGCCGATCACCTGAAAAAGTGCCACAAACTGTGATAAGCCAAACCATACGTATTCGAGGCGCATTTTCACTTCCGTTCAAAAAAGATTCCCCCTTACCTCTTGCCGCATTGCCGCGTTTAAGCAAGAGTCAAAAGCGCGTACATTCGTTACTCTAAGCAACAATGCAGAGAAATCCCCTTTCGCGGCACGAATTTTTCTATCTTCTCATTGGAAATTTTTTCTTTGACTTCGATGCTAAAACTGGCGGGAGTCCGCGCTAAATCACATATGTAATAGAAAAAGTGGAATGTCTTTACTCTTTCTGTCACAGTATCACCTTGACGTGCAGCTTTGCAAAAGTGAAATAAAATGGCATCGAGCCACTTTCGTTGCTCATTTTTTCTATGACGCTATGGCAAGTTACTATAAACATATCTTGTTCTCTTGTAACTTCATATGTCGCGCTTTCGAATATTCCGTTACATGCTATAAAAATATGTATTAGCACGCTACCTCGCCTTCGCGCACATTTGACACCGGACACACTTAAGAATTCAACCCAAAAATGGCGGCGTTCCGTGCGATCCCTCTTGTACTCAGACAGGCGAAAGCATTGTCGCTGGACTTCTCGACACTCTGGACGCTAATCAAGCGACAGGAATCAAGTTGTCCCACTTTGTATAAATTACGGCCAGTTAGCCTGAATGTACCGTCTTTGTCCAAAGTATACAGGACAAGGGGTTTGCTTCCAAGCCGCGTAGTACATTAGACAGTCCTTAGCTTGGGAGGGTTGAGGACTGCAGTTCATCCCGCCGTCATGAGATTAGTGTCCCTTGAGTATGCAAGAGAAGCGGCGCTGCAGGGGTCAGAAGCAGACGCTTCGGGCAAGTGGCGTAGCTACAAATACTTTTCGGGGGGGTGTTTTACGCTGCCGGTAAAAAAAAAAAACACTCAGAGCCCGCTCTTAAACAATATCTTAGTGATTTTTCTTATTTAATAAAGCCGAAGGGTCAGTTTCGTTCACTGTAATATCTAAATAAAAAACGAGTGCACTCAGGATCCTGAGGACTTCATTCGTAAGTAACATTTATTTTCTCACAAAACAACACTCGTACGAAAAATCATATGTGTTTAGAATATTTTCACATCATATGGCATCACGAATGGCAATTGTCAAAACTTCTACCCCATGCTTGCGAGCCTGCTCCACGCCGCGCAGGCTCTTTAAAAAAAAAATCAATTTTTATTTTCGCGATGGTTTACGATCATTTCAGGACAATGCGAAGGGTGAAAAAGCAGGCTGACGGGAAAAGTTGTGTTTAATTGAGTGCGCCTTGCCTACAATTAAAAGGAGTGCCATATGCGTCGTGCGATGGCGAGAAAGAGTGACTCTTTCCTGCAATAACTTCCGCTTCCCATTATAGAGCCGCGACAACGTAATCAGTCTTTTCGAGAATAGACCGACACCCTTATTTGCGTTTCTACGTTTTATTATATCGATGTGGTATTTAAATAGCATACGCGAAAAAGGGCCGAAATGAGGCAGGGAGGGAGACGTACGGCTCTGAAAATTTCGGCGGGACTGTTCTGACACTGAACCCCCCCCCCCCCCCCCCCCCTAGCTAGGAACCCCCCTTGTGCTGCATACTTCTGACAAAGACTATACATGGCAACATGCCAGGCAGTGGCGTTATGAAACGCGAGACCTAACCGTTTTCTCAATTTGGCATTCGTGTAAACAAATAGCGTTCTAATTCGCATAAAAGACGACGTCTGCTGATTGCTTAACATAAAATTTTTATTGTGCCTGTTCTGTGCACCTATTGCCGGGCAATATCGAATCAGAGGAGACAGCAAGCCGTATACCTATACGCTAACGAAGGCGAGGAGGGGTGTGTGTGTGTGCATCCAGTCACTGCGTTGTTGTGAGTGTACTTCTGGCCACGTGGGCCCGATCAAGCAGCCACCGTGAACAGTCGACAAGGCCGACAACCTCGCGACGACGGCGGTGCAGTGTGGTGCTTGTGATGCCCCCCCCTCCTAGCCTAAGTGGCTTAGGGCAGGGGACCTCCTTGAGCGGAGGCCGCCACGGCAGCAGCAGCGAAGGCCGACGATGCGAAGGGCGCTTAGAGGGGCTGCGAAACACTGTTTGGGGGGATACCGGCTATACTTCAGGTGGCTTCTTTTGTCACACAGATGCTGACTTAAAAAGAATTACAGGAATCGATGCACAGGAACGGGAGTTATTCAATGAAGATATTTCAAAATACAAGCAAACAAAACGCTGCCCTAAACTCGATTTTGGCGGGGCTTCCCCCTCCTGTTTCGCTCTCCCTATGACGGCACCTGGCGCAACCAATCAAAACAGCCTGCCAGAGCATGTCGCGGAAGTTTGCACTCCATGGTTGCCTGCTCTCTGTAACTCGTTCTTGCCGAGACTGGCAGCTTCGTTTCCATGTCAGGGCCCCTGGTGGTGTATTTTTATTTTACTTGCTTTGCAGGACTTTTATCGAAGACGAACAAGTTGTTTTTGTTGATCTAATATAGAACACCGACAGGGGGCAAAATGTGTCTCTATTTATTTACACAATTTGCAGTATATTTACTGTTTGTCCGATCATCAAGCTCACGCCAAGTGATGTCATATCCGCTGCTAAAACTCGCCCCTGTGTGGGGACACCATCAGAGCCATGAATTTGTTTTTGGGGGGACATTAAAATATTAAAAAACGGAATATACACGGTATTACCGACGCTACTAGCACCTTTGTAGCTCACTGTATGTGATCAAGAGGCAAAACAGTCAAATAAGATTGTGTTTCAATGCCCCTTTAAGGGCACAAATTTGACAGCGGCAACCACAGCGGAAGCGGAGGCGACGTGGCGGCGGCAGTCAGGCCGAGTGTATACCCTCGGGTCGTCGAAGGACGGAGGGGTGCTACGCACAGTCACGCTGGCTGTTAATTCAAGACGGCTGTGTCCTCGACAAAGGTCTTGTGTTCTGGACATCCGGCGGGGAAGGACGTTCGTTCACCTGCTGGTGACTGCGGGAGGTTCCTTTCCAGCCATGTTGGATTAGTCAGCATCCGAGAGAGAGAGCGGAACATCCCGCACCGCCCCTGCCGTGGGTGGTAACACCAGCGTCCCCTTCGGTCCATCCGATTGGACAGTGCTCTTCGAACTTTATTCCCCAGGCAGGGATCTGGGGAATCCGAACCCTATTTAACTCGGCTGTGAGTGTGCCCGAGGGAAGCCTGCTAGCACCCGTCGACTCCGGTTGACGAAGAAGTTCCCTTCCACTGAGAGTCATTCTGAGTCACTCCTTGTAAATAATATAAATAAGTGTACAAAGTTTTCGTCGCCTTCCTCCTAACCCAGTCTCCCATCCTCCTCGTCCCATCTACGGTCCGGCCATGCTACCCGGGTCGCAACAGCATCCATGCGACAAGCATGCGCCATCGCTCCTTCCATCCAGGCCCAACCATACTGATGGAAAGGAAAGCTGTACAGCGTTCGAAGGATCTTCCCAGGTGAAGAAAAATTTGTCCGACTACTGGGTTCGAACCCGTGACAACCACCTCTCCCTGGAAAGTCGCTTTACACCTGAGCTGATCAGGAAGTTTAGCAGAAAGCAGAGCGAGGCCGATTCGGTTAGCATCCTGCAGTTGGCACACTGTTAGCCCAGTGATCTAAGGGAAAATGCGCAAGGTGCGAAAACTGCATAACTCTCGTTTGTAGCCATGGGCGCCATGCAAGAACAGCACATGCAAAATAACGCACAAAAACAGCACGGTTACGAAGCAGCGCAGCGAAAAAAACAGCGTGCTTCAAAACAGCGTACAAAAAGAGCACAGCCACAAAACAGCACAGGGAAAAACACCATGATTCCACAACAGCGCAGCGAAAAAACGGCACTCGCAAAAAAAAAACAGTATGCGTCAAACAGCGCGCAAAAAGAGGACAACAAAACTGCACAGCGAAAAACCAGCACACGTCAAAACATCACTCCAGAAAACAGAGCACAGAGACAGAACAGCAAAGGGAAAAACTTCACGAGAACAAAACAGCGCAGAACAGTACGGTGCAGCAATGCTTGAACGGTGCATATGTAAGAATTAGTGGTTATACAGCCCTCGCTTGTTTAGCTTCAATGATTAAGCTTTTGTCTGTATTACGCAAAGATCTGGTCGACTGAAAGACAGAAATTTCTCGGTCATCCACCTGCATTTTTTTCGCCTTCGCTTCCACTCTCTAGCCTCCCATTGCTGGGTAAACTTTCGCAAACTGATATTCACAGTTTATGGTGTTCTTAGACAGTAAGAATCAGCTCACCTCTGCCAGAATTACTGCAGCCTCATTTCAGCTTTTAACAAGTTGGATCATGTAACTC